>NC_053022.1:454654140-454914354 GCF_003073215.2 Triticum urartu
GCACCTGGCACCAAATACTCTGAAGTAACTGACATTTGGCTTCTTGCCAGTAAGGAGCTCATAGGATGTCTTGTTCAGAAGCTTGTGAAGATAAAAACGGTTGATGATATGGCATGCAGTATCAATGGCTTCAGGCCAGAATTTTCTTGGAGTCTTGTATTCATCAAGCATCGTCCGAGCCATCTCAATAAGTGTTCTGTTCTTGCGTTCGACGACGCCATTCTGCTGTGGCATGTACGGAGTTGAGAATTCATGTGTGATGCCCAAAGTATCAAGATATGTATCTAGCCCAGTGTTCTTGAATTCAGTGCCATTGTCACTTCTGATGTGCTTTATCTTGACGCCATAGTTGTTCATGGCTCGATTGGCGAAGCGTCTGAAGACATCCTGCACTTCAGTCTTGTAGAGGATTATATGCACCCAAGTATATCTTGAATAATCATCAACAATGACAAAGCCATAGAGACAAGCAGTAGCAGTAAGAGTTGAGTAATGAGTGGGACCGAAAAGGTCCATGTGGAGCAGTTCGAAGGGTTGAGTTGTTGTCATGATTGTCTTTGAGGGATGCTTGGCCCTCGTCATCTTTCCTGCTTCACAGGCACCGCGTAAGTGATCCTTCTTGAACTTGACGCCCTCGATGCCTATGACATGATTCTTTCTTGCAAGAGTGTGCAAGTTCCTCATGCCAGCATGCCCTAGCCTCCGATGCCAGAGCCAGCATTCTGAAGCTTTTGCTAGAAGACATACGGCAAGCTGTGGTCCTGTTGAGAAATCTACCACGTACAAGTCATCTTTCCGATACCCTTCAAACACTAGAGACTTGTCAGATTCCATTAGAACAAGGCAACGATATTTTCCAAACATCACAATCATGTTTAAATCACAAAGCATTGAGACAGACATTAAGTTGAAACCAAGGGATTCAACAAGCATGACTTTATCCATGTGTTGATCCTTTGAGATTGCAACTCTACCTAGACCCAATACCTTACTTTTACCAGTGTCAGCAAATGTGATGTGACTTTTGTCAGATGGACGTAAGGTTGAGTCCATAAGAAGGCTTCGCTTGCCAGTCATGTGATTAGTACACCCACTATCAATAATCCATTCTGAAGCAGCTGGTGTCGTACCCTACAGTGCAGTTAGGGGGATAGGCTTCACGAAGAGAATTGTGAAGCAAAAACATTTTACGAGCAAGCGGATTATGAAAGCTTAGATCGAGGTTAGGACTAATAGGGCAAGTAGCAAGTGACTCAGGAACAAAATACATAATAAGACCATTTGGGCATTTGATCTTGCGCCCTACGAGATGTTTAAGGTCCCTAGCAATAGCTTCAGACGATTTTGGTTTTCGGCTGGAGACCTTTCCCTGCAAGCTTTCTTAGCCACCCACATCTTCAAGGGTGGCTTTGAAGCAATGAGTCCAAGTGCAGCATCTGAGAACTTTGGCTTTGGAGCCCTAGCAAAAAATCTTGCAGGTGGACAATAGTACTCATAAGAATAAGCAGAATAGTTCTTGGTCTTATGAACATGGCGGTTTGATGAAACGCGCTCATATTCATAGGCCTGAGTATGGCTTCCCTGCAAAACATTTGCGTTAGTGCGACTCAGGTGAGTCCTCTGTCTATATGAAGCCTATGGACCATATGAAGCCTGTGGTCTGGGGTTTGTCTTCTTCACATGCGGTGTCATGACGACATTCACAGGAAGATTCTCCAAACACCTTTTCGGCACCCAGACCTTCTTCATAGGCGGTCCATTCCTGCAGTTAGTACCAATATACCTGGCAAACACTTCACCCTTCTGATTCTTAAACAGTTTATAGTTTGCATCAAAGGATTCATCAATAACAATGGGATTAGCACAAGTGAAGCCAGATAGGGTGGATGGATCCACTGAAGGTCCCTTTGCAGCAACCCATGTGGTTTTGGGGTACTGCTCAGGTTTCCAGTAAGAGCCATCAGCATTCATTTTCCTTTCAAACCCAACACCCTCTTTCCTAGGGTTTCGGTTCAGGATCTGCCTTTTGAGGACATCATATAGTGTCTGATGCCCTTTGAGACTTTTGAACATCCCTGTTTCAAGCAATGTCTTCAACCTAGCATTCTCATCAGTAATAGCAGTGGCATCCTCAGCAGAGGGGTTAGTTGGCACATCAACAGTTGAAGATATTGCAATGGTAGCAGCAGTAGAACAACCAGCAACAGAAGTAGCGCTGTCACTCTCAATACATTTAAGACATGGTGGTTCAAATCCTTACTGAGCAGTACTGATCTTTTTGGTGCGAAGTGACTCGTTTTCCTTTTGAAGATCTTCATGAGCCGCTCTCAATTTCTCAAGATCTTGCTTTCTTTGAAGATAATCATAGGAAAGCTTTTCATGAGTTGTTGAGAGCGTTTCATGACGACTTTCAAGTTCCTCATACTTAACGTGAAGATTTTTTATGTCTTCAATTAAGGACTGAGATCGAGTCATTTCAGCGTCTAACAGGTCATCGCTTTTGTCTAACAGTTTTTGAATATGTTCCATAGCTTTCTATTGTTTAGTTGCAATTTTAGCAAGTGTTTTGTAGCTGGGTATGGAACCACAATCAGAGTCATCTTCACTGGAAGTTTGATAGTGAGTAGTGCGTGTGTTTACCTTGGCACCGCGTGCCATGAAGCAGTAGGTAGGAGCGGAGTAGTCCTTGTCATTTGCATCGGTGTCGGTGATGGAGTCATTGTCTTCAGTGTTGAAGATGGACTTGGCAACATATGCTATAGCCAGACTCGCCACGCCAGAATCGGACTCCTCCTCAGACTCCACCTCTGCCTCCTCACAAGCGCACTCCTCCCCTGAGTCCATTTCCTTGCCAACAAATGCACGTGCCTTGCCAGATGAGCTCTTCTTGTGTGATGAAGACTTTGAGGAGGACTTGGAAGAAGACTTTGAGTATTTCTTCTTCTTTTTGTCGTCAGAATCATACTCCTTGCTCTTCTTTTTCTTCTTGTTCTCATTGTCCCACTGCGGACACTCAGAGATGTAGTGGCCAGGTTCCTTGCACTTGTGGCATGTTCTCTTCTTGTAGTCATGAGCAGAAGCTTCATCATTCCTTGAGCTTGATCGTGAGGACTTTCTGAAGCCTTTCTTCTTGGTGAAAGTTTGGAACTTCTTCACAAGCATAGCAAGCTCCTTTCCAATGTCTTCAGGATCATCAGAACTACTGACAAATTCTTCTTCAGATGAGGAGACAGCTTTTGCCTTCAAGGCACGAGTTCGCCCATAGTTGGGACCGTAGATATCTCTTTTCTCAGAAAGCTGAAACTCGTGTGTGTTGAGCCTCTCAAGTATGTCAGACGGATCGAGTGTCTTCAAATCAGGACGTTCTTGAATCATCAGGGCTAGGGTGTCAAACGAGCTATCAAGTGATCTCAGGAGTGTCTTGACGACTTCATGCTTGGTGATCTCAGTGGCCCGAGGGCTTGAAGCTCATTTGTGATGTTAGTGAGTCGATCAAACGTGAGCTGGACATTCTCATTGTCATTTCTCTTGAAGCGATTGAAGAGGTTGCGAAGGACACTGATTCTCTGTTCTCTCTGGGTTGAGACGCCTACGTTGACCTTGGAGAGCCAATCCCAGACTAGCTTAGATGTTTCCAAAGCACTCATGCAGCCATACTATCCTTTGGTCAGATGACCACAGATGATGTTCTTGACAGTGGAGTCCAGTTGAATGAACTTCTTGACATCAGCAGCGGTGACACCTTCACCGGCCTTGGGAATGCCATTCTTGACAACATACCATAGGTCGACATCAATGGCTTCAAGATGCATGCGCATCTTATTCTTCCAGTAGGGATATTCAGTTCCATCGAAGACGGGGCACGCAGCGGAGACTTTAATTATCCCTGCAGTTGACATAGCTAAAACTCCAGGTGGTTAAACCGAATCACACAGAACAAGGGAGTACCTTGCTCTGATACCAATTGAAAGTGCTAGTGATCGACTAGAGGGGGGGTGAATAGGCGATTTTTATGAAAGTCTTCAAAACATGGAAGTTTCGAAGACAAACGATAGAAATAAACCTATTACCATGCAGTGGAAGGTAGACTACACTAGGCAAACCATAGTCAAGTATTCAATGAAGTGAAAGCAAAATGACTAATAGCAGCTAGGCAGTAAAGATCAGGTAGGAAGATATTGTGAAGCCAATCAGAACAAGCAGTTACTCAGTGAAGACCAAAGATAAAGCAATCATACAATAACTTCACAAGGACCAACAGTAAGTAATGGGAAGGGAAGGATGAAACCATTTACTTGTTGAAGACAATGATTTGTTGGACCAGTTCCAGTTGCTGTGACAACTGTACGTCTGGTTAGGGAGGCTGAGATTCAACTCAGAAGACCTCATCTTCACCTTATTCCCCTTGAGCTAAGGACACCCAGTCCTCGCCCAATCACTCTAGTAAGTCTTCAAGGTAGACTTCCAAACCTTCACAGACTTCGTTCACCGGTGATCCACAATGACTCTTGGATGCTTAGAACGCGACGCCTAACCGGCTGGAGGATTCACAGTCCTCAAGTGTAATAAGTCTTCAGATCACACAGACAGGAAGACTTCAGTGATGCCTAACACTCTTTGGCTCTGGGTGTTTAGGGATTTATCCTCGCAAGGAATTCTCTCTCAAAGGCTTCAAGGTGGGTTGCTCTCAAACGACAAAAGCCGTGCACTAACTCTGAGCAGCCAACCGTTTATGGTTGTAGGGGGTGGGCTATTTATAGCCACTAGGCAACCCGACCTGATTTGTCCGAAATGACCCTAGGTCACTAAGGAACTGACACGTGTTCTAACGGTCAGATTTCAAACACACACGACAACTTTACTTGGGCTACAAGCAAAGCTGACTTATCCAACTCTGGACAAGATTTTCTCTCAATGTCTTCGCTCGAAGACATAGGATTTTGGTTAAGCATCACTTCAGTCATTCTGACTGGTTCACTTGGACCCCACTTAACAGTGCGGTGATTCCTATGACTCAACAAAGAAAAACACAGAACGACGAAATTGCTAAGTCTTCACGCTCCATAGTCTTCACACGATGTCTTCTCTTGTCATAGTCTTCAATGTGAATGTCTTCACATGCCACCTTTGACTTCAATGTCTTCATACATTTTTAGGGGTCATCTCTGGTAGGAAAACCGAATCAATGAGGGACTTCTACCTGTGTTATCCTGCAATTCTCACAAACACATTAGTCCCTCAACTAGGTTTGTCGTCAATACTCCAAAACCAACTAGGGGTGGCACTAGATGCACTTACAAAGGGATATTAAGGCCTTCTTTTAATAGAGTACCGGACCAAAGCATTAACACATAGTGAATACATGAACTCCTCGAACTATGGTCATCACCGGTAAGTATCCCGATTATTGTCACTTCAGGGTTAACGGATCATAACACATAATAGGTTACTATAGACTTGCAAGATAGGATCAAGAACTCTCATATATTGATGAAAACATAATAGGTTCATATCTGAAATCATGGCACTCGGGCCCTAGTGACAAGCATTAAGCATGGCAAAGTCATAGCAACATCAATCTCAGAACATAGTGGATACTAGGGATCAAACCCTAACAAAACTAACTCGATTACATGATAAATCTCATCCAACCCATCACCGTCCAGCAAGCCTACGATGGAATTACTCACGCACGGCGGTGAGCATCATGAAATTGGTGATGGAGGAAGGTTGATGATGACGATGGCAATGGATTCCCCTCTCCGGAGCCCCGAACGAACTCCAGATCAGCCCTCCCGAGAGAGTTTAGGGCTTGGCAGTGGCTCCGTATCGTAAAACGCGATGAATCCTTCTCTCTGAATTTTTCTCCCCGAACACGAATATATGGAGTTGGAGTTGAGGTCGGTGGAGCGTCAGGGGGCCCACGAGGCAGGGGGCGCGCCCAGGGGGGTAGGCGTGCCCCCACCCTCATGGACAGGGTGTGGGCCCCCTGACATGGAACTTTCTTCTAGTATTTTTTATATATTCCAAAAATAATCTCCGTTGATTTTCAGGTCATTCCGAGAACTTTTATTTCTGAACAAAAGTAACACCATGGCAATTCTGTTGAAAACAGCGCCAGTTCGGGTTAGTTCCATTCAAATCATGCAAGTTAGAGTCCAAAAAAAGGGCAAAAGTGTTTGGAAAAGTAGATACGACGGAGACGTATCAAGGCTACAACAGAGATCCGAAGACATGGGTCCTTGAGTGGATGACAGGAGATGTTCATCTTGAAGCCAAAGCTCAGGATATCATCGAGCTAACTTCCTTGCCCAGTCTTGGTGATCTGTATGAGCCAGCTTGTCAGCTATATGAACGAGAACTGCAGAGCATTTTCCAGAAGCCTGAGCCAAACATGAGTCAAATGCTCAGCATGATGAAGCCATTGCCCATTGATGCTGAATATCCCAAGGAGTTCTACATCAAGGACCTCGAGTACCTACCCCACACCATTTATCATATTCTGAGGCGTACTCTGTGGCCTATCAAGGGCCATTCTCCTGATGCCAATCTTGAAGGCACCATGAAGACATTGGTCTTCTACATCATCAATGGCATCAGGTTCAACACACAGGATTTCTTCATTAGACAGTTGGTCGCTTTAGGAATTGATCTGTTTGGCCTCAAGTTTTATGCTCCATGGGTCATGCGGCCGATAAAGCTTCACTCAACCATCAACTATCAAGCTCCAGCACGCAACCATGTTGTATTCTTGCCTGAATTGGACATGTCTCATGAAGCCATCTATCCCGTGCCTGCCAAGGAGCCAATACGTGAAGACAATGCTGCATTTCAAAGCTTCACTCAGCCCATTGAAGGAGTTCATGTGCCTAATCCTCATGCTCCTACTGGTCCTCTTGCTGGTCAACTACCTTTGCCGAATTGTGCAAACACTGATGCAACAGCCATCACTATAGCTCAAAGGCCTCAGAAGCATGCTCATGTCCTAAATGATAGAGAGCTTCTTATATCACTTCATTAGAAGCAGGATAGGCATCATGACTGGCTAAAGCATCGGATGCAAAGTCTGCTCATTGACGTCAATCGTATTTGCAACATGGCTACCAAGAATTCCTTTGTTGCCCACGAAGCATGTCGGCGGTCTTGGAAGAGCCTCACAATGCTCTGTTCTAAAGACAATCTTCACGAAGATGGCTTCACAGAATGTTTCAAGTTTGACTCCAGGCCTCCACAATCTGCAAGCTGGCATCCAACTCATTCCCTTGAAGATTCAGACTATTCATCTTCGGCTCCCACTGTGGTTGCTTGAGTCATAGATGAAGCGGACGACGCCACTTCACCAGCGATGGATTCACTGCATCACGATTCTGCGTCAGACCCTTCTGCACCTCCCAACTCCAATGTCGACCCTGCTGCCCCATCATCTTCACCGCTTAGGAACAAGTAGATACTTTATGTCTTCAAACCTTTTTGATCCTTACTGACAAAAGGGGGAGAAGCATATGAGTTGTTAGTCTTCAAGCAGGTCCATATGGGTCGGGTGCTTATTTTTGCTAAGTTCTTACAACTCTCGTTCTTGAAACTGTTGGTTTTTGAGTTGTAACACTTAAACTTGATGGTCGTCTGCTACTTTTGCTGCTACCTTATGATGTGATGATAAATTCCGCATGAAGTCATTCTACAGACACCCATTTCTCATTGTGCATGTCATTATCTTCATCACTCTTATGTATGCATGATGAATTGCCTTCATGTGTTGAAGAGGATCTCCATAAAGCAAAATCTGCCATGTGCATTTGCATTCAAAAGCAAATAATTGATATGCACATCTTCAGGGGGAGCCTTTTTCAACCTATGAAGACAATGCCCATGTACTTTAAATTTCACATACTTTTATCCCCGTTGAAAACTTCAACCAGTTTGTCATCAATCACCAAAAATGGGGAGATTGTAAGTGCATCTAGTGCCACTCCTAGTTGGTTTTGGAGTATTGACGACAAACATGGTTGAGGGACTAATGTGTTTGTGAGAATTGCAGCATAACACATGTAATAGTCCCCCATTGATTCGGTTTACCTACTAGAGATGACCCCTAAAAATGTATGAAGACATTGAAGACAATGATGGTTCGTGAAGACATTCACTTGAAGATAATGACTTGTGAAGACATTCACTTGAAGCCTATGGAGTGCGGAGACATAGTTTCTTTCGTAGTTTCCTTTTCTTCTTTATTGAGTCATAGGAACCACCATACTGTTAAGTGGGGTCCAAGTGAACAAAGTCAGATGACTGAAGTGATGCTCAACAAAAATCCTATGTCTTCGAGCGAAGACAATGAGAGCAAATCTTATCCGGAGTTAGATGAGTCAGCTTTGCTTGTAGCCCAAGCCAAGCTTCCGTGTGTGTTTGAAATCCGACTGGTGGACACGTGTCGGTTCCTTAGTGACCCAGGGTCATTTCAGACATATCATGTCGGGTTGCCTCCTAGCTATAAATAGCCCACCCCCTACACCATAAATTGGTGGCTGCTCAGAGTTAGTGCACGGTTTTTGTCGTTTGAGAGCAACCCACCTCTGAAGCCTTTGAGAGAGAAATCCTTGCGAGGACAAAGCCCAAAACACCCAGAGCAAAAGAGTGTTAGGCATCACTAAAGTCTTTTTGTCCGCGTGACCTGAAGACTTGTTACACTTGAGGATTGTACATCCTCCAGCCGGTTAGGCGTCAAGTTTTGAGGATCCAAAAGTCATTGTGGATCGCCAGTGAATGGAGTCTGTGAAGGTTTGGAAGTCTACCTTGAAGACTTGCTAGAGTGACTGGGCGAGGACTGGGTGTCCTTAGCTCAAGGGGAATAAGGTGGAGACACAGTCTTCTTAGTTCAATCTCAGCCTCCCTTGAAGGAAATATGCCCTAGAGGCAATAATAAAGTTGTTATTTTATATTTCCTTATATCATGATAAATGTTTATTATTCATGCTAGAATTGTATTAACCGTAAACTTGATACATGTGTGGACACATAGACAAAACACCATGTCCCTAGTAAGCCTCTACTAGACTAGCTCGTTAATCAAAGATGGTTAAGTTTCCTAACCATATACATGTGTTGTCATTTGATGAACGGGATCACATAATTAGGAGAATGATGTGATGGACAAGACCCATCTATTAGCTTAGCATAATGATCGTTAAGTTTTATTGCTATTGCTTTCTTCATGACATATACATATTCCTTTGACTATGAGATTATGCAACTCCCGGATACCGAAGGAATACCTTGTGTGCTATCAAACGTCAAATGTAACTAGGTGATTATAAAGATGCTCTACAGGTATCTTCGAAGGTGTTTGTTGGGTTGGCATAGATCGAGATTAGGATTTGTCACTCTGAGTATCGGAGAGGTATCTCTGGGCCCTCTCGGTAATGCACATCATAATAAGCCTTGCAAGCAATGTGACTAAGGGATGATGCATTACAGAACGAGTAAAGAGACTTGCCGGTAACGAGATTGAACTAGGTATGATGATACGAACGATCGAATCTCGGGCAAGTAACATACTGATGACAAAGGGAATTACATATGTTTTCATTACAGTTTGACCGATAAAGATCTTCGTAGAATATGCAGGAACCAATATGAGCATCCAGGTTCCTCTATTGGTTATTGACCGGAGATGTGTCTCGGTCATGTCTACATAGTTCTCGAACCCGTAGGGTCCGCATGCTTAACGTTCGATGACGATTTGTATTATGAGTTATGTGTTTAGGTGACCGGAGATTGTTCGGAGTCCTGGATGAGATCACGGACATGACGAGGAGTCTTGAAATGGTCGAGAGGTAAAGATTGATATATTGGACGAAGGTATTTGGACACCGGAATGGTTTTGGGATGTTTCAGATATATGGGAGAACCGAGGGGTTACTAGAACCCCCCGGGGAAGTAATGGTCCTTCATGGGCCATAGGAGGGAAAGAGAGGGGAGCCTGCAGGGTGGCACCCCCCCAAGGGAGTCCGAATTGGACAAGGGGGAGGGGGCGCGGCCCCCTTTCCTCTTTCCCTCTCCCTCTCCTTCCCTCTTTCCCCTCCATGAGAAGGAAAAAAGGGGGGCGAATCCTACTAGGAGTGGAGTCCTAGCAGGACTCCCCCCGTTGGCGCGCCCCTTGGTGGTCGGCCTCCTCCTCCCCTCCTTTATATACGGGGCAAGGGGGCATCCCAAAGCACAACAATTATTCTTAGCCGTGTGCAGTGCCCCCTCCACAGTTTACTCCTCTGGTCATTGCGTCGTAGTGCTTAGGCGAAGCCCTGCACGGATCACATCACCATCATCGTCACCATGCCATTGTGCTGACGAAACTCTCCCTCAAGCCTCTGCTGGGTCAAGAGTTCGAGGGACGTCATCGAGATGAACGTGTGCTGAACTCGGAGGTGTCGTACGTTCGGTACTAGATTGGTTGGATCGTGAAGACGTTCGACCACATCAACTGTGTTAACCTAACGCTTCCGCTTTCGGTCTACGAGGGTACATGGACACACTCTCCCCCTCTCGTTGCTATACATCTCCTAGATAGATCTTGCGTGATCCTATGATTTTTTTTGAAATTGCATGCTACGTTCCCCAACAGTGGCATCCGAGCTAGGTCTATGCGTAGATGATATGCACAAGTAGAACACAAATAGTTGTGGGCGATAATAGTCATAATGCTTACCAACAACGTCTTATTTTGATTCAGCGGTATTGTTGGATGAAGTTGCCCGGACCAACCTTACATGACCACGTTCATGAGACCGGTTCCACCGAAAGACATGCAACTTGTTTTGCATAATGGTGGCTGGCGGGTGTCTATTTCTCCAACTTTAGTTGAATCGAATTTGAATATGACCGGTCCTTGTTGAAGGTTAAAACAGCACACTTGACAAAAAATCATTGTTGTACTAATGTGTAGGTAAGAACGGTTCTTGCTAGAAGCCCGTAGCAGCCACATAAAACTTGCAACAACAAAGTAGAGGACGTCTAACTTGTTTTTGCAGGGCATGTTGTGATGTGATATGGTCAAGACATGATGTGATATAAGTTATTGAATGAGATGATTATGTTTTGTAAAAGTTATCGGCAACTGGCAGGAGCCTTATGGTTGTCGCTTTATTGTATGAAATGCAATCGCCATGTAATTGCTTTACTTTATCACTATGCGATAGCGATAGTTGTAGAAGTAATAGTTGGCGAGACGACAACGATGCTACGATGGAGATCAAGGTCCAAGCCGGTGACGATGGAAATCATGACGGTGCTTTGGAGATGGAGATCAAAGGCACAAGATGATGATGGCCATATCATGTCACATATTTTGATTGCATGTGATGTTTATCTTTTATGCATCTTATTTTGCTTAGTACGGCGGTAGCATTGTAAGATGATCCCTTACTAAAATTTCAAGGTATAAGTGTTCTCCCTGAGTATGCACCATTGCGATAGTTCGTCGTGCCGAGACACCACGTGATGATGGGGTGTGATAAGCTCTACGTTCACATACAATGGGTGCAAGACAGTTTTGCATGTGCAGAATACTCGGGTTAAACTTGACCAACCTAGCATATGCAGATATGGCCTCGGAACACTAAGACCGAAAGATCGAACGTGAATCATATAGTAGATATGATCAACATAGAGATGTTCACCATTGAAAACTACTCCATCTCACATGATGATCGGACATGGTTTAGTTGATTTGGATCACGTGATCATTTAGATGACTCGAGGGATGTCTATCTAAGTGGGAGTTTTTAAGTAATATGATTAATTGAACTTAATTTATCATGAACTTAGTCCTGATAGTATTTGCATATCTATGTTGTAGATCAATAGCTCGCGTTGTAGCTCCCCTATGTTTTTTTGATATGTTCCTAGGGAAAACTAAGTTTAAAGATGATAGTAGCAATAATGCGGACTGGGTCTGTGATATGAGGATTATCCTCATTGCTGCACAGAAGAATTATGTCCTTGATGCACCACTAGGTGACGAACCTGTTGCAGGAGCAGATCCAGACGTTATGAATGTTTTGCAAGCTCGGTATGATGACTACTTGATAGTTTAGTGCACCATGCTTTACGGCTTAGAACTGGTACTTCAAAAATGTTTTGAACGCCATGGAGCATCGGAGATGTTCCAAGAAGCTGAAAATGATATTTCATACTCATGCCCGTGTTGAAGGTTAAAACAACAAACTTAATAAATCACCGTTGTGGTATTTGATGCGTAGGTAAGAACGGTTCTTGCTAGAAGCCTGTAGCAGCCACGTAAAACTTGCAACAACAAAGTAGAGCACGTCTAACTTGTTTTTGCAAGGCATGTTGTGATTGATATGGTTAAGACATGATGTGATATACGTTATTGTATGAGATTATCATGTTTTGTAAAAGTCACTGGCAACCGGCAGGAGCTTTATGGTTGTCTCTTTATTGTATGAAATGCAAACGCCATGTAATTGCTTTACTTTTTCACTATGCGTTAGCGATAGTTGTAGAAGCAATAGTTGGTGAGACGACCATGATGCTGAGATCAAGGTGTCAAGCCGGTGAGGTGTCAAGCTGGTGACAATGGAGATCATAATGGTGCTTTTGAGATGGAGATCAAAGGAACAAGATGATGATGGTCATATCATGTCACATATTTTGATTGCATGTGATGTTTATCTTTTATGCATCTTATTTTGCTTAGCACGGCGGTAGCATTATAAGATGATCCCTTACTAAAATTTCAAGGTATAAGTGTTCTCCCTGAGTATGCACAATTGCGACAGTCCTTCGTGCCGAGACACCACGTGATGATCGTGTCTGATAAGCTCTACGTTCACATACAGTGGGTGCAGGACAGTTTTGCACATGGGGAATACTCGGGTTAAACTTGATGATCGAGCCTAGCATGTACAGACATGGCCTCGGAACACTCGAGACCGAAAGGTCGAACATGAATCATATAGTAGATATGATCAACATAGAGATGTTCACAACTGAAGACTACTCCATCTCACGTGATGATCGAACATGGTTTAGTTGATTTGGATCACGTGATCATTTAGATGACTTGAGGGATGTCTATCTAAGTGGGAGTTCTTAAGTAATATGGTTAATTGAACTTAATTTATCATGAACTTAGTCCTGATAGTATTTGCATATCTATGTTGTAGATTAATAGCTCGCATTGTTGCTCCCCTATGTTTTTGATATGTTCCTAGAGAAAACTAAGTTGAAAGATAATAGTAGCAATGATGCGGACTGGGTCCGTGATCTGAGGATTATCCTGATTGCTGCACAGAAGAATTATGTCCTTGATGCGCCGCTAGGTGACAGACCTATTGCAGGAGCAGATGCAGAGGTTATGAACATTTGGCAAGCTCGGTATGATGACTACTTGATAGTTTAGTGCACCAGGCTTTAAGGCTTAGAACCGGGACTTCGAAAATGTTTTGAACGCCATGGAGCATCGGAGATGTTCCAAGAAGCTGAAAATGATATTTCAGACTTATGCCCGTGTTAAGAGGTATGAGACCTCTGACAAGTACTTTGCCTACAAGATGGAGGAGAATAGCTCAGCTAGTGAGCATGTGCTCAGAATGTCTGGGTACTACAATCACTTGAATCAAGTGGGAGTTAATCTTCCAGATAAGATAGTGATTGATAGAGTTCTCTAGTCACTATCACCGAGTTAGTAGAACTTCATGATGAACTATAATTTGCAAGGGATGACGAAAACGATTCCCAAGATCTTCGTGATGCTGAAATCAGCGAAAGTAGAAATCAAGAAACAACATCAAGTGTTGATGGTTAACAAGACCACTAGTTTCAAGAAAAATGGCAAGGGAAAGAAAGGGAAACTTAAAAAAGAATGGCAAGAAAGGTGCCACTCCCATGAATAAGCCCAAAGCAAGACCCAAGCCTGAAATAGAGTGCTTGTACTACAAAGGAAATGGTCACTGGAAGTGGAACTGCCCTAGATACTTGGCGGATAAGAAGGATGGCAAAGTGAACAAAGGTATATTTGATATACATGTTATTGATGTGTACTTTACTAGTGTTCATAGTAACCCCAGGGTATTTGATACCGGCTCAGTTGCTAAGATTAGTAACAAGAAATAGGAGTTGCAAAATGAACAGAGACTAGTTAAGGTCGACGTGACGATGTATGTCGGAAGTGATTCTAAGGTTGATAAGATCACCATCACACACTCCCTCTACCTTCGGGATTAGTGTTGGACCTAAATAAATGTTATTTGGTGTCTGCATTGAGCATGAATATGATTGGATCATGTTTACTGCGATACAATTATTCATTTAAATTAGAGAATAATTGTTGTACTGTTTACATGAATAAAACCTTGTATGGTCATACACCCAATGTAAATGGTTTATTGAATCTCGATCGTAATGATACACATATTCATAATATTGATGCCAAAAGATGCAAAGTTGATAATGATAGTGCAACATATTTGTGGCACTGTCATTTAGGTCATATTGGTATAAAGCGCATGAAGAAACTCCATAGTAATGGACTTTTGGAATCACTTGATTATGAATCATTTGATGCTTGCGAACCATGCCTCATGGGCAAGATGACTAAAACTCCGTTCTCCGGAACAATGGAGCGAGCTACTGACTTATTGGAAATAATACCGATGTATGCGGTCCGATGAGTGTTGAGGCTCGCGGTGGGTATCGTTATTTCTGACCTTCACGGATGACTTGAGAAGATATGGGTATATCTACTTAATGAAACACAAGTCGAACATTTGAAAAGTTCAAATAATTTGATACGTCTCCAATGTATATATAATTTTTGATTGTTCCATGCTATTATATTATCAACCTTGGATGTTTTATATGCATTTATATGCTATTTTATATGATTTTTGGGACTAACCTATTAACCTAGAGCCCCATGCCAGTTTCTGTTTTTCCTTGTATTTGAGTATCGCAGAAAAGGAAAACCAAACGGAGTCCAATTGACCTGAAATTTCACGGAGATCATTTTTGGACCAGAAGAAGCCCACGGAGTACCAGAGATGGGCCAAAAGAGTCCCAAGGCCACCACGAGGGTGGGGGCGCGCCCTACCCCCCTGGGCATGCCCCCTACCTCGTGGCCGCCTCGGGGACCCCCCTGACTTGTTCCCGACTCCAACACCTCTTATATAACCCCAAACTTCCAGAAAGAAACCCAGATCGGGAGTTCTGCCGCCATAAGCCTCCGTAGCCACCGAAAACCAATCTAGACCCGTTCCGGCACCCTGCCGGAGGGGGAATCCCTCTGCGGTGGCCATCTTCATCATCCCGACGCTCTCCATGACGAGGAGGGACTAGTTCACCCTCGGGGCTGAGGGTATGTACTAGTAGCTATGTGTTTGATCTCTCTCTCTCTCGTGTTCTTGATTCGGAATGATCTTGATGTATCGTGAGCTTTGCTATTATAGTTGGATCTTATGATGTTTCTCCCCCTCTACTTTCTTGTGATGAATTGAGTTTTATCTTTGAAGTTATCTTATCGGATTGAGTCTTTAAGGATTTGAGAACACTTGATGTATGTCTTGCATGTGCTTATCTGTGGTGACAATGGGATATCATGTGATCCACTTGATGTATGTTTTGGTGATCAACTTGCGAGTTCGGTGACCTCGTTAACTTATGCATAGGGGTTGGCACACATTTTCATCTTGACTCTCCGGTAGAAACTTTGGGGCACTCTTTGAAGTTCTTTGTGTTGGTTGAATAGATGAATATGAGATTGTGTGATGCATATCGTATAATCATACCCATGTATACTTGAGGTGACATTGGAGTATCTAGGTGACATTAGGGTTTTGATTGATTTGTGTCTTAAGGTGTTATTCTAGTACGAACTCTAGGATAGATTGAACGGAAAGAATAACTTCGTGTTATTTTACTACGGACTATTGAATAGATTGATCAGAAAGGATAACTTTGAGGTGGTTTCGTACCCTACAATAATCTCTTCGTTTGTTCTCCACTATTAGTGACTTTGGAGTGACTCTTTGTTGCATGTTGAGGGATAGTTATATGATCCAATTATGTTATTATTGTTGAGAGAACTTGCACTAGTGAAAGTATGAACCCTAGGCCTTATTTCCTAGCATTGCAATACCGTTTGTGCTCACTTTTATCATTAGTTACCTTGCTGTTTTTATATTTTCAGATTACAAAAACCTATATCTACCATACAAATTGCACTTGTATCACCATCTCTTCGCCGAACTAGTGCACCTATACAATTTACCATTGTAATGGGTGTGTTGGTGATACGTCTCCAACGTATCTATAATTTTTTATTGTTCCATGCTATTATATTATCAACCTTGGATGTTTTATATGCATTTATATGCTATTTTATATGATTTTTGGGACTAACCTATGAACCTAGAGCCCAGTGCAGTTTCTGTTTTTTTCCTTGTTTTAGAATATCGTAGAAAAGGAAAATCATACGGAGTCCAATTGACCTGAAACTTCACGGAACTTATTTTTGGACCAGAAGAAGCCCACAGAGTATCGGAGATGGACCAGGAGAGTCCCAGGCTGCCCATGAGGGTGGGGGGCGCCCACCCCCCTGGGCGCACCCCCCTGCCTCGTGGACAGCCTGGAGGTCCACCGACATACTTCTTCCTCCCATATATACCCATATACCCTAAAAACTTCGGGGAGCACAATAGATCGGGAGTTCCACCGCCAGAAGCCTCCGTAGCCACCAAAAACCAATCTAGACCCGTTCCAGCACCCTGCCGGAGGGGGAATCCTTCTCCGGTGGCCATCTTCATCATCCCGGTGCTCTCCATGACGAGGAGGGAGTAGTTCTCCCTCGGGGCTGAGGGTATGTACCAGTAGCTATGTGTTTGATCTCTCTCTCTCTCTCTCTCGTGTTCTTGAGGTGGTACGATCTTGATGTATCACGAGCTTTGCTATTATAGTTTGATCTTATGATGTTTCTCCCCATCTAATCTCTTGTAATGGATTGAGTTTTCCCTTTGAAGTTATATTATCAGATTGAGTCTTTAAGGATTTGAGAACACTTGATGTATGTCTTGCGTGGGATACCCGTGGTGACAATGGGGTATTCTATTGATCCACTTGATGTATGTTTTGGTGATCAACTTGCGGGTTTCGCCCATGAACCTATGCATAGGGGTTGGCACACGTTTTCGTCTTGACTCTCCGGTAGAAACTTTGGGGCACTCTTTGAAGTACTTTTGTTGGTTTGAATAGATGAATCTGAGATTGTGTGATGCATATATTATAATCATACCGTATAATCATACCCCGCGATACTTGAGGTGACATTGGAGTATCTAGGTTGACATTAGGGTTTTGATATTTGTGTCTTAAGGTGTTATTCTAGTACGAACTCTAGGATAGATTGAACGGAAAAGAATAGCTTCATGTTATTTTACTACGGACTCTGAATATATCGATCAGAAAGAAACTTTGAGGTGGTTTCGTACCCTACCATAATCTCTTCGTTTGTTCTTCCGCTATTAGTGACGTTGGAGTGACTCTTTGTTGCATGTTGAGGGATAGTTATGTGATCCAATTATGTTATTATTGTTGAGAGAACCTTGCACTAGTGAAAGTATGAACCCTAGGCCTTGTTTCAATGCATTGGCAATACTGTTGTGCTCACTTTTATCATAGTTACCTTGCTGTTTTTATATTTTCATTAACAAAAACCTTTATCTACCATACATATACCACTTGTATCACCAACTCTTCGCGAACTAGTGCACCTATACAATTACCATTGTATTAGGTGTTGGGGACACAAGAGACTCTTTGTTATTTGGTTTGCAGGGTTGCTTGAGAGAGACCATCTTAATCCTATGCCTCCTACGGATTGATAAACCTTAGGTCATCCACTTGAGGGAAATTTGCTACTGTCCTACAAACCTCTGCACTTGGAGGCCCAACAACGCTACAAGAAGAAGGTTGTGTAGTATACATCAAGCTCTTTTCTGGCGCCGTTGCCGGGGAGGTTAGCGCTTGAAGGTATATCTTTAGATCTTGAAATCGAATCTTTTTGTTTCTTGTTTTAGCACTAGTTTAGTTTATAAAATAAAACTAAAAAATTGAATTGATTTTTCCTCATACGCTTCATATTTTTAATATCTTTCGTGAATATGATGGAAAGTAAAATTGTGCCAAAGTGTTAGAATAAGAGTTAGAATAAGAATGCATTAAAATGTTTGGCACTAAATATTTGAATGATGAGCATGATTGCAATGTTGTTAGTATGAATTCCTTGAATATACATGATGCTAATGATATGCAAAGCCACAAGCTTGGGAAAGCTATGTTTGATGAAGATGATATTTTTTTGTCCCCAAAGTTTTGATGAGAAAATTTATTATGATGAAAGCATGCCTCCTACTTATGATGATTATATTGATGAAAGTGGATTTGGAGAGGTCATGACTTTATTTTGTGATGAATCCACTATTTCGGAAGAGGTTCCAATTGATTATGAGAACAAAGTTGCTACCTATGATGATTATTGTGATGACATGTATGCTACAAAGATTTATGATAACCATGAAACTTGTCATCATAATTTTAGTTTTCAATTGGATTATGCCTCACATGATAGTTATTTTGTTGAGTTTGCTTCCACTACTATTCATGAGAAGAAGTTTGCTTATGTGGAGAGTAATAAAAATTCTATGCTTGTAGATCATGAAAATAATGCTTTATGTGCTGATTATATTGTTGAATTCATTCATGATGCTACTGAAAATTATTATGAGGGAGGAACATGTGCTTGTAGGAATTGCAATAATATCAAGTTTCCTCTCGATGTGCTTAAAGTTTCGAAATTATGCTTGTTTTACCTTCCTATGCAAGTTGATTCTTGTTCCCATAAGTTGTTTGCTCAAAAAATCCCTATGCATAGGAAGTGGGTCAGACTTAAATGTGCTAGTCATATTCTTCATGATGCTCTCTTTATGTTTCAATTCTTATCTTTTATGTGAGCATCATTGAAATCATCATGCCTAGCTAGGGGCGTTAAACGATAGCGCTTGTTGGGAGGGAACCCAATATTATTTTTGTTCCTTGCTTTTTGTTCCTGTTTAGTAATAAATTATATATCTAGCCTCTGTTATTATTGAGTTTTTATGTTTTAGTTAGTGTTTGTGCCAAGTAGAACCGTTGGGAAGACTTGTGGAAAGTCTTGTTGATCTTGCTGTAAAAAAACAGAAACTTTAGCGCTCATGAGAATTGCTGCCATTTTTTATTGGAGAGTGCTATTTAGTTATTTATTTTTGCAGATTATTAATAGATAAATTCCTCACGTACAGAAATTTATTTTAGAATTTTCGGGGTTCCAGAAGTTTGCGTTAGTTACAGATTATTACAGACTGTTCTGTTTTTGACAGATTCTGTTTTTCGTGTGTTGTTTGCTTATTTTAATGAATCTATGAGTAGTATCGGAGGGTATGAACCATAGATGAGTTGGAATACAGTAGATATTACACCAATATAAATAAATAATGAGTTCATTACAGTACCTTGAAGTGGTGTTTTGTTTTCTTTCGCTAACGGAGCTCATGAGTTTCTACTTTAAGTTTTGTGTTGTGAAGTTTTCAAGTTTTTGGTAAAGATTCGATGGACTATGGAATAAGGAGTGTCAAGAGCCTAAGCTTGGGTATGACCAAGGCACTCCAAGGTAATATTCAAGGACAACCAAAAGCCTAAGCTTAGGGATGCCTCGGAAGGCATCCCCTCTTTCGTCTTCGTTCATCAGTAACTTTACTTGGAGCTATATTTTTATTCGCCACATGATATGTGTTTTGCTTGGAGCGTCATTTTATTTTATTTAGTTTTGCTTGTTGTTTGAATAAAATACCAAGATCTGAAATCCTTAAATGTTAGAGAGTCTTCACATAGTTGCATAATTATTTGACTACTCATTGAGCTTCACTTATATCTTTCGAAGTAGTTTGTTGTTGCTCTAGTGCTTCACTTATATCTTTCTAGCGCACGGTGGTGGTTTTATTTTGTAGAAATAGATGAACTCTCATGCTTCACTTATATCATTTTGAGGGTCTCTAAACAGCATGGTAGTTTGCTTTGGTTATGAATTTAGTCCTAATATCATGGGCATCCAAGAGGGATATAATAAAAACTTTCATATAAAGTGCATTGAATACTATGAGAAGTTTGATACTTGATAATTGTTTTGAGATATGGAGATGGTGATATTAGAGTCATGCTAGTTGAGTAGTTGTGAATTTGAGAAATGCTTGTGTTAAAGTTTGTGATTCCCGTAGCATGCATGTATGGTGAACCGTTATGTTAAGAAGTCAGAGCATGATGTATTTATTGATTGTCCTCCTTATGAGTGGCGGTCGGGGATGAGTGATGGTCTTTTCCTACCAATCTATCCCCCTAGGAGCATGCACGTAGTACTTTGCTTCGATAACTAATAGATTTTTGCAATAAGTATGTGAGTTCTTTATGACTAATGTTGAGTCCATGGATTATACGCACTCTCACCCTTCCACAATTGCTAGCCTCTCTAATACCGCACACCTTTCGCTGGTATCATACACCCACCATATACCTTCCTCAAAACATCCACCATACCTACCTATCATGGCATTTCCATAGCCATTCCGAGATATATTGCCATGCAACTTTCCACAGTTCCGTTTACTATGACACGCCCCATCATTGTCATATTGCTTTGCATGATCATGTAGTTAACATTGTATTTGTGGCGAAGCCACCGTTCATAATCCTTTCATACATGTCACTCATGCATCATTGCACATCCCGGTACACCGCCGAAGGCATTCATATAGAGTCATACTTTGTTCTAGTATCGAGTTGTAATCTTTGAGTTGTAAATAAATAGAAGTGTGATGATCGTCATTAATAGAGCATTGTCCCAAAAAAAGGCCAAATCAGAAAAGAAGGGACATTTACATCTATGCCCCTAATTTGCGCCCACTCTCAGATTTACCCCTAATTTCAAATCCTGCTCAAATTTGCCCCTCCGCCGTTAGGTACACTTACAGAAATACCCTTCTGTGCCGTTACCGTCCGGTCAAAGCAGGTCAAAGCCGGTCAAAGGGCTTTGACCATCCTGAAAAAAATTGTAAAAAATCTGAAAATTTGTGGGATCAAAGATACTCACGTTCGCAAGGTGCGTGCAAAGTTTCGTGCTGTTCGTACATTCCAAGAGCTCGTGTTAGAGGAAAAACAATAAATATGTAAGCCTGTGAACAGTAAATTCAAAAAAATAGTAAGAAAATTCAAAAAACTATGAAATTTTTTGGCATCAAAGAGGCTCGGGTCTGCAAGCTGCGTGCAAATTTTTGTTGTGTTTGGACATTGGAGGGGCTTGTGGAGAAAAAAACAAAATTTGGCTTGGGAAAAAACTTGGGAAAAATGACTATTTTGTTTTTTCTTGCTAGATCTCCTCGCATGTCATTTGATCACAAAAACTTGCAAGCACCTTGTGCACCCAAGCCACTTTGATGCCAAAAAATTTCATATATTTTTATTTTTTTGCTATTTTATGTCAAATTTATTGTTCACAAGCGTGCATATTAACTGTTTTTCCTCGCCACGAGCTCCTGGAATGTCCAAATAGCACGGAAATTTGCACGCACCTTGGGCACATGAGTATCTTCAATCTCACAAAATTTTAGATTTTTTTGCTATTTTTTCAGGACGGTCAAAGCTGTTTGACCGGACGGTAACGGCGCAAAAGGGCATTTCTATAAGGGCACCTAATGGCGGAGGGGCAAATTTGAGCAGGCTTTCGAATTAGGGGTATATCTGATTAGGTGGTTCGAGTTAGGGACGGAAATGCAAATGGCCCAAAAAAGAAAGCCCAAAAAATGGCCAAATAAAAAAGGGGGCAATGCTACTATCCTTTTACCACACTTGTGCTTCAAAGTAGCACCATGATCTTCATGATAGAGAGTCTCTTGTTTTGTCACTTTCATATACTACTGGGAAATTTTCATTATAGAACTTGGCTTGTATATTCCAACAATGGGCCTCCTCGAGTGCCCTAGGTCTTCGTGAGCAAGCAAGTTGGATGCACACCCACTTAGTTTCTTTTGTTGAGCATTCATGCATTTATAGCTCTAGTGCATCTGTTGCATGGCAATCCCTACTCACTCACATTGATATCTATTAATGGGCATCTCCATAGCATGTTGATACTCCTAGTTGATGTGAGACTATCTTCTCCTTTTTGTCTTCTCCACAACCACCATCCTATTCCACCTATAGTGCTATATCCATGGCTCACGCTCATATATTGCGTGAAGATTGAAAAAGTTTGAGAACATCAAAAGTATGAAACAATTGCTTGGCTTGTCATCGGGGTTGTGCATGATTTGAATACGTTGTGTGGTCAAGATGGAGCATAGCCAGACTATATGATTTTGTAGGGATAACTTTCCTTGGCCATGTTATTTTGAAGAGACATAATTGCTTAGTTAGTATGCTTGAAGTATTATTATTTCTATGTCAATATTAAACTTTTGTCTTGAATCTTATGGATCTGAATATTCTTGCCACAATAAAGAAGAATTACTTAGAGAAATATGTTAGGTAGCATTCCACATCAAAAATTCTGTTTTTATCATTTACCCACTCGAGGACGAGCAGGAATTAAGCTTGGGGATGCTGATACATCTCCAACGTATCTATAATTTTTGATTGTTCCATGCTATTATATTATCAACCTTGGATGTTTTATATGCATTTAAATGCCTATTTTATATGATTTCTGGGACTAACCTATTAACCTAGAGCCCAGTGCCAGTTTCTATTTTTTTCCTTGTTTTAGAATATCGCAGAAAAGGAAAATCAAATGGAGTCCAATTGACCTGAAACTTCATGAAACTTATTTTTGGACCAGAAGAAGCCCATGGAGTATCGGAGATGGACCAGGAGAGTCCCGGGCTGCCCACGAGGGTGGGGGGCGCGCTCCCTGCCTCGTGGACAGCCCGGAGGTCCACCGACGTACTTCTTCCTCCCATATATACCCATATACCCTAAAAACTTCGGGGAGCACAATAGATCGGGAGTTCCGCCGCCAGAAGCCTCTGTAACATCCAAAAACCGATCTAGACCCGTTCTGGCACCCTGCCGGAGGGGGAATCCTTCTCCGGTGGCCATCTTCATCATCCCGGTGCTCTCCATGACGAGGAGGGAGTAGTTCTCCCTCGGGGCTGAGGGTATGTACCAGTAGCTATGTGTTTGATCTCTCTCTCTCTCTCTCGTGTTCTTGAGGTGGTACGATCTTGATGTATCGCGAGCTTTGCTATTATAGTTTGATCTTATGATGTTTCTCCCCATCTAATCTCTTGTAATGGATTGAGTTTTCCCTTTGAAGTTATATTATCAGATTGAGTCTTTAAGGATTTGAGAACACTTGATGTATGTCTTGCGTGGGATACCCGTGGTGACAATGGGGTATTCTATTGATCCACTTGATGTATGTTTTGGTGATCAACTTGCGGGTTTCACCCATGAACCTATGCATAGGGGTTGGCATAGGTTTTCGTCTTGACTCTCTGGTAGAAACTTTGGAGCACTCTTTGAAGTACTTTGTGTTGGTTTGAATAGATGAATCTGAGATTGTGTGATGCATATCGTATAATCATACCCGCGGATACTTGAGGAGACATTGGAGTATCTAGGTGACATTAGGGTTTTGATTGATTTGTGTCTTAAGGTGTACTAGTACGAACTCTAGGATAGATTGAACGAAAAGAATAGCTTCATGTTATTTTACTATGGAATCTTGAATAGATCGATTAGAAAGAATAGCTTTGAGGTGGTTTCGTACCCTACCATAATATCTTCGTTTGTTCTCCGCTATTAGTGACGTGGAGTGACTCTTTGTTGCATGTTGAGGGATAGTTATGTGATCCAATTATGTTATTATTGTTGAGAGAACTTGCACTATTGAAAGTATGAACCCTAGGCCTTGTTTCAACGCATTGCAATACCGTTTGTGCTCACTTTTATCATTAATTACCTTGCTGTTTTTATATTTTCAGATTACAAAAACCTTTATCTACCATCCATATACCACTTGTATCACCATCTCTTCGCTGAACTAGTGCACCTATACAATTTACCATTGTATTGGGTGTGTTGGGGACACAAGAGACTCTTTGTTATTTGGTTGCAGGGTTGCTTGAGGGAGACCATCTTCATCCTACGCCTCTTACGGATTGATAAACCTTAGGTCATCCACTTGAGGGAAATTTGCTACTGTCCTACAAACCTCTGCACTTGGAGGCCCAACAACGTCTACAAGAAGAAGGTTGTGTAGTAGACATCAGTTGGGGACACAAGAGACTCTTTGTTATTTGGTTGCAGGGTTGTTTGAGAGAGACCATCTTCATCCTACGCCTCCCACGGATTGATAAACCTTAGGTCATCCACTTGAGGGAAATTTGCTACTGTCCTACAAACCTCTGCACTTGAAGGCCCAACATCGTCTACAAGAAGAAGGTTGTGTAGTAGACATCAAGCTCTTTTTTGGCGCCGTTGCCGAGGAGGTTAGCGCTTGAAGGTATATCTTTAGATCTTGCAATCGACTCTTTTAGTTTCTTGTTTCATCACTAGTTTAGTCTATAAAAGAAAATTACAAAAAATATGGAACTGAGGGTATCTCATATGCTTCATCTTTTTAATGTCTTTCATGAAAATAAGGATTCCAATAATTGTGCCAAAGTGTTAGAATAAGAATGCATTAAAATGTTTGGCACTAAATATTTGAATGATGAGCATGATTGCAATGTTGTTAGTATGAATTCCTTGAATATCCATGGAACTAATGATGATTGCACTAGTCATGATGAAAATGTCTCTTATAAGCATTTCAATTTTTGTGGAGTGCATAGAGTTTGCAAGTACACACCAAATAGGGAAGATAGATTTTGCAAGAGGCATAAGTATTTAGAAACTAAATGGTTGCAAGAAAGGCTAGATGTTTGTGCTGAAAATTTAAATTTTCTTAGCCATCCTTGTGAACTTTGCAATGAACATGCTCATTTAAATATCCAATGCAAATTGTTTCATGATTGAATCATGTCCAAAAATTGTGATGACTTGATTTCCCTTGCACATCATAATGAACTTGGTTTGCTTCTGGGTTATGAAGAAATGAAACGTATAACTAAGGATATTCCAGAATTTGCCCTTGATAAATTCTTGATTTTGATCTAGAGGAAATTTATATGTATTGTGCGGTGAATTGCATTGAAAATCCTTATATTGCCAATTACATAAAGACAAGAAAACAAATAGAAGATGAAGAGAATACTAATGAAAGGGAAGAGACTCCCCAATATCCTCCTGTTATTTCTTATGATGAATCAGGTAACAAGGAAGAGCTTTCTATCCAACCAATCTCATTAATAAGGAGCTCCAAAAAGAGGGTTAAACCCACACATGATGCTATGAAGCAAAAGAAAAGACATAGAAGCAAAGGTAAAAAGGTATCCCTCCCAAATGATGTCGCTCCTATTACTCATTGCGATGATATTAATTGCTATACTATTGGTGCTATCCATACTATTAATGATGAGAGTGATTATGCTTATGATATGAAAAGGCCCAAGCTTGGGGATGCTAAGTTTGATGAGAATGACATGTTTGAGAATTTATTTGCTGCAATTAATGTTTTCCCAAGCTTGGGGATGCTACGTTTCATGAACATGATATATTTAACCTCCCAAGTTTTGATATGCAAATTTATTATGATGATAGTATGCCTCCTATTTATGATGATTATATTGATGAAAGTGGGTTTGGAAGAGTGTGAACTTTAGGAAGTGATGATCCCACTATTTTGGAGGATGTTGAATCATATTGTGATAATTGTGAAAGTGGATTTGGAGAGGTCATGACTTTATTTAGTAATGATTCCACTATCTTGGAAGAGGTTTCAATTGACTATGATGAGAACAAAGTTGCTACTTATGATGATTATTGTGATGACACTTATGCTATAAAAAGTAGTGATGGTTATATTTATAAAACTTGTCATGATTATGATTACCCTCTTTCTTAACATCACTCTTTTAATGTGGAAACAATTTATAGTATTCTAGTTTCTTATGATACTCCCACTATCCCGAATGAGAAGAATTTTGCTTATGAGGAGAATAGTAAATTTTCTATGCTTGTAGATCATGAAAAGAATGCTTTATGTGATGGTTATATTGTTGAATTCATTCATGATGCTACTGAAAATTATTATGAGGGAGGAATATATGCTTGTAGGGATTGCAATAAATCAAGTTTCCTCTCTATGTGCATAAAGTTTTAAAGTTATGCTTTTTTTGCCTTCCAATGCTAGTTGATTATTGTTCCCATAAGTTGTTTGTTCACAAAATACCTATGCATAGGAAGTGGGTTAGACTTAAATGTGCTAGTCATATTCTTCATGATGCTCTCTTTATGTTACAATTCTTATCTTTTATGTGAGCATCATTGAAATCATCATGCCTAGCTAGGGGCGTTAAACGATAGTGCTTGTTGGGAGGCAACCCAATTTTATTTTTGTTCTTTGCTTTTTGCTCATGTTTAGTAATAAATAATTCATCTAGCCTCTGTTTATATGTGGTTTTATGTTTTAATTAGTGTTTGTGCCAAGTAGAACCTTTGGGAAGACTTGGGGAAAGTCTTTGCGATCTTGCTGTAAAAAACAAACTTTAACGCTCACGAGATTAGCTGCCTTTTTTTACTGGAGAGTGCTATTAGGTTGGTTCTTTTTGCAGATGATTAATAGAAAAATTCCTCACGTCCACCAATTTATTTCAGAATTTTGGGGGTTACATAAGTATTCGAAACCTACAGATTACTACAGATTGTTCTGTTTTTGATAGATTCTGTTTTCATTGTGTTGTTTGCTTATTTTGATGAATCTATGAGTAGTATCGGAGGGTATGAACCATAGAGAAGTTGGAATACAGTAGATATTACACCAATATGAATTTAGAATGAGTTCACAACAGTACCTAAGTGGTGATTTATTTTCTTATACTAACAGAGCTTACAAGTTTTCTGTTAAGTTTTGTGTTGTGAAGTTTTCAAGTTTTGGGTAAAGATTTGATGGACTATGGGATAAGGAGTGGCAAGAGCCTAAGATTGGAGATGCCCAAGGCACCCCAAGGTAATATTCAAGGACAACCAAGAGCCTAATCTTGGGGATGCCCCGGATGGCATCCCCTCTTTCATCTTCGTTCATCGGTAACTTTACTTGGAGCTATATTTTTATTCACCACATGATATGTGTTTTGCTTGGAGCGTCATTTTATTTTATTTTGATTTGGTTGCTGTTTGAATAAAATACCAAGATCTTAAATTCTTAAATGTTAGAGTCTTCACATAGTTGCATAATTATCCGACTGTTCATTGATCTTCACTTATATCTTTTGAAGTAGTTTGTCGTTTGCTCTAGTGCTTCACTTATATCCTTTTAGAGCACGGCGGTGGTTTTATTTTGAAGAAATAGATGAACTCTCATGCTTCACTTATATCATTTTGAGAGTCTCTAAACAGCATGGTAATTTGCTTTGTTTATGATACTAGTCCTAATATGATAGGCATCCAAGAGGGATATAATAAAAACTTGCATATAAAGTGCATTGAATACTATGAGAAGTTTGATACTTGATAATTGTTTTGAGATATGAAGATGGTAATATTAGAGTCGTGCTAGTTGAGTAATTGTGAATTTGAGAAATACTTGTGTTGAGGTTTGCAAGTCCCGTAGCATGCACGTATGGTAACCGTTGTGTAACAAATTTGAAGCACGAGGTGTTTCTTTGATTGCCTTCCTTATGAGTGGCGGTCGGGGATGAGAGATGGTCTTTTCCTACCAATCTATCCCCCTAGGAGCATGTGCATAGTGCTTGGTTTTTGATGACTTGTAGATTTTTGCAATAAGTATGTGAGTTCTTTATGACTAATGTTGAGTCCATGGATTATACGCACTCTCACCCTTCCATCATTGCTAGCCTCTTCGGTACCGTGCATTGCCCTTTCTCACCTTGAGAGTTGGTGCAAACTTCGCCGGTGCATCCAAACCCCGTGATATGATACGCTCTGTCACACATAAACCTCCTTATATCTTCCTCAAAACAGCCACCATACCTACCTATTAGGGCATTTCCATAGCCATTCCGAGATATATTGCCATGCAACTTTCCACCGTTCCGTTCATCATGACACACGTCATCATTGTCATATTGCCTTGCATGATCATGTAGTTGACATCATATTTGTGGCAAAGCCACCACGCATAATTTATCATACATGTCACTCTTGATTCATATGCCAATCCCGGTACACCACCGGAAGCATTCATATAGAGTCATACTTTGTTCTAGTATCGAGTTGTAATCTTTGAGTTGTAAATAAATAGAAATTTGATGATCATCATTAATAGAGCATTGTCCCCCCAAAAAGGAAAAAATAGAGAAATGCCAAATAAAACAAATAAAAAATAAAATAAAATGGGCAATGCTACTATCCTTTTTCCACACTTGTGCTTCAAAGTAGCACCATGATCTTCATGATAGAGAGTCTCTTATATTGTCACTTTCATATACTAGTGCGAATTTTTCATTATAGAACTTGGCTTGTATATTCCAACAATGGGCTTCCTCAAATGCCCTAGGTCTTCGTGAGCAACCAAGTTGGATGCACACGCACTTAGTTTCTTTTGTTGAGCTTTCATACATTTATAGCTCTAGTGCATCCGTTGCATGGCAATCCCTACTCCTTGCATTGACATCAATTGATGGGCATCTCCCTAGCCCTTTGATTAGCCGCGTCAATGTGAGACTTTTTCCTTTTTTGTCTTCTCCACATAACCCGCATCATTATACTCTATTCCATCCATAGTGCTATATCCATGGCTCACGCTCATGTATTGCGTGAAAGTTGAAAAAAGTTTGAGATTACTAAAGTATGAAATAATTGCTTGGCTTGTCATCGGGGTTGTGCATGATGAGAGCATTCTTGTGTGACGAAAATGGAGCATGACCAAACTATATAATTTTGTAGGGTTGAACTTTCTTTGGCCATGTTATTTTGAGAAGACATAATTGCTTAGTTAGTATGCTTGAAGTATTATTATTATTATGTCAATATTAAATTTTTGTCTTGAATCTTATGGACTTGAATATTCTTGCCACAATAAAGAGAATTACATGGATAAATATGTTAGGTACAATTCCACATCAAAAATTCTGTTTTTATCATTTACCTACTCGAGGACGAGTGATACGTCTTGATAACCCACAAGTCTAGGGGATCGCAACAGTTTTCGAGGGTAGAGTATTCAACCCGAATTTATTGATTCGACACAAGGGGAGCCAAAGAATATTCTCAAGTATTAGCAGCTGAGTTGTCAATTCAACCACACCTGGAAACTTAATATCTGCAGCAAAGTATTTAGTAGCAAAGTAATATGATAGTAGTGGTAACGGTAGCAAAAGTAATGTTTTTGGTATTTTGTAGTGATGATAGCAATAGCAACGGAAAAGTAAATAAGCAAAGAACAAAATATGGAAAGCTCGTAGGCAATGGATCGGTGATGGAGAATTATGCCGGATGCGGTTCATCATGTAACAGTCATAACATAGGGTGACACAGAACTAGCTCCAATTCATCAATGTAATGTAGGCATGTATTCCGAATATAGTCATACGTGCTTATGGAAAAGAACTTGCATGACATCTTTTGTCCTACCCTCCCGTGGCAGCGGGGTCCTAACGGATACTAAGGGATATTAAGGCCTCCTTTTAATAGAGTACCGGAACAAAGCGTTAGCACATAGTGAATACATGAACTCCTCAAACTATGGTCATCACTGGTAAGTATCCCGATTATTGTCACTTCGGGGTTAACGGATCATAACACATAATAGGTGACTATAGACTTGCAAGATAGGATCAATAACTCTCATATATTGATGAAAACATAATAGGTTCAGATCTGAAATCATGGCACTCGGGCCCTAGTGACAAGCATTAAGCATAGCAAAGTCATAGCAACATCAATCTCAGAACATAGTGGATACTAGGGATCAAACCCTAACAAAACTAACTCGATTACATGATAAATCTCATCCAACCTGTCGTGGTTCTAACTCTGACAGTGATGTAGGGGGGGGGTGAATATGGAGAGGCTAGATCTTAGCTATTGGGAAGTTGTTACACGTGAGGTTTACGAGTTCAGGCCCTTCTCAGAGGAAGTAATAGCCCTACGTCTCGGAGCCCGGAGGCGGTCGACTGGATTATGCGTGTATGGATACAGGGGTGCGAACCCTTCATACTAAGGAGGGGGTGGCTTATATAGAGTTCGCCGGACCCCTCCTGCCCTCAGTAATGCAGGGTTTAAGGTACATTTAAGATTGGGCGTTTCTGGTAACGTCCCTAATAAAGTGCTATAATGATCATAAAGACTACTTAACAGCCGACTGTTTGCCTGCGGAGTGACTTTAGGTCTCCTGGCAGTCGAGTGGTTGGCTTCATGGTCGAGTGATAGCTTCTTGGTCGAGTGTCTTGAACCCGTCGAGTGGGATACCTTCAAGTCGATTGAAAGGTGACTTCTCCTAGGGGTGTCCTAGGGTAGGACTCTTTGGTCAGGTCCGTGTCCCTACCCTAGGTACATGTCTTCATCATTAGCCCCCAAATGGATCGAGGTTAGAGTGGGGAAAGAGTTGGAGATCCTTTCGACTGGTTCTTCGGGCTATGTGAGCGCCTCGTTTTGGGTCAATCGTCACGGATGACGTTGCCAACCTTTTTCAGTCGCCTTGATCCATTCCAGGCCTTTCGTCGAGTGAATTTCTTTGTTTGTGACATACCGAGCGCCGGCGCGATCGGGGTTTTCTGTTTTGACAAGTTGTTTTGTGGCCCGCGGATGTCGCGGGATTCGGATTTTGGGAAGTGCACGGGACAGGAGCGACCGCAGTAATCGGAAGCGATAAAGCGGAAGCTCCTCGATCCCCGCGTCGTCTTTTTCGCCACATACTGCGCGCGCGTCTGCTGCGGGATTTGACTGGATAGCCTGGGCCTACCAGTCAGCCACTCGGAAGCGGTCCCTTATAAATCGCCGGCTCGGGGTTTCCAAGCAGTGCGCTCTCTTCTCCTCCTTTCTTCCGCCTCTTCCCCTTCGCAAGTCCTTCCGCCACCTTCGCTCCCGCCCCAACGCAGCAGGCCCGTGCGAGACTTCGCCGGCGACGATGACGAAGAGCAAGACCTCTGCTCTGGAGCGCGCGAAGAAGGCGGCGGCGGCAGGGAAAGGGAAGAGGTCAGCTCGGGGCGGATCTTCCTCTAGGAACGCTCTGCCCAAAGGTTGGATCCAGGGCGACTGGATGCCATCGGTGCTCCGGCAAGAGGATCTCGATGATATGGTCGAGGGGGGAGTCATTCCCCATGAAGCTGCGCGTCTTCCGGGGGGAGAGATCGAACCTCAACCCCGCGACGGTGAGTGCGTGCTCCTAGCCACCCACATCGACCGAGGGTTTTCTCTGCCGCCCCATCCTTTCTTCCGGAGTTTCCTGAATTTCTTCGGAGCGCAGCTCCACCACTTCACTCCCAACTCCATTGTCTACCTCGCTGCTTGCATCTCCATGTGTGAGGCTTTCTTGGGTTGTCGACCCCATTGGGGACTCTTCAAACACATCTTTAACTGCCGTTCTCAATCGGTCAAGAAGGCTAAGTTGAGTGACGAGAGGACGCAGGTGATCCAGCTGTGCGGGGGCCTGGCGATCCAGACGAGGGGGAAGAGTTGTTTTCCATCTATCACCTTCCCGGAGTCGGTCCGTGGCTGGCAGTCGACCTGGTTCTACTGCAAGGACGAGGTGACCCCAGGACAGTCGACTGGTCTTCCTCTTTTTTTCCTCGACCGAGCCGAGAAGCCTGCCTCTCTGAAAGTCGCGCCGGAGGAAAAGGCCCAAGTCAAGGTGCTAGCAGGTCGAGTGGTTGAGCTTGTCCGCGAGGGTGTGACTGGTATGGACCTGCTGGAGGTCTTCCTTCAAAGGCGCATCCAACCGCTCCAGGCCCGCGACCACCCGATGTGGCTGTATTCGGGTCTTGACGACACCACTCGGGTCCACCCGGAGGAGGTCACCGACGAGATGGTGGAGGGGTGGCTGTCAAGCATCACCGGGAACAAAGACAACCCCCGAGGAGCCAGGAGGGTAACCCCACTCGACAACTCGTATGAGGTGGACCAGGTATGTCTTTGTGCTCCCGACTGATATCTTGTCTTCTGCATTGGTCTTCTTTGAATAAGTCGATTGACTTTTGTCTTGCCTGTTGTTTTCCAGGCGACCACCGAGATGTACTCGACGCCCAACGGGGCACAGGGGTCGACTGAGGAAGGGGAGGCGAGCGGAGGCGAGAGCGGGGACGACCAAGGCGAGTGGGGGTCCGACGGTGAGGGAGAGGGAGGCGACGACATCTTCTCCAGCGAAGGGGAGGAGGAGGAGGTTGAACCCCCCCGCCCGGAGGGGCGATCCAAGCTCACCCACGATCCAGCGCGGGAACGTGGCAAGGCGACTGCTCCTGTTGGGCAGTCGTCGAAATGCCCTCGGACCTCTTCTCCTCCGCCGACTGGGAAGGCTCCCAAGCATCCACGAGCGACGCCATCCAAGCCGCCCAAGGCTCTGCCCAAGATGAAGATAGCTGTTCCTACCATTTTCGGGTAATAATAAGATTTGCTTTCCTTTGTCGACCGTGGACGGATCCTTGGTCGATTCACTGAACCAACTGATTGACTTTCGAGATTTGCAGCGGTGCTACTTCTGAGGTCTCTGCCAGGAACGACGACCAAGATATGGAGGACGCTGTTACCTCCAACCCTGGTATGATTGCTGACGTCCTGCCTTTGAGTCGACAGAACCTTTATTGCTACTCTGGTCGATTGAATGTTTTCCTTGTAGCTCCTCCTCATGTTATCGACCTCCCGGATGACGACGACGACGGTCCGTTGAGAGTGAGGAGGCACAAGAGGGCGTCGGCTGACAAGACCCCCCAATCCACTCTGGCGTCCGAGGCTGTGGCTTGGGATGGTGGTGACACCACTCGGGCTTCTGTGACCTTCGCCGTTCCTCTGGCGAGTGCGCGGCCCTCGGCGTCGACTGCGGATCCACCTTCGCTTTTTGCTGCGTACCCCGTCCCTGAGGACCAAGCGGCTGCTGCAAAGGAGGCTATACGCCAGGCGGGGATCATGATGGAGCAAGTGAAGATGGCTCGGGAGGCCAGCCAAGCAGCCTATGACGCGAGTTCGGCTCTTCAGAGCAACGTCCAGGTCGGTCGACTCGCCACTTGGTCTGTTATGATATGTTGTTTGAAGAGTCTCTTTTCCGAAGATCTTTTGTATCTGTATCTGTACACCCACTGGGTGTGGCTGCCAATCCTTTGAACGAGTGGGGGCACGCTAAGTGCACCCACTGGGTGTAGTCCCCGAGACTACGGTGGACTGCTGGCAGTCGACTGTAGTCTTTACATTGTGTTGCTGTAGCTGTATTTCTTCACTCGGTTTGGTCGGGCCAGGTCGAGTGGAATTGTATCCGGTCGACTGAGGGTAGTCGACTTTTTTTTGGTCGAACCAGTGGGGGCACGCTGAGTGCACCCACTGGGTGTAGTCCCTGAGACTACTGTCGAATGTTTTTGATTCGGCTGTGGTCTTAGAAACGTCATCATTGTCTCTTAGTTACTCGGAAGCAACTTATCTTAGACGTCTGTCGACTGATTTTCCTTTTTACAGAAATCTTGCGAACTTGTAGCTCGCTATACTGAGTTGGAGAATCAGCAGATCCAGCTCAACCTTAACTTGAAGCTTGCTCAGGAGAATTTGAGGAAGGCGCAAGAAGAAGCGAAAGGTATGGCTGGTGAGGTTCTCTATTCTTAATGGGTGGCTTTTCTTTCTTGTCCATTCTTGATGTTGGTTCCACTCGACGCGCCACAGATAAACTGGAGGAAGCTCTGAAGAAGAAGGACCAAGACCTTGTAGAGGCACAGAAGGAGGCCTCAAGCAAAACGAAGCTTGCAGAGGAGAAATTGGCTTCGTTCGGAGCTCTTGAACAGGAGAACTCCAGACTGAAAACCGCTCTCGAGACAGCTAATCAAGATGCCATTCGACTGAAGAAGGAGAAGATGGCTCTGCACGACAAGGCGGGTGAGCTAGTGGGGAAGGTAAAAGATCTGGAAGCTTCTCTCGGTGGACTTGCCAAGAAGTTGTTTGTCATGCTCGAAGGTAATTACTCTGCCCCGACTGTCTTGCAGTTTGCCAAGCCTGCGTAGGGCCACTGTCTTACTCTTGAATTGTGTTTGTAGAATTCTGTCAGAACTTTGAAGAGGAGACCAGTCGAGTGGAGCCAAGCTTGGACCCTGTTAACTCTCTTGTGAAGGACGAGGCTGCCATGAACGTGCTCCGACTGGAGTCTCGTGTTGCCAGCGTCGTTGATTATCTGGCTCGGCTGAAAGTTGCAATGTCGCGGATCGACACATCACTATGGCCCGGGACGACGCTTCAGAACGACCCCGAGTCTCTGATGGCTCGACTTAACGAAGTCCCAGGTCGAGTGGCGGAATGGAAGAAATCTTCTGCTAGATGTGGTGCTGATGTCGCTCTGTCTCTGGTCCGCGTCCATTGCAAGGAGGCGCGAGAAGAAAAGCTGGCGGCCATCCAAGTTGCAAATACCAGGAAGCACAACTTTCAAGACTTCATGGAGACTTTCATCGCTGCTGCCACCCGTATCGCCGACGGGATCGACTTGGATGAGTTTGTCGCCCCTTCCAGTCCTCCTCCCGAGGAGTGAAAAACTTTGAATTTACCTCGGGATGCCGAGTGGGTTTGTAACCGTTTAAACTCCGCCGAGCCGAGGGCTCGAGTACTTTTAGGTCTGGGACCTTTTGGGCTTTTTCTGAACTTGATTTCTCGTTGGATATCTTCACGGTTTGATTCGTCGAGTGGAACTTGATCTTCACTCGGAATAATCTTGTATTTGCGACGCAGCTCCGAGGGAGAAGGTAGCGGTCGACTCGCGGATTGGGTCGAGTCTTGTACTTAGGCGAGCACTGGGCTGTAGCTAAGCCTCTGAGTGAGAGGTTTACTCTCCACTCGGTAGGATTTTTAAACACTTAGGCGAGCACTTGGCTGCAGCTAAGCCCCCGAGTGGGAGGTTTGCTCTCCACTCGGTAGGATTTTTTCAAACTTAGGCGAGTGCCGGACTGTAGCTAAGTCTCTAGGTGAGAGAACTTAGGTGAGTGCTGGACTGCAGCTAAGCCCCCGAGTGGGAGGATTGCTCTCCACTCGGTAGGATTTTTTCAAACTTAGGCGAAACAGATTCGCAGCTAAGTCACCCACTGGGGGATTCCGTATGTAAACAAAAGTGACAACAATTGATGGAACACTCTTGCCTTTGATAAAAACGAACTGCAGGAATTTTTCTTATTACATCTCGTCCAAGGGAGAGCTCAAGTGTAAAAGGGGCGGAGTAGTTCCGCATTCCAAGCTCGAGGCTCGTCGATCTGGCGATCAACATTGTAGAGGTGATATGCTCCATTGTGGAGGACTCTGGTGATGATGAAGGGGCCTTCCCAAGTAGGAGCAAGCATGTGTGGTTTCTGTTGATCCACTCGGAGGACCAAATCTCCTTCTTGGAAGGCTCGACTCTTCACATTCCGGGCGTGGAATCGACGCAAGTCTTGCTGATAAATGGTCGATCTGATCATGGCCATCTCCCTCTCTTCTTCTAGGAGGTTGACTGCGTCTTGCCGGGCCTGTTCTGCTTCATCTTCGGTGTAAAGCTCGACTCGGGGCGCGTTGTGAAGAAGATCACTTGGCAGAACCGCTTCGGCTCCATAAACCAGAAAGAATGGAGTTCTTCCAGTCGACCGGTTAGGGGTGGTCCTCAATCCCCACAGAACTGACGGAAGCTCGTCGACCCAAGCACCTGCCGCGTGCTTGAGATCACGCATCAGCCGAGGCTTTAGTCCTTTGAGAATCAAACCATTTGCTCTTTCAGCTTGTCCATTCGACTGAGGATGCGCGACCGACACGTAGTCGACTCGTGTGCCTTGAGAGGCGCAAAAAGCTCTGAACTGGTCCGAATCGAAGTTTGACCCATTGTCAGTGATGATGCTATGAGGGACTCCATATCTGAATGTTAGTCCTCTGACGAAACTGATAGCAGTGCCAGCATCGAGGTTCTTGATAGGCTTGGCTTCAATCCATTTGGTGAACTTGTCGACTGCCACAAGCACATGCGTGAATCCGCTCCTGCCTGTTCTCAGTGGACCAACCATGTCCAGTCCCCAGACAGCAAAGGGCCAGACGAGTGGAATGGTCTTCAGGGCTGATGCAGGCTTGTGTGACATGTTGGAGTAGAACTGGCAGCCTCCACACTTGTCGACTATCTCTTTTGCCATCTCATTTGCTCTAGGCCAGTAAAATCCCGCTCGGTATGCTTTAGCCACAATGGTCCGAGAGGACGCATGGTGGCCACAGGTCCCCGAGTGGATATCATCAAGGATTATCCGACCTTCTTCTGGTGTTATGCACTTCTGACCGATTCCAGTCGCGCTTTCTCTATACAACTGCCCCTTTATGACTGTGAAGGTCTTGGATCGGCGGACAATCTGTCGAGCCTCTTCCTCGTCTTCTGAGAGCTCTTTCCTTAGGATATACACGATGTACGGTATCGTCTAGTCGGGACTGATTGCCAAGACTTCCATGATTAGGTCGACCACAGCAGGAACTTCGACTTCAGTCGGATCTGTGGCACTTTTCGGTTGTGGGGCTTCTTTCGTGAAAGGATCCTCCTGGACTGACGGCGAGCGGATGTGCTCCAAAAACACATTGCTGGGAATGGCTTCTCTCTTGGAGCCTATCTTTGCCAGATCATCAGCTGCTTGATTTTTCAGTCAGGGGATGTGATGAAGCTCTAACCCCTCGAATTTCTTTTCTAGCTTTCTCACTGCATTGCAATAACCAGTCATAGCTGGACTTCTGACGTCCCACTCCTTCATCACCTGATTAACCACCAAATCTGAGTCGCCATAGACCATGAGGCGACGGACGCCGAGTGAAATGGCCATGCGCAACCCATACAAAAGTGCTTCATACTCTACTTCATTATTGGAGGAATCAAAGTGAATCTGGAGAACATATCTGAGCTTATCTCCTCGGGGGGAGACTAGAACTACCCCAGCACCGGAACCATTCAGCATCTTAGATCCATCGAAGAACATGGTCCAGTGCTCCGAGTGAACTTGAGTCAGAAGTTGCTGTTCAATCCACTCGGCGATGAAATCTGCGATTGCTTGGGACTTGATAGCCTTCTTTGCTTCGAACTTGATATCTAAGGGAAGGAGTTCGATCGCCCACTTGGCCACTCGACCAGTTGCATCTCTGTTATGCAGAATCTTTGACAGTGGGGCGTCGCTGACAACTGTAATGGAATGGTCAGAGAAGTAATGTGCAACCTTCTTCGTGGTCATGTAAATCCCATATACAAGCTTCTGGTAGTGAGGGTATCTTTGTTTTGAAGGGGTCAAAACTTCGGACAGATAATAGACTGGGCGCTGAACTCTGAAGGCCTTTCCTTCTTCTTCCCGCTCGACCGTAAGTACTGTGCCGACAACTTGTCCTGTGGCTGCAATGTAAAGCAGCAGAGGCTCTTTGCTGATTGGGGCAGCAAGCACCGGCTGGGTGGAGAGCAGAGCTTTGAGCTCTGCAAATGCTGCATCAGCTTCCGAAGTCCACTCGAACTTGTCAGACTTCTTCATCAGTCGGTAAAGGGGCAACGCCTTTTCACCGAGACGAGAAATGAATCGACTTAGGGCGGCCAAGCAGCCTGTAAGCTTTTGGACGTCGTGCACGCGAACGGGACGCTTCATCCGGAGTATGGTGCCAACTTTTTCAGGATTGGCGTCGATCCCCCGTTCGGAAACGAGAAAACCGAGTAACTTTCCACCTGGAACTCCGAATGTGCACTTTGATGGATTGAGCTTGATATCATACCTCCTGAGGTTGGCAAAGGTTTCGGCAAGGTCAGCTCGCAGGTCGGAACCTTTGCGTGACTTGACCACAATATCATCCATGTATGCCTCCACATTCCGACTGATTTGAGTGAGTAAACACTTCTGAATCATTCTCATGAACGTGGCTCCGACGTTCTTGAGGCCGAACGGCATGGTGACATAACAGAAGCATCCAAATGGGGTGATGAAAGCTGTTTTGATTTCGTCGGGTCCATACAGACGGATCTGATGGTACCCGGAATAAGCATCTAGAAAAGACAATCTCTCACACCCCGCAGTCGAGTCGACTATTTGGTCGATGCGAGGGAGAGGAAAATGATCTTTCGGGCAGGCCCGATTGATATGTTTGAAATCAATGCACATGCGAAGTGACTTGTCCTTCTTGGGGACCATGACGACATTGGCGAGCCACTCGGAGTGGTAAATCTCTCGGATAAACTCTGCTGCTAAGAGCCGAGCCACCTCCTCGCCAATGGCTTTCCTCTTCTGGACGGCGGACCGTCGAAGATGTTCTTTCACAGGCTTGAACTTCGGGTCGACTCGTAGACGGTGCTCAGCCAGCCCTCTGGGAACTCCAGGCATGTCAGAGGGTTTCCATGCGAACATGTCCCAGTTCTCACGGAGGAGCTGGATGAGCGCTTCTTCCTATTTGGAGTCAAGCGTCGTTGAGATGTGAGTCGGGGCAGCATAGGGGTCGGTCGGGTGAATGTGGACTATCTTTGTTTCACCGGACGACTGAAAAGCTGATTCTGAAGCAGGCTTCTTGGCTCATAGCAACTCGCTTGGATCGGCAGTCTTTTGGTACTCTTGCAGCTCGACCACTGCCATCTGAGCATCTGCAATCTTTGAGCCCTTCTGAAAGCACTCTTCCGCCTTCTTCCGATTGCCTGTAACAGTGATCACACCTTTGGGGCCAGGCATCTTCAGTTTGAGATACACATAACATGGCCGGGCCATGAAGCGTGCGTAAGCTGGCCTGCCCAAAATGGTGTGATAAGCACTTTGGAAGTCCACAACCTTGAATGTCAACTTTTCCTTGCGGTAATTTTTTGAATCACCGAAAACCACATCAAGAGCGATCTGGCCGAGTGATTGGGCTTTCTTCCCAGGAATGACTCCGTGGAAACTCATGTTACTGGTGCTGAGCCTGGACATCGGAATGCCCATTCATTTCAATGTTTCAGCATACAGTATGTTCAGGCCACTACCACCATCCATCAGGACTTTAGTCAGTCGAGTGCCTTCAACAATTGGGTCGACCACCAAAGCTTGCCTCCCAGGGGTGGCAATGTGCGTTGGGTGATCAGACTGGTCGAATGTGATGGCAGTCTGAGACCACTTCAGGTAACTGGGTGTTGCCGGGGCAACCATGTTCACCTCTCGGTTAATGACTTTCAGTCGACTTTTGCTTTCGACATCGGCAAAAATCATCAGGGTGGAATTGACTTGGGGGTATCCATCGTCACTGTCTTCCTTGTCCTCGACTCTGTCCGACTCTTTTTCCTTATCCTTGGACTGCTTTCCTTGGAACTGCTGGATCAGGAGCCGGCACTGTCGAGTGGTATGCTTTGGGTAAATAAAATTACCCTCTTCATCCTTCTTGGTGTGGATGTGACATGGCAGATCCAAAACATCATTTCCGTCTTGATCCTTGACTTTCTTGGGCTTCCAGGGGCCTTTGGGTTTTCCCTTGAAATTTCCCTGGGTTGCGGCCAGGGCCTCCCCAGGGGCGGCTGGCTCGGCCTTCTGCTTCTGCTTCCGACTGGAATTGCCTCCGGTTTCCTGGGCGACTGCTTTCTGCTTGCCACTCCGGAGTCGATCTTCATCTTCTCCGTTAGCGTACTTGGTGGCAATCTCCATCATCCGATTCAGAGACATCTCTCCAGTTCGACCGAACTTCAGATTCAACTCTCTGTATTTAACACCTTCCTTGAAGGCACAAAATGCTTGATGGTCTGGCACATTCTCAACCGAGTGATGCAGCATGATCCACCTCTGGATGTATTCCCTCAGAGTTTCATTCGGCTTCTGCACGCAAGACCGCAACTCTGTAAGGCCTGCAGGTCGCTTGCATGTTCCTTCAAAGGTCGTGATAAACACTCAGGAGAGGTCCTCCCAAGTGTAAATGCTGCTGGGTGCTAACTGATTTAGCCACGCTCTGGCCGAGCCCTCTAACATGAGAGGCAAATGCTTCATGGCCACCTCATCATTGCCACCGCCAATCTGTACAGCCACTCGGTAATCTTCAAGCCAGGTGTCAGGCTTAGATTCACCAGTGAACTTGCTGATTCCAGTCGCCAGCCTGAAATTGGGAGGAATCACTGCGGCTCTGATGGCTCGACTGAAACACTCTGGCCCTGAAGCACGTACTCCGCTGCTGGCAGGCGCATCTCTGTTGTGGCCTTCTCGATGAGCTCTGTTCCTGTCAACCAAACCTTGAACGAGGATGGATCTCGCATCAAAGCCTGGGTCTCTGGGGTCGACTGGAATCCTCTGCCCAACACTATGAGGGCGTCTGTCATCTTGCCGTCGAGGCGCATATGACCCACTCCTCGGGGGAGGGGTTGGCACTCGATGTCGATCATCACGGTCGAATCGGTGATCATACTGCTCATTCCTCCTGTACTGGTCACGCCGGTCACCACGTCCCTCACGCCTCGGGGGCGATCTCGGGCTGTGAGCCGACTCGACTGTATCTGTTGCGACAGATCGACTGTGGATCCTATTCCGCGACTGAGAGACAGCGGAATTCTGGTTTCCCGCCGCCCGGAGCAATGCTCTGATCTGTAACAAGCCCCTGCCAGCCTCCGACTGGGAGGGCTGAATCGATTCTGCTATACGGGCCGCGGCGGCCAAATTCTGAACTGGGGTTCGATATACCTGCGTCGGCGGGAAGAGCTGGCGTCGACTAGACTCGGGAGCCCGCTGACGCGCTTGCTCGTCGAGTGCTCGCTGGAGATTCTCCAGTCGAGTGCGCTCGGCCAAGTTGGCCAAACGCGCGTCCTCCAAGGCCCGGGCCTCGGGGGTCTCTCCGACGATAGGAGTGCGGAGCGCGTCCATGTTCCGGCGGCGAAGCTCCTCTCGCTGTAATGACGTGAGAGGTTCGGGGAGATACTCATCGTGGGGATGCGACGGATCGCCCCCACCCGCGCCTCCATCAGCGCGAGGGAAACCGGGAGGACTGTGCGTTCCGTCGACCGCCAGAATCTCAGCCGCTGGGTCGCTGCTGTCGCACTCGGATGCGGTCTCCGCGGAGCCAGTTGACAGGTCGAATAGGCCGCAGAGGGATTCATCGGGCTCGATTGCCGCGACTTGTGGGGCTGCTGACTGGCGGGCCACGGCATGCCTCACCCACCGCTGGAGTCTTGACCGACCGGAGCGCTTGCGCTGGTGGGAGACAGGGCGGGGAGACGACGCAGGGGCCGACCGATACTGGGTCGATGGCTGCCGCAGGAGGACGCCACGAATGCATGCGCGGAAGTGCGTCGCACCGCGGACGGGGAGCGCGTCGATGTCGAGTGGTGCCTCCTGAAGCCAGGCGGAGTCATCGACGATGAAGGTGAGCGCGCCGAGACGGATCTCGCGGTCCTCCACCAAAACTCCGCAAGAAAACATGATCAAAGGGATCGGAAAAGATCGCAACTTCTCCAACTAAGCGCTAAGATTCCTGCCCCAAGGTGGGCGCCAACTGTCGTGGTTCTAACTCTGACAGTGATGTAGGGGGGGTGAATATGGAGAGGCTAGATCTTAGCTATTGGGAAGTTGTTACACGCGAGGTTTACGAGTTCAGGCCCTTCTCAGAGGAAGTAATAGCCCTACGTCTCGAAGCCCGGAGGCGGTCGACTGGATTATGCGTGGAACCCTTCATACTGAGGAGGGGGGTGGCTTATATAGAGTTCGCCGGCCCTCCTGCCCTCAGTAATGCAGGGTTTAAGGTACATTTGAGGTTGGCGTTACTGGTAACGCCCCTGATAAAGTGCTATAATGATCATAAAGACTACTTAACAGCCGACCGTTTGCCTACGGAGTGACTTTAGGTCTCCTGGCAGTCGAGTGGTTGGCTTTATGGTCGAGTGATAGCTTCTTGGTCGAGTGTCTTGAACCCATCGAGTGGGATACCTTCAAGTCGATTGAAAGGTGACTTCTTCTAGGGATGTCCTTGGGTAGGGCTCTTTGGACGGGTCCGTGCCCCTACCCTAGGTACATGTCTTCATCACAAGCCTACGATGGAATTACTCACGCACGGCGGTGAGCATCATGAAATTGGTGATGGAGGATGGTTGATGATGATGATGGCGATGGATTCCCCTCTCCGGAGCCCCGAACGGACTCCAGATCAGCCCTCCCGAGAGGTTTTAGGGCTTGACGGCGGCTTTGTATCATAAAACGCGATGAATCCTTCTCTCTGATTTTTTTCTCCCCAAAACCAAATATATAGAGTTAGAGTAGAGGTCGGAGGAGCTCCATGGGGCCCACGAGGTAGGGGGCGCTCCCCCACCCTCGTGGACAGGTGGTGGGCCCCCTGGTCTTCATCTTTCGCAAGGATTTTTTATTATTTCTGAAAAGTTGTTCCGTGACGTTTCAGGTCATTCCGAGAACTTTTGTTTCTGCACATAAATAACACCATAGCAATTCTGCTGAAAACAGCGTCAGTCCGGGTTAGTTCCATTCAAATCATCCAAGTTAGAGTCCAAAACAAGGGCAAAAGTGTTTGGAAAATTAGATACGCCGGAGACGTATCAACTCCCCCAAGCTTAAACCTTTGCTTGTCCTCAAGCAATTCAGTTGATAAACTGAAAGTGATAAAGAAAAACTTTTACAAACTCTGTTTGCTCTTGTTGTTGTAAATATGTAAATCCAAAATTCAAGTTTTCAGCAAAGATTATGACTAACCACATTCATAATAATGCATAGGTCTCAAGTTTACTCATATCAATGGCATAATCAATGTAACGCCCTCGATGCGGCTATATCTCCCACGCGTCGAAGCACAACTTAGAGGCATAACCGCATTGAAAGCAATGTCGCAAGTGAGGTAATCTTCACACAACCCATGTAATACATAAGGGAAAGAAATACATAGTTGGCTTACAAACGCCACTTCACACAATACATGAATTAAAGCATTACATTCATCCAAATACACTCAAGGTCCGACTATGGAACCAAAATAAAAGAAGACTACCCCAAATGCTACACAGATCCCCGATCGACCCCAACTGGGCTCCACTACTGATCAACTAGAACGAAAGAACACAAAGGACAAGATCTTCATCGAGCTCCTCCTTGAGCTGGGTTGCGTCACCTGCTCGGTAACATCGGCACTTGCAAACTGGTTTTGGAAGTATCTGTGAGTCACGGGGACTCAGCAATCTCACACCCTCGCGATCAAGACTATTTAAGCTTATAGGTAGGGTAAAAGGTATGATGTGGAGTTGCAGCAACCGACTAGCATATATGGTGGCTAACATACAAAAATGAGAGCGAGAAGAGAAGGCAAAAGCACGGTCGAACAACTATGATCAAGAAGTGATCCTAGAACAACCTATGTCAAGCATTACTCCAACACCGTGTTCACTTCCCGGACTCCGTCGAGAAGAGACCATCACGGTTACACATGCGGTTGATGTATTTTAATTAAGATCAACTTCAGGTTTTCTACAACCGGACATTAACAAATTCCCATCTGCCCATAACCGCGGGCACGACTTTCGAAAGTTCAAATCCCTGCAGGGGTGTCCCAACTTAGCCCATCACAAGCTCTCACGGTCAACGAAGGATATTCCTTCTCCCAAGACAATCCGATCAGACTCGGCATCCCGGTTACAAGACATCCTCGACAATGGTAAAACAAGTCCAGCAAGACCGCCCGATGCGCCGACATCCCGATAGGAGCTGCACATATCTCTTTCTCATGGCACACCGGATAAGCAATACGTACAACTAAAACCAGCCCTCGAGTTTCCCCGAGGTGGCGCGGCAAGGGGCTCTAGATTGGACCAACACTTAGACAAGCACTGGCCCGAGGGGGGTTAAAATAAAGATGACCCTTGGGATGGCCTAACCCAAGGGAAAAAGAGGCTAGGTGGTGAATGGTAAAACCAAGGTTGGTCCTTGCTGGAGGAGTTTTATTCAAAGCGAACTGTCAAGGGGTTCCCATTATAACCCAACCGTGTAAGGAATGCAAAATCTGGGAACATAACACCGATATGACGGAAACTAGGGCGGCAAGAGTGGAACAAAACACCAGGCATAAGGCCGAGCCTTCCACCCTTTACCAAGTATATAGATGCATTAATTAAATAAGAGATATTGTGATATCCCAAAAAAAATCCATGTTCCAACATGGAACAAGCTCCAATCTTCACCTGCAACTAACAACGATATAAGAGGGGCTGAGCAAAGCGGTAACATAGCCAAACAACGGTTTGCTAGGACAAGGTGGGTTAGAGGCTTGGCTTAACAATATGGGCGGCATGATAAGCAAGTGGTAGGTATCGCAGCATAGGCATAGCAAAAGAGCGAGCAACTAGCAAGCAAAGATAGAAGTGATTTCGAGGGTATGGTCATCTTGCCTGAGATCCCGCAAGGAAGAAGAACGAGTCCATGAAGAAGACAAACGGACGTAGTCAAATGGGTCCTCACAAATGTGACATTATCGGAACAAACCCGAAGAAGCAACACCGGAAAGAAGCACACAACATAGTAAATAACCAACACATGAACATGGCATGATATGCGGGATGTGGTATGTGATGCATATGCATGATTTGGAAAGGAATGGTTGAACCTGGCCTCAACTTGGAAATCCGAGAGTGTCACTGGAAAGAGGAGTTGATTTCGGTCGAAATCGATATAAATATTACCGGAATCGGATGCACGGTTTGGAAATGACAAGCAAAACAAATATGGCACCGGTCTGCGATAATCAGCAAGAAGCCATCTAAATGCATCAAGAAAAATATGCTACAGTACTCAAACATGGCAAAAAAATACATGGCGGGGATCCACTCATGATGCTTGACAAAATATGAACACTGAGCTACGGCTAATTCACTCATTAACAGGTTCAAACAAGCATGGCAAAAGTGCAAAAGATAACAGGTTTCAGACTTAGTGAAATTAACAGCAAGTCAGGAATTTATCATCAGGAAGCAATGTTTAGAGCACGATAACTACATGCTACAGGAACATATCATGGCAAATAAAGTCTTGGCATGAAGATAATCAAAACATATAACAAAAGTCCCTTAGTGACCATGAGCCAAAAGGGATCATAAAATACAATTGCAAGCATGTGAACATAGCAAAAACATAAACAGATTCAGACTTAGTGAAAAACTGGAGCATGGCAAAAACAGATAACGAGTAGGCATGTTTACGAGCTTGATGCACTCACTACGAGGCATTGCATGACAAACTAAGCATACAACCAGCAAATAGACATGGCATAGAAGCTAGACATGGCAAGAACAACAACATAACATGCATGGATCAACAACAACAAGCTCGGCAAAATTGCTAAACATGTTAACAATCTGCCAGGAACAATTTATAGCAAAAGTAGAGCTTGATTGACTCAAGCTAGGGTGCTCCATAAATGCAAACAAAGACATGGATGGATAGAGCACCACAATATCTACAAAACATCGTTACTGATCATGCTCAAAAGAGACACGGATCACTAGGAAACAACATGAACATATGGCATAAAAATAATGACAGGGCAAGGACTTGGTGAAATTCTAAGTCCTTGAAATCAGCATCAATGAGTAAGCTACTTTGCATGCTTGTGCTAGTCACCACAAGGATCACAAAAATACATGACATACACCCCTGTAAAGATGGCATGGCATATTTCAAAACACATGTAGAGCTCAGGATCATAGCATGCACACATTAATCATGGCAAAAATGACAAAAGGGCATTTGTTGAAACAGATCTGAAACAATCATCACATAGCCCTCTTCCAACAGCATTTCCGGCATCAAGATGAGCTCAAATGAAAATGATGCAATGAGATGAAATGATTTACTCATTGAGATGAACATTTTGATATGCTACACGCACGAATCGGAGCAACGGTGAGGAAGTTATGATGCGATGAAAATGCTCAAAATATTAGGGTTAGGAGAGGAAGTCAACCCTCGGGATCTCAGATCCAGATCTACACGCGGATCGAGGCACTCACCGGAGAGTCGCCGGAATAGGGCGCCGGAGTTGGGGAGGAAGACGGAGCTCGGGGAGGCGCGCGGGGGCCGAGGTGGCGCGGGGCGGTGGTGGCCGTCGAGGTTGGCGGCGGCGACGAAGAACCGGGCGGCGCGCGGCGTCCGGCAGAGTCCGGTCGCCGGAGACAGTCGCGGCGACGGGAGGCGACCTGCGGTGGTGGCGCTCGCCGTCCCCAGGCTCGGGGCGCGCGCGGGGAAACGGCCGGGCGGCGGGGCAGTGCTCGGGCCGGCGCGGGCAGATGCGGCGATGTGGGCGCGGGCGGGCGACATGTCAGCGTCTGGTTGGCTGAGGCGGCGGTGATGCTGAGGTGGCGGCTCCGGATTGGTCCGGGTGAGGTGGAGGTGGCGGTGGACATTGTCCGGCGCGGAGAAGAAATGTCTGGCGGCGCGCGGTGGAGGAAGTTAGGGTTTTATCTGCGCGAAAATTCCGGGAGGCACACATATATATAGGTAGAGGGAGCTAGGAAGCTCCAAATGAGGTGCGGTTTGTGGCCACGCGATCATGATCGAATGATCTAGATGATGGAGGAGGTTTAGGTGGGTTTTGGGACACTTTGGAGGGGTGTTGGGCTGCAACACACACGAGGCCTTTTCGGTCCCTCGGTTAACCGTTGGAGTATCAAACGAAGTCCAAATGGTACAAAACTTGACAGGCGGTCTACCGGTAGTAAACCAAGGCTGCATGACAAGTCTTGGTCCAATCCGAGAACGTTTAACACCCGCACACGAAAAGAGGTAGAATAGGACACCGGGTGACATAGGAGCACCGGATAGCAAAACGGACGACGGGGAAAATGCTCGGATGCATGAGACGAACAAGTATGCAAATGCAATTTACATGATGACATGATATGAGATACATGACATGCAAGCAATGACAAGGCAACAACAGCGAATAACTGGAAGACACCTGGCACATCGGTCTCGGGGCGTTACAATCAACTAGCGAGCAATAATTATAAATCTCGGATGACAACACTTTCTCAAAACAATCATAATATGATATAACAAGATGGTATCTCGCTAGCCCTTTCTGAGACCGCAAAACATAAATGCAGAGCACCTTTAAAGATCAAGGACTGATTAGATATTGTAATTCATGGTAAAAGAGATCCAGTCAAGTCATACTCAATGTAAACTAACAGTAATGAATGCAAATGACAGCGGTGCTCTCCAACTGGTGCTTTTTAATAAGAAGATGATGACTCAACATGAAAGTAAATAGATAGGCCCTTCGCAGGGGGAAGTAGGGATTTGTAGAGGTGCCAGAGCTCGGTTTTGAAATAGAGGTGAATAATATTTTGAGCGGTATACTTTCATTGTCAACATAACAACCAAGAGATGGCAATATCTGCCATGCTACACACATTATAGGCGGTTTCCAAAGAGAATGGTAAAGTTTATACTCCCCCTCCACCAACAAGCATCAATCCATGGCTTGCTCGAAACAACGAGTGCCTCCAACTAACAAAAGTCCCAAGGGGAGTTTTGTTTGCAATTGTTTTGACTTGATTTGCATAAAGCACGAGACTGGGCATCCCGGTGACCAGCCACTTTCTCGTGAGTGAGGAGCGGAGTCCACTCCTCTTGAGAATAACCCGCCTAACATGGAAGATATAGACATCCCTAGTTGATACATGAGCTATTCGAGCATACAAAACAGGATATTTATTTGAAGGTTTAGAGTTTGGCACATACAAATTTACTTGGAACGACAGGTAGATACCGTATATAGGTAGGTATGGTGGACTCATATGGAATAACTTTGGGGTTTTTATGGAGTTGGATGCACAAGCAGTATTCCCGCTTAGTACAGGTGAAGGCTAGCAAAAGACTGGGAAGCGACCAGCTAGAGAGCGACAACAGTCATGAACATGCATTAAAATTAATCAACACCGAATGCAAGCATGAGTAGGGTATAATCCACCATGAGCATAACTATCGTGAAGGCTATGTTGATTTTGTTTCAACTACATGCGTGAACATGTGCCAAGTCAAGTCACTTAAATCATTCAGAGGAGGATACCACCCTATCATACCACATCACAACCATTTTAATAGCATGTTGGCACGCAAGGTAAACCATTATAAGCTCCTAGCTAATCAAGCATGGCACAAGAAACTATGATCTCTAGTTGTCATTGCAAACATGTTTATTCATAATAGGCTGAATTAGGAACGATGAACTAATCATATTTACAAAAACAAGAGAGGTCGAGTTCATACCAGCTTTTCTCGTCTCAATAAGTTCATCATATAATCATCATTATTGCCTTTCACTTGCACGACCGAACGATGTGGATAATAATAATAGTGCACGTGCATTGGACTAAGCTGGAATCTGCAAGCATTCAATAAACAGGAGAAGACAAGGTAATATGGGCTCTTCTGTCAGATCAACAATAATGCATATAAGAGCTACTTCAACAATTTAATTATGGTCTTCTCCTATCGACCCCCAAAGAAAAGAAAAGAAATAAAACTATTTACACGGGAAAGCTCCCAACAAGCAAAAGAAGAACAAGAAATCTTTTGGGGTTTTCTTTTTAATTACTACTACAAGCATGGAAAGTAAACTAATTAAAAGCTACAACTATTTTTTTTGGTTTTTCTTAAGGTTTATCAAACACACAAGAAGAAAGCATAAAAAGGAAATAAACTAGCATGGATGATACAACGAAAACGTATGAGCACCGACATCTAGCAATGAGTGTGTGAGCATAAATGTAATGTCGGTGAGAAATACGTACTCCCCCAAGCTTAGGCTTTTGGCCTAAGTTGGTCTATGGCCACGGCTGGCCTGGCGGATATCCATAATAATAGTTGGGGTCATACTGAGATGCAGCGCCTATCGCCTCCTGATCTGTAGCATGGCGACGAGAGGCCTCCTCCCTCCTCTCGTACTCATCTGCCTCCTCTCTGGTAATAACATATCTTCCTTTTGCCTCCTCACAAAGGAACTAGTGAGATAGTGATATTGGCCGCACTTCTCTTCCTCGAAGCTCACAAGATCTGCGTTACGCAAATATGCGTTAAATTCTTCCTTAATTCCCGCTCGATCCACAAAGTTTTCAGAAGGCCATTCACAAGGACGCATTGGAGCGTCTCTTGGTGGCTCTTCATTAGCATCACGCATTGCAAGCCTGGGTCCTTGCTTCATTGAAGAACCACCTTGGAACATTTTCCTAAACATATTTCTTCCTCTGAAAAATTTCTGAAATTTTTAGTAACTTCAAAAAAAAGTAAACCAAACTCAATAATATTGATAGCAACTACTCCTACATGTGCCTAGGGCCTATATCATGCATCAAAACTACTTTTGACCATATAAATTTGACATGCAAGCTCAAGAACATGGTCACCTAGGCAGCACAAATTTGCAATGAATAAAGCACTAGAACAAAAACTAATTGGACCAATGGAGGAGTCACATACCAAGGAACAATCTCCCCAAGCAGTTTTGTGAGAGGTGCTTTGAGCAAGGAGATCGAAAATGGCAGCAAAATGAGCTTGGACTCGGGTTTGAGCTGGATATTCGTGTTTGTGGGAGGAAGAAGGAGTGTGTGGGTGCAAGGATAAGTGGGGGAGGGCCACTATGGGCCCACGAGGCAGGGGGGCGCGCCCAGGGGATAGGGCGCGCCCTCCACCCTCGTGGCCAGGTGGATGACCCCCCTGTTGTGTTCTTAGTGCCAACTATTCTCAAATATTCCAGAGAAAATCATATTTAAATTTCATGGCATTTGGAGAACTTTTATTTTCGGGGTATTTTTATATTGCACGGATAATTCAGATAACAGACAGAAAAATGACATTTTTATTTTATTTTATATAAATAACAGAAAGTAAAAGGAGGATACAGAAGGTTGTGCCTTCTAGTTTAATCCATCTCATGCTCATCAAAAGGAATCCACTAACAAGGTTGATCAAGTCTTGTTAACGAACTCATTCCGATTCCGAATAACATGGAACCGGAGAAATTTCGAATAACACTATGTTACCTCAACGGGGATATGCACATCCCCAATAATAAGAATATCATATTTCTTCTTGACAGTAGGAAGAGGAAATTCAAAACCTCCAAATATAATCGATGGAATTTTTCCAATAGAGTTGATACTATGAACCTGAGGTTGTTTCCTCGGAAAGTGTACCGTATGCTCATTACCATTAACATGAAAAGTGACATTGCCTTTAGTGCAATCAATAACAACCCCTGCAGTATTCAAAAAGGGTCTTCCAAGAATAATAGACATACTTTCGTCCTCGGGAATATCAAGAATAAGAAAGTCCGTTAAAATAGTAACGTTTGCAACTACAACAGGCACATCCTCACAAATACCGACAGGTATAGCAGTTGATTTATCAGCCATTTGCAAAGATATTTCAGTAGGTGTCAACTTATTCAAATCAAGTCTATGATATAAAGAGAGAGGCATAACACTAACACCGGCTCCAAGATCACATAAAGCAGTTTTAACATAGTTTCTTTTAATGGAGCATGGTATAGTGGGTACTCCTGGATCTCCAAGTTTCTTTGTTATTCCACCCTTAAAAGTATAATTAGCAAGCATGGTGGAAATTTCAGCTTCCGGTATCTTTCTTTTATTTGTAACAATATCTTTCATGTACTTAGCATAAGGATTCATTTTAAGCATATCAGTTAATCGCATATGCAAAAAGATAGGTCTAATCATTTCAGCAAAGCGCTCAAAATCCTCATCATCCTTTTTCTTGGATGGTTTGGGAGGAAAAGGCATGGGTTTCTGAACCCAAGGCTCTCTTTCCTTACCGTGTTTCCTAGCAACAAAGTCTTTCTTATCATAACATTGATTCTTTGATTGTTGGTTATCAAGATCAACAGCAGGTTCAATTTCTATATCATTATCATTACTAGGTTGAGCATCATCATGAACATTATCATTGACATTATCACTAGTTTCAGGTTCATTACCAGATTGTGTTTCAGCATCAGAAATAGAGATGTCATTTGGATTCTCAGGTGTTTCAACAATAGGATCACTAGAAGCATGCAAAGTCCTATCATTTTTCTTTTTCTTCCTATTAGAAGGACTAGGTGCATCCACATTATTTCTCTGAGAATCTTGCTCAATTCTCTTAGGGTGGCCTCCAGGATACAAAGGTTCCTGAGTCATTCTACCACCTCTAGTCATAACTCTAACAGCATTATCATTATTCTTACTATTCAATTCGTTGAGCAAATCATTTTGAGCCTTAAGTGCTTGTTCTACTTGAGTGGTAGCCATTGAAGCATGTTTATAATAAGTTTAAGTTCACCTTTGACATTAGCCATATAATCACCCAAGTGTTCAAGAATATTTGAATTGTATTTCAATTGTCTACCAAAATAAGCATTGAAGTCTTCTTGCTTAACCATAAATTTATCAAACTCATCTAAGCATGGGCTAGCAAACTTAGTAAATGGGATTTCAGCTTTATCATATCTATAGAGAGAATTTACCTTTACTACCTGTGTCGGGTTATCAAGACCACGAGTTTCTTCAATAGGTGATGGATCAAGGTCATATGTTTGTTCAACAGGCGGTAAAATTAAGACCATGTATTTCTTAAATAGGAGGTAAATTCTTAACGTCTTCAGCTTTAATACCTTTTTCTTTCATAGATTTCTTTGCCTCTTGCATATCTTCAGGACTGAGAAATAGAATACCTCTTTTCTTCGGAGTTGGTTTAGGAATAGGCTCAGGAATTGGCTCCGGAGCTGGCTCAGGAAGTGTCCAATTATTTTCATTTGTCAACATATTATTCAATAGAATTTTAGCTTCATCTGGTGTTCTTTCCCTGAAAACAGAACCAGCACAACTATCCACGTAATCTCTGGAAGCATTGGTTAGTCCATTATAAAAGATATCAAGTATTTCATTTTTCTTAAGAGGATGATCAGGCAAAGCATTAAGTAACTTGAGAAGCCTCCCCCAAGCTTGTGGGAGACTCTCTTCTTCAATTTGCACAAAGTTGTATATATCCCTTAAAGCAGCTTGTTTCTTATGAGCAGGGAAATATTTAGCAGAGAAGTAATAAATCATATCCTGGGGACTATGCACACAACCAGGATCAAGAGAATTAAACCATATCTTAGCATCACCCTTTAATGAGAACAGAAATATTTTAAGGATATAAAAGTAACGAGTTCTCTCATCATTAGTGAACAGGGTGGCTATATCATTTAATTTAGTAAGATGTGCCACAACAGTTTCAGATTCATAGCCATGAAAAGGATCAGATTCAACCAAAGTAATTATATCAGGATCAACAGAGAATTCATAATCCTTATCAGTAACACAAATAGGTGAAGTAGCAAAAGCAGGGTCACGTTTCATTCTAGCATTAAGAGATTGCTGCTTCCATTTAGCTAATAACCTCTTGAGCTCGTATCTATCTTTGCAAGCTAAAATAGCTAAAGAAGCTTCTTTATCAAAAACATAACCCTCAGGAATAACAGGTGAGTCTTCATCATCACTTTCATCAATATTATCAGATTCAATATTTTCATTCTCTCTAACCCTAGCAAGTTGTTCATCAAGAAATTCACCAAGTGGCACAGTAGTGTCAAGCATAGAAGTAGTTTCATCATAAGTAGCATGCATAGTAGAAGTGACATCATCAATAACATGCGACATATCAGAACGAATAGCAGAAGCAGGTTTAGCTGTCGTAAGGTTACTCAAAACAGAAGGTGAATCAAGTGCAGAGCTAGATGGCAGTTCCTTACCTCCCCTCATAGTTGAGGGATAAATCTTGGTTCTTGGATCTTTCAAGTTCTTCATAATGATAAGCAAATATAAATCCTAAGTGACTCAAAGAATAGAGCTATGCTCCCCGGCAACGGCGCCAGAAAATAGTCTTGATAACCCACAAGTGTAGGGGATCGCAACAGTTTTCGAGGGTAGAGTATTCAACCCAAATTTATTGATTCGACACAAGGGGAGCCAAAGAATATTCTCAAGTATTAGCAGCTGAGTTGTCAATTCAACCACACTAGGAAACTTAATATCTGCAGCAAAGTATTTAGTAGCAAAGTGATATGATAGTAGTGGTAACGGTAGCAAAAGTAATGTTTTTGGTATTTTGTAGTGATGATAGCAATAGCAACGGAAAATTAAATAAGCGAGGAACAATATATGGAAAGCTCGTAGGCAATGGATCGGTGATGGAGAATTATGCCGGTTCATCATGTAACAGTCATAACCTAGGTTGACACAGAACTAGCTCCAGTTCATTGATGTAATGTAGGCATGTATTCCGAACATAGTCATACGTGCTTATGGAAAAGAACTTGCACGACATCTTTTGTCCTACCCTCCCGTGGCAGCGGGGTCCTAACGGAAACTAAGGGATATTAAGGCCTCCTTTTAATAGAGTACCGGAACAAAGCATTAGCACATAGTGAATACATGAACTCCTCAAACTATGGTCATCACCGGTAAGTATCCCGATTATTGTCACTTCGGGGTTAACGGATCATAACACATAATAGGAGACTATAGAGTTGCAAGATAGGATCGAGAACTCTCATATATTGATGAAAACATAATAGGTTCAGATTTGAAATCATGGCACTCGGGCCCTAGTGACAAGTATTAAGCATAGCAAAGTCATAGCAACATCAATCTCAGAACATAGTGGATACTAGGGATCAAACCCTCACAAAACTAACTTGATTACATGATAAATCTCATCCAACCCATCACCGTCCAGCAAGCCTACGATGGAATTACTCACGCACGGCGGTGAGCATCATGAAATTGGTGATGGAGGATGGTTGCACTACAAAAAAAGACACATCTGTGACATTTTGGGCCGAACGAATTTTTTTTCTGTCATACATATGACACTTCTATGACGATAATTGTGACAAACCCCGGTATCATCATAGATGTGGTGGGCTCCTACTTCTATGACAAAAAATCATGACAGAAAATGGGATTTTCGTCCTGGGCGGGCCGGAGACGCAGCTGCATGACATTCTTTGGGCCGTCCATGACGGAAAAAACCGTGGTAGAAGTGAGGGCGAGGAAAATTTTGAGGAGTTCCCGGTTACGGTGGGAGGTCGGGGGCCGAGCGATGCGCGTTTCTCTTGTACACGTATGTGCGTGTGTGCGAGGCGTTGGCTCTAACTGAACCCGAGCGAGGCGTTGGGCTCTAACTGAACCCGAGCGATTGCACTGCAGGCTACGCGTTACTGAACCCGAGCGATCGGTCGATGGCTGTTAACTGAACCCGATCGAGCGATTCCTTCGCTACTGCTGCTAACTGAAGCCAATCGATGGGATGAAAAGTGAGCGTTGCGGGGGGGTTTGGATGAACAATGAGCGGTGGCGTTGCCTCTGGATGAACAGGACCCCGTGGTGTGGTGGAGGGCTGGATGAACAGTAGACGGTGGAGGGGTGCCCGTGGAGGGGTGGATGAACAGGACCCCGTGGTGTGGAGGGCTGGATGAACAGTAGACGGTGGAGGGGTGGTTGAACAGGACCCCGTGGTGTGGAGGGCTGGATGAACAGTAGACGGTGGAGGGGTGCCCGTGGAGGGGTGGTTGAACAGGACCCCGTGGTGTGGAGGGCTGGATGAACAGTAGACGGTGGAGGGGTGGTTGAACAGTAGTCGGTGGAGTAGCGCGCGGTGGAGGCTAGATGAACAGGAGCCCGTGGATGAACAGTCGCAGGTGGAGGCTGGAGGAGGTCGACAGTGGATGAACAGTAGCTCGTGGAGGCTGGAGGGGGTCGACGGTGGAGATGAACAGTGTCCCGTGGAGTCCCGTTTTGCGGTACGCCACACCTCTTCCTATGAATAGGACCCTCGTTTCGACCGTAGCACTCCAACACAAGTCTGTTTCGTCCGTTTTGCAGTACGCCACACCCCTCCCGATCAACAGGACCCCCGTTTCGACTGTAGGAGGTCCGTTTCCTCCGTTTTGCGGTACGCCAGACCCCTCCCGATGAACAGGATCCCGTTTCGAATGTGGCCGGTCGAACACAAGGCAGTTTCCTCCGTTCTGCGGTACGCCAGGCCTCGTTTCCATCGCCTGTTCCGTCCAAGCCCTCCCGATGAACAGGACGCATTCCGTTGCCACCCCATGAACACGACGCATTCCGTTGGCTCCCCATGAACACGACGATGACGATGTTTCTCCGTTCTGACCCAGCCATGTACACGAGCCCTGGCCGTACGTATGCGCGAGTAGGCGTTCGAGACCCCGCCCGTATGTACACATACGTGGTCGTATTTTCTTTCTTGCACCCTGGCCGCTGTACGTACGTGTAAATGCTACGTGCGCGCCTCTACTACGACACGTGCGCGCCTCTACTACGACACGTGCGCGCCTCTACATCGACCAGTATGTACATACACGTTCGCGACCAGAATGACAATGCTACGTACGCTTCGACCAGGTGGGTCCCGACTGTCAGGCACTTCCTTGCCCGCGAAGATGTAGCTGGTGGGTCCCAGCAGTCAGGGAGCGAATCGTTTTTTTTTGCCCGGACGCACTTCCTTGCATGTGAAGATGTAGCTGGTGGGTCCCAGCAGTCAGGGGGAAACGTTTTTTTCACGAAATATGGTGGCCCGTCCGGTGGGTCCCGCTGTCAGGTGGAGGAATAATTATTTTGCATGTAATAAGGAGGCACTTCCTTGCTCCGGCCGTGGACCCAACTGTCAGCCTCTCCACATACAGTCCACGTCCGATGGAAGCCATTTCTTGACCACGTTGACCACGCCGCGCCGAGAGCACCAGGGCGGTGGACGACGGCGAGGCCTAGGAAGCGGACGACACGGAGCCGGGGAAGACGCGGAAGTGGATGCCCACGCGTAGAGGAGTACGAGGGTTCACTGGTTCGCTGCGGTGTGAGGCTGCCATCGTCGCAGAATAACAGGGGGTGTGGGTGAGTAGACGGATGGCCTGGCCAGCGGTGGGAGTAGTAGGGGGCGGTGAGGCCTCCGCCGCATCGCAGCCGGCCACGGGAGGCAGGAGCACGAGGCACGACCGGCGCTGGATTGGGCGGCTGGAGCAAGAAGACCAAAGGTTGAAGAAGCACTACGGCTGTTGGATGGACATCATACGGTCACTGGAGCTAGAATCATGCATATTGACTAAGTTGACAAACCCCTCCGTCCCCGTCAACTTAGTAGGCCCACAAGTCAGCCTGCCACTATACCGGGTCCCAGCTAACAGGGGGAGTATTCATTTTTTTGTGCGTAATAAGGAGGTACTTCCTTGCATGCGAAGATATAGCTGGTGGGTCCGAGCTGTCAGCGGCGGTAACGTTTTTTTTGTGAAATACAGAGGCCCTTTCGTGGGTCCCTGATGTCAGGTGGAGGAATCATTATTTTGCGCATAATAAGGAGGCATTTCCTTGTGTGCGCCCGTGGACCCAGTTGTCGGCCTCTCCACGTAAAGTCTACTTCAGATGCATGTCGGTCGTTGACCACGTTCACCAGGCCGCGCCGAGAGCACCAGGGCGGTGGACGATGGCGAGGCCTAGGAAGGGAACGATACGGAGGCAGGGAAGACTCGGCAGTTGTTTCCCACGCGGAGGGGAGTACGACTGTACGAGGGTTTACTGGTTCGTCTGCCGTCACCGGAGAATAACAGCAGGTGTGGGTGAGTAGAGGGATGGCTAGGCCAGCGATGGGAGTACGATGGGGCGATGAGGCCTGCGCGGCAGCAGAGCCGGCCGCGGGGAGGAGGGAGCAGGCAGTCCCGTCGGCGCCTGTTTGAGCGGCTGGAGCAGGAAGAGCAGAGATTGAAGAAGCACGACGGCCGTTGGATGGCCATCCAACAGTCACTGCTTGTGCGTCAATCTTTTTTTTAGGAAAGCCTCAAATCTGTGGAAAACAGCATACAGCCCATCTGCCATTATTTCTAATAATTTACAGCCCATTTGCTAATTATTAAGGTTTTTTTGGAGCCCATATTCTTTTTGCACTACAGGAATCATCTACTTTGCCGTCAGCCATGGCGGACGGCAAAGGCATGGATGGCTGACGGCAAAGGTCTTTGCCGTCCGCCGCGGACGGCAAAAGGTGACGGCAAAGTAAGGTTCGGCAAAGAGGTATTTTGCCGTCTGCTTCGGGCGGCTGACGGCAAAGGAGCCTTTGCCATCAGCAGCGGACGGCAAAGAGTGCAGACGGCAATAAGTGCGTTGTTACTCCGTTAGGTGGCTAACGGCAGGCCTTTGTCGTCCGCCGTGTGATGTCAGCCGACATCACTACACGGCAGGCCTTTGCCGTCCGCCGCTGTAGGCAAAGTTTTTGCTCTTTGCCGTCCGCCGCGGATGGCAAAGCCTTTGCCGTCAGCCACTGTAGGCAAACTGACCAAATTGGTCAGCCTCCCAGGAAGCACAGCTGCCTGCCACGTGGCCTCTTTGCCGTCCGCTACTGATGGCAAAGAGCTCTTTGCCGTCGGTGGCAGACGGCAAAGAGCCTGCATATTGGCTCTTTTTTCTGTTTTTTTGAATCCAACAATTTTCAGAGCAAATATATATGACATATATAGATATATTTCCATATCAGATATCCAGCACATAAGTTTGATATCACATATCACATAAGTTTCATCCATACACATTGTTCATACCTAAGCAAGTTCCATCCATATACATATTACAATAGGAAGTTCCATCATAGCAAGCTAGATACAATGCAAAGTTTCATGAAAGGAAAAGCAAGCACTCCATCATAGCAAGCTAGGTTCCATGAAGTGAATGAAATCTGCAAAATGGTAAATAAGAAAGTTAGAAATAGGTGACTAGAACAAGAAGAAGACTAGAACAAGAAGTATATGTCATTTATGAGCTAACTTAGTTGAAATGGATCATATATGAGCTAACTAAGTTGAAATGGGTTGTTTATGAGCTAACTTAGTTGAAATGGATCATTTATGAGCTAACTTAGTTGAAATGGGTCATTTATGAGCTAACTAAGGTGAAGGGCATCATTTTTGAGCTAACTAAGGTGAAATGAATAGTTTTTGAGCTAACTAAGGTGAAATGGATCATTTATGAGCTAACTTACTTGAAATGGGTCGTTTATGAGCTAACTAAGGTGAAATGGATCTTTTTGAGCTAACTAAGGTGAAATGGATTGTTTTTGAGCTAATTTAGGTGAAATGGATCATTTATGAGCTAACTTAGTTGAAATGGATCATTTATGAGCTAACTAAGGTGAAATGGATCGTTTTTGAGCTAACTAAGGTGAAATGAATAGTTTTTGAGCTAACTAAGGTGAAATGGATCATTTATGAGCTAACTTAGGTGAAATGGATCATTTATGAGCTAACTTACTTGAAATGGGTCGTTTATGAGCTAACTAAGGTGAAATGGATCTTTTTGAGCTAACTAAGGTGAAATGGATTGTTTTTGAGCTAACTTAGGTGAAATGGATCATTTATGAGCTAACTTAGTTGAAATGGATCATTTATGAGCTAACTAAGGTGAAATGGATCATTTTTGAGCTAACTAAGGTGAAATGGATCGTTTTTTAGCTAACTTAGGTGAAATGGATCATTTATGAGCTAACTTAGGTGAAATGGATCATTTATGAGCTAACTAAGGTGTTTTTGAGCTAACTAAGGTGAAATGGATCTTTTTTGAGCAAACTTAGGTGAAATGGATCATTTAAGAGCTAATTTAGGTGAAATGGATCGTTTTTAGCTAACTTAGGTGAAATGGATCATTTAGGAGCTACTGTAGGTAAATTGGGTCATTTTAGAGCTAACTTGGATAAACTGGATCATTTATAAGCTAACCTAGGTAAGATGGGTCATTTTGGAGCTAACCTAGGTAAAATGGATCGTTTATGAGCTAACTAAGTTAATTATGCAATTTTTGACATAAGTAAGCTAAGTACATATCGTTTTAGAGCTAACTTAGGTAGAATGGATGGTTTATGAGGTCAGTAAGCTTATTAAGTCATTTTGGAGGAAAAGAAGCTAACTCTAGGTCATTATGGCAAGCATATTGGAGGAAATAAAGCTAAGTCTAGGTCTTTATGCATTTGTTAAGCAAAACACTAGAGAAACTTACCGTGATCACGGAGGTGTAGGACCGGGCTGGCTCACGCCGGTAGCTGGAGAAGGAGCGGGCTGGCTCTCGCCGGTAGCTGGAGAAGGATCGTGCGATGCGTTTCTGGAGTTAAGCTGCACCAAAGATCATTTCCAATGTCTCGTTAGCAGTATGACACTCAAATGTTAAGACTAGCAAGTAATGTCCATTCAAATTAAACTCACCGTGCTCCCAGGAGCAATCACTGGCATCGGCGGAGCGGTCTGACCGGACTTCTCGCACACAGACTGCACATTTGGTTTTCACAACAGAGTCATACTAGTTAGTAATGAGACTCAAATGTTAAGACTAGCAAGTAATCTGCAGAAGAAACTTACCACAAGGAGCTCGTACATGGCCCTTGCCTGCATGTCATTCTGTGCCCTCTCCTCCTCGAACATCTTTGTCGTCCTCTCCTCCAACTCCCGCTGCCTCTCCGCCGCCTCCGCCAGAAGTTTCTCCGTTCTATCTCTCTCACTCTGTATAGCAGCCTGCAACACCACTCACATGACCATTTGTAATCATTGATGGAAGCGCAGACAATGTAATGGAGAAAGATAGCTAAGTACATATAACTAACCTTGAAGGCGAGTTGGACTGGCCGTTCACGAGGCCTTATCTCAGGAGCGGAGCTCAACTGGCGCGCCTTGATCTCCGGGAGAGTGCTAGGACAACGGATAAGTCCATCTCCCATGGCTATGGAGCCATGGGACCTCCCGCCACCAGATATCATCAGCAGCTCTGTATCAATGGGACCCTGGCTCGGGTTAAAGTCCTCCCCTTTCCTCGCCTTCCCCTGATCTCTATATTGCACGAGCTTGTCGTGGGCGGAGATGTTGGTGAAGTTCTTTGGATCATCGAGGTCAGACGCAGAGAATGCCTTGACTTTCTTGTAAGGGCCAGTGTGGGCCATGGCATACAGGTCGTACACCTCTGGCACCTTATCCGCCTTATTGTAGCGTTCCTGAAAGAGAGAAACAAAGTAAATTAGTAATTAAAGGGCTAAAGCTAGTATGATGAATGAATTGCATGAATCATGAAGCAAACCACATACCCAGTTCCACCCGCACTGAAATAAGTTGGAGCTGCCTTGGTGGTGTGGCACACCTTCCATTTGGGCACGTTTGTCCTTGGCCTCTTTGTGGGTGGCCAGCCATTCTTCTGAGCACCACGCATTGACCAACACCTCCCAACAATCCATCCGATCCGCACACCATCTCGGAGGGGCCTAAGTTAGCAAATAGAAACTTGAGCGCTAAGGCTATGAATTACTAAATGATGGAAGTAAGTACAAGGCCTTAAGAATTACCTTCATGTACTTCTCCTTACTCAAGAATTTATCGCGGCACTCCTGCTTGGGCTTCTTGATACCACGCCCGGCGTAGTAGTCTTGAACAGCCTGCACCCGAACCTCATGCCGTAAGTTCTGAAGTAGGCGCTTGCACTCCTTGTGGATAACATGATCCGCCTCCTCCTCGTATCCCTCCTCACACCTGTAGAATGTCTGCAATCAAATGAGACGATATTGATTAGTACAATTAATAACTAGCTAGTTGAAGATTTTTAATTGTGTAAAGGAGCAATTACCCAGAACTTTCTGATCACGACGTCTGCCCTCGTCTTGCACAAGACACCGTCGATAATCTCACCCGGCGGGGCCGGGGCAGCCAAGTAGTGCTCCCAAGTCAATCCAACCTCTGGAAGCCGACCCTCACCAGGCAACGTGACAAACCCCGGGAAGTTTTGCCGAATCAGAACTCCAAGGACGGAGTTGGGCCGGCGGACACTTTCATGGTGGTCCCAACCCCTGTAGCATGACAAGGCCAACACATCAGTTATTTGAAGAAACGTGAATGCAGAAGGTACAAAAAGATTAAATGCACTTACCTCTCCCCATCAGGGAAAATCAACCACCTCTGCTCGCGGGTCGCCGGCACGGACGGGAGCCGTGTAGCACCATGCTGGTAGACGTTGCCCCCCTCCTCCCCCTCCTCATCAGTCGGCTCCCCGCCATCATCAGCATGGCCACTCGGCTCCCCGCCATCCTCAGGCTGACCCGACCAGGTACCCCATCCAGACATGTGCTCCTCCGGGGTCTCGTGGGCCCAAGTCTCGTGGGCCGAAGGCCCGTCGACCCGAGGCTCATGGGCCGAAGACTCGTGGACCGGAGTCCGTGCAGCCTCCTCCTCAGACGAGTCCACCCTAGCAGTCACGTGCTCGGGTGAAACAGCTGGGGGCGGTGGCGAGGAAGGCGTCGTAAGAGTCACCCTACCTCCTCTCCCGCGACCACGTGCTCCACCTCCTCTCTTCTTCTTACCTCGTCCCCTGCTGGGCACCGCGGTTGACGAAGAAGGGCCCGGCGGTGTCGCCATACTGTCCAGCAATGCTCAGCGGAGAGGTGCGTATGGAATGGAAGATCTCGCACCACGCGCCGACGAAGAAGGGGCCTCGGCGCGCTCCCGACCAGCGCCCACCATCTTTCAACACCTGCCATGACAAAGAATAAACGAAATTAGTACAACATAAAAAAAGTACCGACATGAATAATAATATGTATATCACTTAAGTGTATCATCATCAAGTACAACATAAAAAATTGAATACCTGACACTACTAATAATCTCGATCAGTATCATCAATAAATGCATAATCATCATCATCACTATAATCAATGATGGGCTCATAGGGTTCATTGGCATCAACATGTGCAAGGCCACCTTGACGTAATCGGTCAAGCATTGACAGGTCATCCGCAGCAGTAACCTCTTCTTGTTCCAGCTCTTCTTGTTCCTCCTCTGGGGTGATGTCGGATTCATTGTCGCTGTCTACTTCAATGTTTTGGGGTGAAGTATAGCGGTTCTTGAAATGCTTTTTGGAAAGACGTGTCTCTTGGAAGAATTCTCCTTCATATGTGTCTGGGTTAATGTGAGGTTCATAATCCTCTTCCTTTGGGGGAGAAAGTCTAGCACGTGGCGGCACTTCATAAACGACATCCCAACCTTTCAGATTTGGATTAGTTTGGCAGGCCCACGGTAGATAGAATACTTGGGTCGCCTGTTGAGCCATAATATAGACATCAGGAACATCTAAATGAGTGCTTTGGTTGATTTCAACTAGCCCTATGTGTTCATGAGTCCTTCTAGTCTCCTTCGGCTGAAACCAATAACATTTGAAGACTACGACATTCGGTGGGTTTTCACCATAGAACAGAAGTTCATAAATTGCTTCAACTCTCCCATAATACTCGGTACCTCCTTCGCCGATAGCAGATACACAACAATTTGTAGACTTTTGGTCGGCCATAGATAGCTCTTTGCCATAGGTACGAAAGCGATACCCATTGATGTCGTACTTGTCAAATGAACGGACCTTATAGTCAAAACCATTAGCGACTTGTCTCAATTCGGCATCCATAGACTCTGAATTAGCCTACAAGTTTAATATGAAAGGATTGTTTCATTATGCACAAATTAGCGAATGAAATGAAATTGTCTAATAGAAATTACCGTTTGTTTGAACCAAGACATGAAACCGGGATAGCCACCTCCTTGCTTTGCGAGAAGCTCATACTCTTCGACGGAATCCTTTTGGATCTCCGCTCCATACAAGAATATGGCGACGTATCGACTGTATGACATATCCAGGAATAAGAGTAGTTCAAAGGAAATAGAAGTTGCGAAACAATGTACCGAGAACTTACTCGATGTACGGCCGCACTTCTATCAGGTTGTTGAAGATATACAACGAAATGGTCCGCCATTCTTCGTTATCCAAAGATACTGGATGTGAAACACTAGCTGGTGCGAGATTCCCTTTGAATAGGCTGAGGTTGGATCCACCCTTTTTAGGCTCGTCAGCATTGTACCGAGGCTTCGGATTATGCAAATGACGATTTTTGGCTTCGTAGTGCGCTGTTACGAAGTTTGCCGCCTCCTCTGTGATGAATGCCTCAGCCATCGATGCTTCAATTCTACGTTTATTTTTACATTTTTCTCGAAGCGTCTTCTGCATCCTCTCAGTTGGGTAGCACCAACGATTTTGCACGGGCCCCCCCAATCTTGCCTCGGTCGGGAGATGCAAAATCAAATGCTGCATTGGATTAAAGAAGCCCGGTGGAAAGATCTTCTCTAACTTGCAGATCAACTCCGGCGCCAACTCTTCCATTTCTTCTAGCACGCCAGGCGATAGTTCTTTCGCATAAAGAGCACGGAAGAAATAGCTGAGTTCTGCCAGTACTAGCCATTCATCCTCAGGGATGAAGCCACGCAACATCACTGGCATTACCCGCTCAATCCATATGTGCCAATCATGACTCTTGAGACCAAATATCTTCAGTTTATCAAGATTCGCTCCCCTCTTTAGATTCGCTGCATACCCATCGGGGAACATCAACTGCTGTTGCACCCACAAGAGAATTTCCCTCATAGCTGGCCTTCCAAGATTGAACCATGCCTTTGGCTTCGTCCAGTTCTGCTTTCCTTTCGGTTCTTTCATGTTTTGTAACGGCCTATCACATAGCGCCTCCAGATCGACTCTAGCCTTAGTATTATCCTTTGACTTCCCATCTATGCCGAACAATGTACCAAAAAGTGCCTTGGCGATATTCTTCTCAGTGTGCATCACGTCGATGTTGTGTGGGCAAAGGAGGTCTTTGAAGTAAGGCAGATCCCATAAGCATGTTTTGTGAGTCCACGCGTGCTTAGTATTATACCCCTTGAAGTACCCTGGACATTGTGGATCTGGCTCGAGAGCGTTTAACTGATCTAGGGTCTGTTGGCCTGTCAATGCAGGTGGTGCAGAGTTTTTGACAACTCTACCCCTGATGAAGTTCTTCTTGTCTTTCCTGAACTTATGGCGAGGATCCAGGAACTGTCTATGCATGTCGAAGCAAGAAAACTTGCGACCGGCTTGAAGCCAATGAAACTCAAGAGCTCCCTTGCATGTGGGGCACGGGAACCTTCCATGCACACACCAGCCAACGAATAGCGCATACGCCAGCAAGTCATGCGTCGAGTACATGTACCAGACACGCATTATGAAGTTCCGTTTGCTAAAGGCGTCGTATGTCTTGAACCCATTATCCCAGGCTTCTTGCAATTCGTCCTTAAGCGGCTGCATGTACACATTCATATTTTTTCCTGGATAGTTGGGTCCTGGAATTATCAACGTCAGGAAAATGTTCTTTCTTTGCATAATCTGTCCGGGGGGGAGATTGAGTGGAAAGACAAATACGGGCCAACAACTGTATTGGGCTGCCGTCATACCAAACACACTGAACCCATCCGTGCTGATACCGACTCGAGGATGCCTCGAATCTGCCGCTTTGTCAGCATGTAATTCATCAAAAAAATTCCACGCAACACCATCCGATGTGTGTACCATCATCAGATTCCCATCTGCATCTAGTTCGGTTCTTTTGCCTGTTTTGTGCCATGTCATCTGTCTGGCCGTCCCTTCGACCATGAAAAGACGTTGAAGTCTTGGTACGATTGGCATATACCTAAGAACACTAACGGGGATTTTGGTTTGTGTCTTCTCACCCATACCGTTGTCTACCACAATATACCTGGAAGACTTGCAAATGGGACAATAGTTCAAGTCCGCATAGTCAAGCCTAAATAAGGCACATCCTTTCTCACAGGCATGTATCTTCTCATAGGGCATCTTCAGTGCACGGAGGATTTTGTCCGACTGGTACAGGTTTGCAGGCATTACATGGCCTTTGGGTAGAAAGTGTCCAAATACTGTCATAATTACGTCATAGCATTCTCTGCCCAAGTTGAACTGAGCCTTCAGAGCCATTACTTGTGAGATGGCATCCAACTGACAAAGCTCAGTGTGCTCGTGGAGCGGACGTTTCGAAGACTCCAACATTTCATTGAAGGCCTTTGCAGATTCCTCCATCTCCTCGTCTGAATCCCGAGCATCATCATAGCCTTGCACCATGTTTTCCATCCCGGTACCATGCTCGTCGGTGCGACGACGATCCACCTCAGCTCGGTCACGTTGGGCAGACTCACCATGAAATGTCCACACCGTATAATCAGGCGTAAAACCACTCTTCTGCAGGTGTTTGCCCATTTCAGCCTCTGTCTTCTTTTCCCAATTGCCGCACCGGAAACAGGGGCACTAGGTTTTCTTTTGGCCATTTGCAAATGCGGCTTGCACAAACCCCTTAGTTTTTGTGAACCATTCAGCGCTCCATTTGTTCTGACCAGTGTGACCGGTATACATCCACGCACGGTCACTCATCTTGACTTTCAGAGCTACTGGGCACACAACAATTATATATGTAATTCACCATGTATATATTCATCAGTTGATCTACTTTGTCAATTTTATTACGTCCATGCAACCTACACTCTAATAGGTAATGATAGGTCCTAATCCCACCCGTGTATGTGTAGATTCGGTTCATTTTCCCATGCTATGCTCCAGATCCGACGCAAAATTTCGGCAGCACCTCCCCGCTGTTCTCCTGATACACGTCTCTGCAATAAACAGAGAGGATGTGTACCCGGAGAACAACAGGGGAGGCACTGGCGAAATATATGCGTCGGATCCGGAGCAAAGCATATGGGAAAACGAACCCAATCTACACATACTCGGGCTGTCCATGGATAGCGTTGGACAATTCGAAAGAATCAAGGTTATAAATATGCAAATGCATGCATATTTATAACTATGACGCTTTCGAACGGGAGACACATATTGGTTACGCATACTGATGATTCAAGACACATATATAGCTAGCTATCAAGTTTCATCGGAATAGATCAAATAATTAATGGGGGAGGAGGACTTGTCATTTGTGCTCACCCACGAACGAAGGGGCAGAGCTCGTCAAACGCATGGCGAGGTCATCGAACACCAAACCTCGCAGCGATGAAACAACTGCACATTTAAAACTACATGATCAACACAATTATATATGATGTTTTTCATAACAAAATCGAAAAATATATGACCTAACTAATAATTCACAAATATATGACCCTGTCGGTGTCGGTGTCGGGGTGCCAGGGTGCCGTGTCGGGGTCGGGGTGCTGTTTCAGGGTCGGGGTGTCGTGTCGATGTCGGGGTAGTGCCGTGTCGGTGTCGGGGTGTTGTTTCGGTGTCGGGGTGTGGTGTCGGGGTCAGGGTGTCGGGTCAGGCTCGGGGTCGGGGTGTCGGGTCAGGCTCGGGGGGTCGGGGTGTCGGGGTCGGGGTCCTTTTTTCCTTTTCTTCTTCTTCCTCTTCTTCCTTTTCTTCCTTTTCTTCCTTTTTTCCTTCTTCTTCTTCTTCTTCCTCCTTTCCTTTTTCCTCTTCTTCTTCTCCTCCTCTCCTGTTTTTTTCTTCTTCTTCTTCCTCTTCTTCTTTTTTCTTCTCCTCCTCCTCTTCTTCTTCTTCCTTTCCTTTTTCCTCTTCTTCTTCTCCTCCTCTCCTGTTTTTTTCTTCTTCTTCTTCTTCCTCTTCTTCTTTTTTCTTCTCCTCCTCCTCTTCTTCTTCTTCCTTTCCTTTTTCCTCTTCTTCTTCTCCTCCTCTCCTCTTTTTTCTTCTTCTTCTTTTTCTTTCCTAAAACTGAACTAAACCTAAAACTAAACCTAAATCTAATCTAAACATAAACCTAAAACTAAAAAAACAGAAAAAAAAGGAAAAAACTAAATCTAAACCTAAAACTAAACTAAAACTAAACCTAAACCTAAAACTAAACTAAAACTAAAACTAAAACTAAATCTAAACTAAACATAAACCTAAAACTAAAAAAACAGAAAAAAAGAAGAGAGGTAGAGCTCACCTGGGCCGGTGGAGGAGGTGGCCGGTGGAGGAGGGGGGCGGGCCTGGGGCGGCGGCGCCGGTCCCGGGGGGGGGGGGCGCGGGGGGGCGGGGGCGCGGCGGGGGCGACGGGGCGGGCGGCCGGTGGAGTGACGACGCCCGGGGCGGTGGGGCGGGGGGCCGGGTCGCCGGGGGGCCTGGGCGCGGCGGCGCCGAGACGGGGCGGGGGGCCGGGGCGACGGGGCGGTGGGGCGACGGGGCGACGGTGGGGCGGCGGTGGGTGGTCGACCGGGCGGCGGCGAGTGGTGGGGGCGGCGGCGCGCGTGTGTTGGGAGGGAAACAGAGAGAGGGGGGTGGGGCGCGCCGGCCTTTAGATACGTTTAATCTTTGCCGTCCGCCACCTTTGCCGTCCGCTAATGTGTGCTTTGTCGTCCGCTAGCGGACGGCAAAGAGGGGGGCCGTTAAGTATTTTTAACCAGCTCCTCAGTGGGGCCCCCCTCCCTCTTTGCCGTCCGCTAGCGGACGGCAAAGATTTTGCCGTCAGCTAGCGACGGCAAAGAACAGGCTGATCAAACTTGTCTTTGCCATCAGCCTGCTTTGCCGCTGCTTTCAGGTAGCTGATGGCAAAGAGCTTCTTTGCCGTCCGCTAGCTGACGGCAAAGAGCTGGCAGATGGCAAAGTAGCTGATTCCAGTAGTGTTGTTAGCATTACTGATGGGCCATTTTTTCGGCCAGCCAAATGAAAGCTCTCCTCGTCTTGAAATATTTGCAGCCCAACAGGCCTGACAAAGCGACTTACTTGGCAAATCACAAAACACTGGGTTGTGGCCATGGACCCAGCTATCAGCCTCTCCACGTACAGTACTCTTCCGATGGAATGTCATTGACCACGTTGACCACGCCACGCTGAGAGCACCAAGGCGGTGGACGACGGCGAGGCCTAGGAAGGGGACGGCGCGGAGCCGGCGAAGACGCGGCAGTGGATGCCCACGCGGAGAGGAGTACGAGGGTTCACTGGTTCGGCTGCGGTGTGAGGCTGCCGTCGCCGCAGGGCCTGGCTAGCGGTGGGAGTAGTAAGGGGCGATGAGGCCTCATCGGCAGCACGGCCGGCCACTGGAGGCAGGAGCAGGCGGTCTCCCCGGCGCTGGTTTGGGCGGTTGGTGCAAGAAGAGCAGCGATTGAAGAAGCAGCAGGACCGTTCGATTCAAATCCAACAGTTACTACTGCTAGAATCGTTTGTTGACTAAGTTGACAAGCCCTGCGTACGCGTCAACTTAGTAGGCCCACAGGTCAGCCTCTCAACCAGTGCGCCCCAGATGTCAGTGGGAGGAATCATTTTTTCCGCGTAATAAGGAGGCAGTTGATTGCGTGCGGCCAGGCCAGCGGAGGGAGTAGGGTGGGCCGGGGAAGCCTGCGCGGCATCACAGCGGGCCACAAGAGGAGGGAGCAGGTAGTCCCGCCGGTGCTAGTTTAGGCGGCTGGAGCAGGAAGATCAGAGATGGAAGAAGCACGTTGGCCGTTGGATGGACATCCAACACTAACTGCTGCTAGAATCGTGTGTTCACTGACAAAGCCTTGCGTAAACAAGTTAGCCTCAAAATCTGTGGCGTGTATAGCCCATTTGCTATTATTTTTATAATTTTTACTCATTTTCTAATTCATATGAAATTTATTGCAGCCCGTTTTCCATTTTTAGAATTGCTGGCCATTTTCTGGTCAGTACGAGGATCAAAAAATTAACTAAATATGTGGGAAATTTTGAAAATTCGCAAATTTTTGCTGGGGAACGAAATATTCTTAATCCAAAAATTAATAGCCATACTAAAACAAATTTAAAAATAAATTAGTACTATGTCATGTTAAATCCAATGAAATACGTATAAGATATCACTGAAGAACAAAAACAAAAAAAAGAAACTTATATCCCATTTGCTATAAATTTTTTGGAATTTTCAACCCCTTTTGATATTACTTTTAACAGACATTGACCGTACTCTTAAGCCAGGCCGGAATGCATCCCTCCTTGTCTTGAAAGATTTGCAGCCCAGTAATTCGGAAAAAACAAATAGGCCTAGCTTGGGTATTCTTCAAAAAGAAATACTGGGATACCTATTTTTCCAAAGAACTGGTGCATGAGCATTTAGCTTTATTTATTTATTTATTTATTTATTTATTTATGTTTAGGGGACCATGAGCATGTACCTGGGCCGGATTCATGGGAGAGCCTCCCTTCCAGTTAATTATGGGCTTCTCTATTGGGCCTTCATCAGTGGGCTACATGTTATCAACAAGTGAAAAATGTGTTCCGAGTTTCAAAAAAATGTGTTCCGTACGATAAATAGTATGCGCTACGTACGGTACGGGGCACTAAAGGATCGAACCGTGCAACGACTTCCAAAACATTGTGTTTGTCGTTCTAACAACACATTTATTCAACCAACAAACGAAATATACTACTGATTGTACATTGAAAATAGCAGCAGCAACCAGGGCTGGGGGTGCAACAGAAGCAGTAAGCAGGCCAGAAGAGTGAAGACGCTACTCTCTCTTCCAAACCAAACATCAGCCATCATTACAAAAGGGCTACCAAAAAAGAACAAGTGTATGCATCAAACTAAATAAAGATCCTACTACACCAAGTGTACGCATCTAACTAACTGGCTCAGTTAGACGTTACTATTTATTAAGCTGTGGAGATTGGCTGACGGCTTCAACCAGATGGGTGCCTGACGGGGGAAACTCCAGCCGGCAGGTCGAAGTCTGATACTTGCGACCCTCTCTCCTACTTTGGGCTGCAGAGCGTGGCGGCACATATCAGGGTATGGTGCATGCAGAGACGCATTGTACGCTGTGTACACACAGTTTTTCCTGATGAACGAAACCGTGTTGCCATCATGATCCTTGCCGTCGGTTATCTCCTGGTTAATCGGATAATTCAGTCCGACAAACAAAGAGCGTGTAGCAAGGATACTTACCAGCCTCCAGTCAAAAATTCCCGAAGGCCCAGAGAAGCTGGGATCCTGCTCAAAGACCTTGCAGTGACTGTGATTGTATTCCGCAAAACAACATGTCCGGTACGTGTGAACGATCATCAATCTTTCATCGTCGTCTGATCGAGCCAAGAACCACCTGCAACTGCCATGCCGCTTTTCTTTGAAATGTTCTAGGATTAGGAAGGGTAGGGACACCAGGCGGCCTACAACATCATATCAAGTTGGAGTCAAATAAAAAAGGGCTCTTGGTTTAGTCAATCTTAAGAACAGCATGTTATGAGCATGAATATTTTTTCAGCAAATGTTGATAGTAATATAAGCAAGCCATCATGATATTATAGGAAAGTAACATACTGCTGTAACAGCCGTTTGTAGCGATGACTGGAGTAGGCCAGCAATACGTCTAGCCATAGAAGGAGTCGACAGTGTAAATGAAGCCCTTGTGTTCAATGGCATCAGAGAACCATGGAGGATGTATGATCCTGCGATGGACGTGCAGATTTATCCACTTATCGCAGTGACCTGTCAGATAGGTGAGACCATGGTTGAAGAACGCAATTAGCCTGAAGTCTTTATAATTCACAGATCTTGTGGGCACTTGGCAGATTACAACCTTGAGCAGATCAAACTTGGTATCATGTTGGCTACTGTAAGATTCCGAGTATTCTGGGCCGCGGTGCCAAAGCAGTGCAGTGTTAATCGAAGGAAGGGGCATCAATCGTCGGGTGTAGACCTCCACGAGCATCCAGCTGCCGCGACCGTCGACGAGCACCATCCAAGATGTGTTCATGCCGACCCAGTACATACCGTTAATGTAGTTGAGGCTGATGGGGATCGGATCGCAGACAAGGGGGTTGATGCTCACCACCCTACGATCGTTATGCTGCGTGACACGCCGTTTCTGAAGATCAGGCGGCATCAGCAAGCAAGGAGCTGGCTTAAAAAGCTCCGGCCTGAGGGCTTTGAGTAAACAGTATAGCCCCGACGAGCACGCGGCGAGCGGCATGGTACTGAGATTGTACACACGCGAAACAATGAGCTTGATTACCTCTGTGGGGAGCGAATTCCAGCCACTCTTTCGACGGACGCTTCTCGGTTCTGCCATTGTTAGTGCTTGGGTTTCGGACGAGGGGGGGAGGCGCCTTAGCGGGGATGGAAGATTGGACGAGATTATGTGCGGACAAAGATGGAGAAGCGAATATGTGCTGCGGGAAGTGGACAGGTGATGATGACTACAGCATGCCACTTGACTTATGAGACACATACCAGCAGCGTAGGGTCATGTCGATGCCAGACAACTTGCTTGAGTGATCACAGTACTGGTACTCCCTACAATGCTATGCCCTAACTTTCTTGAGTAGAGTAGTAGAGTAGGACTCTGCTCTACTACTAGCATCGGAGGAGTAGTATATTCTAATCTAAAACTAGCAAGATGCACGTGCGTTGCACGGAACACCAAGATGCATTTGTATGAATAGTTTATCTTGTGAGAGAAAATGATGAACGAGGAAAGTCCTTATCTGCAAGTGTGGAGAGAGGTGCAGGTATCTTTTTGCAAAATTGCCATGATTTACTTTCTATCCGTTAGATATAGATCGGACGATCTATATTACACGATGGCAGGCACACCATCATCACCAACTCGATCTTTTATAAGAGTAGAGATAAGAGTAGAGATAGTTACAAACTTCAATGCATGAGTGTGGAACGACTACGAACCATGCTCAAAGACCGTGTCTACGTGGTGTTTGGACATGAGCGACAACCTCAACGCCAACGGTGCTGCTCCCGTTGCACCGTATGTGTTTCTGTCCTTCCTGTTCGAAATCGTGGTAAAATTCATGTTTCTACTCTGTATCCTACTACTATGCTAGTCCACATGATTAGTTGCGAACGACGACTTCTTCCTCGACCTCGGCAACCTCATCCTCGACGACATGGGCGACAACGTCAACGCCAGCAACCAGTGAGATACAGGGTGTAGGAAGCGGTTTGGGAATTTGCATGCCTTTCCAACCAGTGAGATACTCCGTACAAAGTACGATAGAGAAATAACCACAGAGAAGGAAGCTAAAAGTAAACAATCAAACAAGCATTTTTGCATTTGTTTTGCATTGAATCGTTTCACAAGCTTGACTAGTGCTGTTTTTCTACTTTTACAAAAACCGCATCGTAATGTTAAAACATGCATTTGCACGTACATAAGTAATAGTAGTACTCCCTCCGTCTAGGTGTATAAGTCTTCCCTCCTTCTTGGTCACGGTGCACAACCGAAGATGACTTATTGACCTGGACGGAGGGAGTAGCACAGTCTGCAAGCATATATCGAGAGAGAGACGTGTAGTGCGATAGTGGAAAAAAATTATATGAGACCAGGTCTCACGGTTAGCAGGTGAGACCCGACCTGATGGATGACACGTGGCAATCACAAATCACAAAGCATCTAATCTCTCCCCCCTGATTTTAAGTGGGGGTGGGGGATGCTTTGTGATTTGTGAATGCCACGTGTCATCCATCAGGATGGGTCTCGCGTGAGACCTGGTCTCATAGAATTCTTTTCCTGCGATAGTATATAGTAAAGTTTGTGATATATGCACGTACTTGAAAAATGCGTACGAATACACAAGGTTTCCAAACTTTCCCTTTTACATACTTAATTAAGGACGCTAACAATTCCTGAACGTTCGGGATTTATCATTTGCGTCCCAAAACTAATGAGATCGCCTTACGAAACAAAAATTATACTCCTCCTAAAAGCCACGACGCTCGCAGGAGCGCTTGCAGCGCGCCACAAGTGCCCTGGTGCGCGGCCGTTTCCCAGCGCGCCGACACAACGCCTCTTCCTCAGCCTCGCAACTCGCGAGGTGTTGATTGGCGGCTTTCCAGCGGGCGAGCGCGATCTCACCGGTGTGGTCATCCGGCGCCAACAGGTACTCCTCCTCGCTGGAAGCGTGCACCCAGTCCACGTACCGCCAAGCATAGATGAGGTGCTTGGGCACGACTGCACTCAGGGCATCGGCACGGGCGTCCTCCGCCACCCTCACAGCCCTCGCACGAGCCTTCTTCCAAAGAGCCAATTGCCTGACTCTCTTGGACACGACATAGGCCTCCCAGGCAACTTGTTCCACGGTGCGCTTCTCTTCCTCGGCCTTCTTCTCCGCCTCTATTTTGGCGCGCTCTGCTAGAGGCAAAGCCTCCCACAAGGTGACATCCATTTCTTTCCAAAGCTCCTCAAGGCTGGGGGGGCTCGGGGGGCGGCGCGGCGTTCTCCTTGTAGCGGGGAGCCGACGCGTCCTCTGGCGCGCGTGCTGGCGAGATTGGGAACGCCGACGCGTCCACCTCGACGCGTCGCGGCGAGGAGCGGAATGCCAATGCGTCCTCCTCGACTAGTGGCGGCGAGGAAGGGAACGGCGACGCGTCGCGTAGCGGCGAGGAGTGGAACACCGATGCGTCCTCCTCGACTAGTGGCAGCGAGGAACGGAACGGCGATGCGTGACCGTCCGCGCGGTGCAGCAAGGGGCTCCTAGGGCTTGGGAGGGGCGATGCCATGGTGGTCGACGTGAGAGGGAGGGGGAGGAGATAGCGATGAACGTGAACATGAGGAGGAGGAGATAGCGATGTCGTGGGAGGCGCGGTATTTATAGCGAGCAATGGCACACCTACGTAAGATATGGACTGAGCTGCACTGACTTAACTGCCGGTCCAGTTGCGTCATTGACATGCGGGCTAGACCCCTGTTGGGCCCATATGTCAGTGACCGAATGCACCTGCAGTTAAGTAACAGCTACGTGGGCATATTTGTTGGAGTAAATTACGGGGGAGCGAAGGGGTGGAAATATTGCCGGTCACAACGGATTGGACGAGCGTGGGGGGAGGAGAGTCATGCATGCAGATTTTTTCACACGGGGTGGAGTGGTGGGACCGCCAGAGGGAGAAGGAGAGTTTGGCAGGCATATTGTTTCCACACATGGAGAGGAAAATTTTTGGAGACGAACGGGCTTCCTGCAGGTATGGGGAACGGTGCATAATAAGTCATCTTGCATGCCGGGCTAGGTATAGTCTCAAGTCATTAAAGACAAACACGCCCCACACATGTTCATATTTCAAGGTGCGCTAAATTATTGCATGTGATGATTAAGGCTGGCCATAATGGTGGTATCTTAGGGGGTGTTTGTTTCCAGGGACTTTTTTGTGTAGGGACTAGAAAAAGTCCCTCTTAGAGACTTTTTATCAAACGGGAGGGACTTTTTAGGGACTAAACTAGGCATTTGGGACTAAATGAAGAAGACTCTCAAGGAGAGTATTTTTGGGAATTTTCCAACAATGCCCCTCCATGCACCCATTGGCCCGCCACCCTATGGTGTTGTTTGATTGTTATTTTTCTATATACTAGGGGCAACATGGTCATTTAATAACCTCTAGGAAGGGACTAGGGACTTTTTAGTCTCTAGAAACAAACAGGGAGGGACTTTTTAGGGACTAGGGACTTTTTAGTTGAGACTAGAAAAAGTCCTAGGACTAGAGAACCAAACACCACATTAGCTGGTATCATGCACACGGGAATAGCAAACATGCTGATGTGGCAAAGAATTAAAGAATAGAGGGGGGTTAGAGTAACTAGAGTTCATGCATGCATTGGTAAACACATTTTTTGTGGAGAACGACAGCACTAGTTGAGTACTTTTGCAGACTTGAAAAACTATTCCACAATGTGTCAACATTCACAATGTCAAATCAATATTTTACACTCATTATAAAACATAGTTATTACTCATTATAATCAGTAATCCCTCCGTCTAGGTGAGCAAGTCATCTTAGATTGTGCACTGTGACCAAGGAGGAGGGGAAAACGAGAGATCTTAATGTTTATTTGCTAATTAATAGCATTGCATGCAATGAACTAACCACTGCATGTCGTGTTTGGTAGTCTCAAGTCATTAAAAGCATGCACACCCACATCTCCTATTGGTTGATATGTCAAGAAACAAGAAACGAGGTAGAAATTAATGCACCGCGCCTAAGTGTTTTGGGAGTATTGTAGATATTGATATTTTTAGTATAAATTTGGTCGTGCGATTTCATTGATGCCTGTCAAAGCGTTGACAGGTCTGCTATGCGTGACCTGAAGATGAAAGCGTTGAGCATCTCGAAGTTGATCAACAATCTTCAATTGTCAAAGATTAGCCGTTCGGACAATAAGGTGGCACACTTAATCGCTAAGTATAGCTTTGACAATAGATTAGATGGTATTCTTGTAAATAACGTACCGCCCTGTGTGGTGAATATTGTATCGAACGAGTGTACTGGTGTGGCTGGTTAATTAATATAAGGTGGTGTTCAAAAAAAAGTATAAATTTGGTCAAACACTTTGCAAACGGTTGACGGGAGTAAAAAGGACCGGAGGGAGTATCATGCATGCGGAGTAGGCAAAAAAATTTGCTTGTCTAAAAAAAGGCAAAAAATTGCTCATTTATAGCCGGTCGAAGTGTCAAAGGGCGCGGCCGCGCGAGGGAGGCGAAGGTCGTGGGAGGCACGACGTTTGACGGAATTAAGTGAAGTTACATCCACGCGCCGGCATGGCGTGCGAACAGGCAGAAGCTATACCGTCAGGCCTACGTTATGGGTCTAGTAGACATGACATCTAGTGGGTCCCGCATAGTTCTCGAGAACTCTTTGGGGGCTTGCAGCCGTTTATCCACCGGGCAAGCCAGCAACCCCATGTCGTTCGCACGCCCTACTCGTCCCCATCTTCTACCTTACAACAGTTCGCTCCCAGTCGTCCCGTCCTTTCACATTAGTTCGCTCCCAGTTTTTTTTGCGGGGTACAACAGTTCAACTTCTGCTAACCCTCCTCCAAAATCCATGGCCTCCCAAATCTCCATGGTCGCCGCTAAGTACCAGGTTAGAGCCATCACCGGCGATCAGTTCATCGTCATCTACACATGTGGATCCGAGACGGTGAAAGCATGGCTTGCTCGCTTCCTACACATGTTCAATAGTTCAACGGATGAGTGGGTCGCTGGGCTAGATGTTGAGTACACCACAGTCCTGGGACGAGAGAAGGATCTAAAGGACGAAGAGAGGAAGAAACCCACCGTGATCCAGGTTTGCGTACATAACGTTTGCTTGGTCTACCACATATGCCATGCCGACGTTGAGTGCCAGGATTTTAAGAACTTCCTCAAGGATAAAAGAGTGAAATTCGTTACTGTAGGCTTTAAGAACGACAGTGACGTCCTGCGTCGGATAGGTCTCATTGTAGACCAGCCCTTCGATCTCTAGAAGGCAAGCCTGGTGTCCTCCTCTCAACCTTCAGTGCTAACCCTGGCAGCAGCCATGATTGATCCTTCGTACGCTAAACTGAAGAAACCTCATCACGAGTTTCATCATGCATGGGAGTCGAAGACATTAGATGAAGATCACATCCTGTACGCAGCAATGGATGCCTACCTTTGTTTAAATATCTACAAGGGTTGGATGAAGAAGCAGAGCCCAGTGTCCGGTTCAAGCAAAGAAGCGTCGACAAAGAGGAAGAGGGACGAGGACGAAGTCGAGGACGTGGACTCGGACTCCAAGTAGGTGGCAGTGTCGTCGCTCATGCTGGTTCTACTGCAGTGTCAAGCGGACTAGTTGCTTATTAGTTTATTTTCAAGGGTGTGTTGTGTTGAGGCCCCAGCAGAACTATGTTTATTTTCTTTCTCGTTATTTGAACTCTTTAGTATGTACAGTAGTACTAGTACTATGTCTTACTACTGTTCTTCTTGCAGTTGGTACTACTGCTCGTATCTTCGTGTTCCTACTGTACTTAATACGTTCGTACTAGTAGTATAATTTGGGTCAGTCGATTTGTGAAAGAAGTTCGACGGAGCGAAGGAAGAAGACGGCAGAAGAGGTGGAAGAAGCCCTTCTAGCCATCCATGTTGCATCAAACGGCTCACATGAGTCGACTGACCCAAATTGCTCCTTCAGATTGCAGGATCCACGTAGCATTCAAGGTCTCGAAGGTAGATTCCGCGTCCGCACCCGGTTTGCGGGCTTGACGCGCGCGTGACCGGCTTCCGCCGCAATAGCCACCATGCGCGCCTCCTCCGCGTAGGCAGAGACAACAATGACACGCTAGTTCCTCCTCGCCGGCATGCTGGAGCACGCGCTCATCCTCCTCTTCATATGCTGCGTGCATAGACGCGGCTCCACCAGCTGCTCGCGTGCTTAGCAGCGCGGCGGCATCGCGAGGAGGGACTGCAGACGACGTGAGTGGGCGAGCCTTCGGCTTCATGACACAGGGATGGCGGCGACACGGCGGTGATGGGTGAGAAATTGTTGGCCGGAGCAGGCGGGCGCCGGCATGCGCAACGGCGGCGGTGGCATATTGATGAGTGCGCGTGTGGGAGCTTACTTTAGTTTTATATATAAGGTTGGTCAAACTTAAAAGAAAACTGTACTAGTACACGTAAACATTAGACTTAGGCAGCGCTTTTATTAGTTACTAGCTTATGTTCTTGCCCATTGTGACCAGCCTTAGTACCACGACCACGATACGGAATCCTGTGCAAGCGCGTGAACCACGGTCGCGCGGTCGATCGAACGGTGCGTCACCGTGTCGCGCTCGAAGGAAATCCACCGAACCTTTTGTGTGTGTGAAAACAATCCTCGAATATTACTCAACTTTTTTTCCTGTGAAAGTTCTTGACGCTGCAATATTTCCATATATTTGAATTTAGCTCCAGTTCATGTTTATTTGGATTTGGACGTTTTAGGTGCGCCCTAGTTTTTCTAATACTGATTTTGTGTGTGTGACTAAGAGAGAACGTGTGTATGTGTCCATATGTGTGTTGTGGCGGAAGGGCAATGTGGAGACGGTGTGCGTGTGATACAGACATAGAGAGGTGTGAATGTGCAAATGATCGTGCATGAGTGAGACATAGACAGATGCCGATACGTTGTGTATACACGAGAGAATGGCCTTCTAGTTTACTTGTGTGTGTGAGAGAGAGAGGGAGAGAGAGAGACGGAGAGAGGAGCATCCGTAACACAACAACCATCTCTCTCGATTCGTCCGTCCCTCGCACGGTCGCATGCAACACATGCATCAACGCGCACATTTTGACACCCTCACCCGGCCCCTGCCCACCTCAAGGCCCGCACAATCTCTTTGTGAATACCCATTTCTCTCCTTAGGTTTGTTTTCTCTCAATATCTGACACACACACACATATGCACGCACACACACACACACAGAGACACACGCAGCATAACACACACACACACTCCCCCGAGCACACAATTCATCCCCATCCAAGGTTATACGGCGACCACTCTCGCTTGTGCTTCTTTGCACCCCAACATGAACAACACCTCAATCTTCAAAGAGGGCAACGAGCAGATCGAAGACGGCGACCACACCGCGCTAGAGAATGCGGGGTCATTTGGAAGCAGGGTGATGTGACGACGGCTGACTGACTCCTCCCCCACCCTCTCTCCCTCTTGCACAAAATTACCAATCACTCTCTCCACCGCACAAAATTGTCAATCCCTCAACCCACGAGATCCTTCCCCTCTCGTCCATGTTTTTCCTGCTCTCTCATCAAACATGTTGTCTCTTCTCCTTCCACGTATACAGAATCCAGATGCACACGCATCTCATGTATATTACATGTATGCATCTTTCTCACAGACCTAACTTCTTCCTCTCTCTTTCTCTCTCTATCTCTCTCTCTCTCTGTCTCGTTAGGTTTGTCTCCTAATCTCTCGTCCACATACATACAATCTTTCCCGCCCTATCTGCTCCATCTTCAAAAGCTCTCTCTGCACGTTTCATTCACACATTGGGATAATGTCAAAATGTTGCTTCTATAATGGCTGATGTAGAGTTATGGTTGTTCTTGTTGCATCCTACAAAGTAATAACTATGAAATGCATTTAGATTCTCATTTGACTGGGATTGTGTGAGTTTGAGCATGTTGTGAAGTACTATAGACCTTGTATACATCTTGGGATTTGACAATGATTGTAACTATTGAATTGTATAGACCATTACATTCGAAGTCAATAGCCTAATATATTTATTTCACAATTTCAACAAATGATTAGTTCACTACAAACTAAGAAAACTAATGTCTACTCCCTCCGTTTTTATTTAAGTCCGCGTATTAGCACTGGTCAAAGTCAAGTTTTGTAAACTCTCAGAAAGCTTATAACAAAAAATATTAACATATACAATAACAAATAAATACCATTAGATTCATTATTGAATGTACTTTCACATCATACATATTTGTAATGGTAAATGTTTATATTTTTCTATAAACTTGGTCAAACTTTAGGAAGTTTGACTTCGGTCAAACCTAATATGCAGAGTTTACTACTACTAGTCGCTAGTTGCTTAGCCGAATCACTCAACACGCCACACGGGGAGTCCAGTGTCACAAAATTTTGAGGTCGGCGGGAAAATCTCCCGTGACCCTGATTCGAGCAGTGGGAAGTTACCATCATAGCCTTCGGAATAGGCCTACGGATGATGCTTGGTAGGGGGCTGTTTTCGTAACTTCAGGTTCACCCTACCTAGCCAACCCCACCCCGGCACCCAGAGTAGTACACCTGAATACTCCCCAATTTCTATCCCCACCGCAAAATAGACTTCTCCACGGCACCACAGCCTTCATGCTCCTCCCCTTTACATCGGCGCACTTGTCCACCGCAGCGCATCTGCCTCATCGACGACCTCGTACACCGCACTGGAGCCGGTCCACCGTCGTCGTCGTACACGGAGCCTCTTCCCTGGCAACGTCTTCCACGGTCTCGTATCTGCTTCCCGGAAGCCGACGCCAAGCGCAGAAGTACCACCGTCGTGGACAATGATCTGACTCCCGTTGCCGACCATGACTCACATAGGCCGCCGCGACCATCGTTCTCCTCCTCGATTGGTAATGTGTGTATTGAATCACTTAGCAGTACATGTGCAGTTCCAATTTTGTTCATACCTACCCTTCAAATTCCCTGGGTGCTATTGTTCCCGTAAAAGTAATTGGTTATAGCCTCCATTGTCCAACAGAATATCAGCTTGTAATTGTGCGTCGCTCCTGTATCGCGCTATGCTTGGGTAGGTTTTTCATCTGCAACCAGTAGTGTGGCAAATGATGGAAAGGTTTTTAGAACTAGCAAAATGCCCATGCATTGCACACATCAAGATGCATTTGTATGAGTAGTTTATCTTGTTGGAGATGCTCTAACATGGCAGACGAGTGCTTTAATGTTGCCCACAAGATGCACGAGTATTACTAGTAGTATATTTTTCTTGCCATGTTGAGATTTTAAAACCACGAGTGCGAACATGCAGAGGAGCAATGAAGATCAAACACGGGATATTCGGGACATCTTCAAGGAGCGTGGCAAGTTAAAGAGGAGCTGCACCGAACCTGTAAAACGAGCTTTGGTAAGTAACACCTTTCAATTACTTTCGTGTAGCCTCGTGTTCTTCGATGTGTATATGTTGTAGTTTCTGTTTCTCTTAAGTGTGGTGTTCTTCGATGTGTAATAAGAAGAGTCTTAATCGTCCTAATGCTTTCGTTTTTAGCTTGATGTAGGAAGTGGGTGTTCTCACCTTGTAGTCTGTATTTATTTATTTTTTTCCTTTTGAATTCACTTCTTCAAGTTCTGTTTATCTGGCTTCTACTAAATGGATCTAGGTTGCTCTGAGTATTGATCTAAAAAAGAAGTAACTTCATGTCAGGATGCAGTTCCTGCGAGGAGGGAAGTATGGTCAACCTCGAGATCATGTTTCCAAAATGAGGCTGGATTACACACAAGGTACCAGTTCCCTAATGATGCTGGATTAGACACAAGGTGCAAATTCCCAGATGATGCTGGATTACACACAAGTCAGGTGGAGTCGTCAGCTGTTCGTGTCCTCGTGGCATTAGTAAAGGCTGAAAGAAAGCATGCAGCAGCCCTTGAGAATGTAGCTGAGTTCCTGAAGAAGCGAAAAGAGCAATCAGATGCTCTCTTCACCCAAGCCAAAGAAGAGATGGAAGAAGCTAGAAATAAGCTAGCAGAGGCAGAGCAGGCTAGGCGTCTCCTGCTATCTAAAATTGTTGTCAATACAAAATTTCCTTCATAATAGCTAGGTTCAAATGTTTATCCAGTCAGCATGCCTGTTGTGATGTCCGTGCATCTACTGATGTGGCACAAAATGTTTTTTTCGGGTCATGTAATAACAGCAATTACTTTCCAAACAATAACAGACGAAGCATTGGACATGGTATAGTTCACGCGTAAGCCCGACATTCCAAGTTCAACTTCCACATCAAACTCATGTTCACAGATATCTGCACATTCATACATAATGTCCACAACCATGATTCACTTCAAAGCCAAAAAAATGTGAGGAGAGTTATAAATAAAGAAAATCCTCTACTAGTTCCTGCTACCAGTGCGAGCACAACAAGTCAAGACCATGCGTAAATTAATTATATTTAGTCATTTTTTGTGTTCTAAAATGCCTGCAGGCTCGCGGAAGGACGTGTTGCCGGCACACGCGCGGATTCAATGAAGGCAGGCAGGGCAGTCTTAAGCTGGTTGCACGCGGCGAGGAGGCGTGCTCAGCCAGGCCTGCAGCGAGTGCGGCCCTCTTGGCCGGCGCGCCGGTTCAATGCCTGCGCTATGAGAGATCGTGTCCGTGTCAGAGCAATCACTCCCTCCAGTCCTTTTTTGTTTGGGTATAACAAAATCTCGTTTTCCATTCACATTTTAGTGGTAGGAGTTGTGTGTGTGTCTGTGAGAGAGAGAGAGAGAGGAGACGGTAGTCGGGGTTGTCTGATCGGTAAACAAATGAATAATGTGAGTATGGGATGGAGACGAAAAGGAGACTGTGGGAGTCCTGGATTAGGGGGTCTCCGGACAGCCGGACTATCTCCATTGGCCGGACTGTTAGACTATGAAGATACAAGATTGAAGACTTCGTCTCGTGTCCGGATAGGACCCGCTGCCTGATTCTGGGTTCAGGCTTTGAGTGACATCCTCCCCTTCGTGGGTATCTGGCTTGGAGGGAAACATCCAAGAATCCAAACTTTCGAGTTCGGAAACTCCTTGGCCACTGAGCCTCAGATTGGGTGAGGATTCGGATTCAATTCCACCCACCCACCCAAACATATGCGATCTATCCCAAATTAGGCAAGAGCCTGCAGAAACAGTACACCATTACTGGGCCAGATTCCTCCTAGTCAAGAACAGGATAAAGGACTGCCGCGAGGAAGACGCAATTTCACTCTTCTGCAATAATTGCATGGACAAGGGAATCCTCAATGCCATAAGTCGTCGTGAAATTACACGCTTTGCCGACTTAGTGTCCATAATACGAAAGTACTGTGTGATGGAAAGCGCCTGGAAAACCGAAATAAAATTTTGGGATAATCCGGCCCTGAATACAAACCCAGTCCGAAATAAAAGGGTGCATTATCACAATACACCTGCGTTAACTACCAAAAAGCAAAAGCCCTCTACGGGGTAAGGAACCGTACTGGAGGGATGGCTCAACGGACCCTGCAAAATTCATAGTACGGCGGATACGATACCAACGCATAGCCTTAGAGCATGCTGGATACTCCGGCAGGTGGCCAAAAGTGGTGAGGATCTACTCCTCCCAAAAACCATAGAGCACCACCATGAGGACAACAGTACGGTCTTAACGGTCTTCGAGACCTTCGCGTCAAATAAAAGACGGAAGCGAACACTCGGCAGCACGTCCGAAATCTGCCACATAGCAGAAACAAATCCTTGGAGCGACATGGCTATTACCTTCAATGCCAGTGACGAACCTAAATTCCGAACAGCCCGAGTAGCAGCCACACTGGTCCTCAGTCCAATCGTGGACGGCTTTTGACTCACCAAGGTACTCATGGACGGCGGTAGCAGACTAAACATCATCTACGAGGAAACTCTTCAAAAGATGGAAATAGACTAGAGCCACATTAAGCAAAGCAGCACAACCTTTAGAGGAATCATCCCCAGTCGGGAAGCACGCTGCGCCGGAAAAATCACACTAGACGTGGTATTCGGCACGCCGGATAATTACAGGTCCGAAGAAATTACATTCCAAGTGGCCCCATTCAGCAGCGGATACCACGCTCTATTAGGGCGGGAGGCATTTACAATTTTCCAAGCCATACCCCATTACGGGTACATGAAGCTCAAAATGCCCGGGCCCAACGGAATCATCACTCTTGTTAGTGATCCGGACATAGCACTCCGCGCCGAAAATAAGACAGCTGCACTGGCCCTTGAGGCACTATCCGAAGCCCTAGCGGCCGAAGAACTAACTGCGCTGCGCTCCACGGTGAACAGGGACGACGTGATACTTGATAAAAGATCCAAGTCCACCTCCTTTAAGCCGGCGGATGAAATAGTCAAATTCCAAGTCCATCCAATGGACCCTACAAAAACAACTTCCATCGGGGCACAATTAAACCCTAATGTTGACGCCGCACTGCGAGAGTTCCTACGCGAGAACTGGGACATTTTTGCCTGGCACCATTCAGACATGCCAGGAATCCCACGCAGGCTGGCTGAACACAGCCTAAATATCCTAAAAGGATTCAAACCAGTCAAGCAGGCTCTTCGACATTTCTCCGAGCCTAAAAGACAAGCCATGGGAGAGGAACTTGCCAAGCTATTGGAGGCCGGATTCATCAGAGACATAAAACATCCGGACTGGCTAGCAAACCTGGTGATGGTGCCAAAGAAGGACAAATCCTGGCGTTTGTGTGTCGATTTTAAGGACCTTAATAAGGCCTGCCCAAACGATCCCTTCCCCCTCCCCCGCATCGATCAAATCATCGATGCTACCGCAGGACACGATTCATTGTGTTTCCTCGACGCATACTCCGACTACCATCAAATCAAAATGGCAGAGCCAGACCAAGCCGCAACGGCATTCATCACACCATACGGCCCATTCTGCTTCAACACAATGCCCTTTGGGCAAAAAAACGCCGGTGCAACATATCAGCGCATGATTCAGACATGCCTGGCAAACCAGATCGGCAAAACAGTGGAGGCATACGTGGATGACGTGGTCGTTAAAACCAAGCATGTCGAAACCCTAGTAGACGACTTGAGGGTCACATTCGACAACCTCCGAACATATGACATCAAGCTCAATCCGGAAAAATGCGTTTTCGGCGTACCAGCAGGAAAGCTCCTGGGATTCATCGTCTCCAGTAGAGGTATTGAAGCTAATCTGGCCAAAATCCGAGCGTTGTCACAGTTGGCTACCCCAACTGACCTCAAACAAATACAAAAATTAACTGGATGCGTGGTGGCTCTAAGCCGCTTTATCTCCCGCTTGGGAGAAAAGGCATTACCCCTTTATCGCCTCCTACGGCGCACCGAACACTTCGAGTGGACGGATGGCGCCACGGCCGGACTGAACGAAATAAAAGCCATATTGGCAACAAACCCAGTCCTAGCCGCGCCAAACACTAGCGAACCAATGCTATTATATATTGCAGCAACTCATCAAGTAGTAAGCGCGGTGCTTGTCCTCGAGCGAGAAGCGGACGGACACAAATTTCCCCTTCAAAAGCCGGTTTACTACGTGTCCATAGTCCTTACCCCATGCAAATCACGGTACCCGCATTATCAAAAGATAGCGTACGCGGTACTTATGGCATCCCGGAAGCTGCGACACTACTTTCAAGAGTGTTCGATAATGGTAGCCTCGGAAGTACCACTTAACGATATTATAAACAACCGCGACGTGACGGGCCGGATTGCCAAAAGGGCCATTGAGCTCCTCCCGTTCAACATAACTTACAAACCACAGCGAGCTATTAAATCGCAAGTTTTGGCTGACTTCATCGCTGAATGGACGGAAGCCGAACTCCCTAAAGAGTACGACACATATTCAAACTAGATCATGCACTTCGACGGCGCCAAAATGCTGGCTGGTCTGGGGGCTGGCGTCGTTTTGACGTCCCCAACAGGAGACACCATTCAATACATACTGCAGATAATGTATACAGACTCCAACAACGCAGCCGAATATGAGGCCCTTCTCCATGGTCTCCGGATGGCAGTATACATGGGCATTCAACGCCTAGAGGTGCGTGGGGATTCAAACCTCGCGATATCCCAAATAAATGGAGACTTTGATGCCAAGGATCCAAAAATGGCCGCTTATCGCAATGTCGTCCTAAAAATGTCAGCTCGGTTCGAAGGGCTCAAATTTCACCATGTGGATCGGGAAAACAATCAGGCGGCGGATATCCTCACCCGCATTGGCGCCAAACGCGACGCGGTCCCTCCCAATATTTTTTTGTAAAGGATTTTCAAGCCATCCGTAGCATGGGAAGGGGACAACGGTAACAACAGTCCGGACCCGGCCAAAATACCCGATACCGAACTCCCTGACACAATCGGAGGCTCCGCCACCGAAACAGCACAATCATCCCATGAAATAATGGCCATTATTGCCCCATGGACAGAACCATTCCTGGCCTACTTAACTACACAGGAACTCCCAGAGGACCAACATGAGGCACGCTGCATAGTGCGGCGATCAAAGGCCTACAGGGTCCATGAGGGAGAATTGTACAAAAAAAGCGCTACCGGAGTCCTTCAATGGTGCATCTCCGAAGAGGAAGGACGGAACCTTTTGGCAGAAATTCATGCCAGACTCGGCGGTCATCACGCTGCAGCCCGGGATCTTGTGAGCAAGGCCTTCCGTACAGGATTCTATTGGCCAACGGCCCGGGCAGACGCACAGGACTTAGTCCAGCGTTGCGCCGGTTGCCAGCTCTTTGCAAATCAAAGCCATATGCCACCCACCGCCCTTCGAAAAATCCCCATTACATGGCCCTTTGTGGTCTGGGGGCTTGACATGGTTGGACCCCTTAAAGGTGGAACCCACAAGAAAAAATACTTATTGGTCATGGTGGATAAATTCACCAAATGGATAGAGGCCAAACCGGTTAAAACAGCTGAATCCGGACCGGTGATAGATTTCATATTCGGGGTTGTACATCACTACGGCGTCCCCCACAGCATCATCATTGATAACGGCATGAATTTCACGGCCGACGAGGTAAAACTCTGGTGCAACAAAATGGCATCAAGCTCGATTATGCTTCAGTCTACCACCCACAAACCAACGGTCAAGTCGAACGAGCAAATGGTCTTATAATGAGCGGCATTAAACCCAGACTAGTGCGCTCCTTAACAGAGTCTGACACGCACTGGGTAGAGGAGCTCGACTCCGTACTCTGGGGGCTGCGGACCACGCCGAATCGTAGTACCGGATACACACCATTTTTATGGTGTACGGCACAGAGGCAGTCCTGCCCTGTGACATAATTCATGACTCACCTCGAGTGTGCATGTACGAAGAAAGAGAATCCAAGCTCGATCGGCAGGACAGTCTGGACACCTTGGAGGAAGAGCGCGACGTAGCCAAAGCCCGTTCCGCATTTTACCAGCAACAGGCTCGCAGATACCAAAGCAAAGAGGTACGAGCCAAAACTTATAACGTTGGCGAACTAGTTCTCTGGCTGCCGGATAAGAAAAAGAACAAGCTAGAGCCCAAATGGGAAGGTCCCTTCATCATCGACCAAGTTCTGACCGGCGGAGCGTACCGACTGCGGGATGCATCGACTAGTCGACTCGAGCCGAACCCATGGAACGCAGCCAGGCTCCGAAGATTCTATGCCTAGCACCAGACTTTATGTTAGTCCCCTCCATTTGTCCATTTTCTGCATATGCGTCGTCTGTCTTGTTTCCCTTTCTTTCTTTTATTTCTCTAGGCCTTCAAGGGTCACCTTGTGCCTCACTTGTACATTACAGAGGTGCTAGCCGCACTATCTACACCTGGGGGCTTCTTTCACAGAAGCTTAAATTATTTACCTGGGCATCACGCCCAACACATGCGTTATAGTTCCGCATGTACCTTTTTTCACCATTATATGCATCGATATGACTTAAGTTTTGGCCAAGCTAGGTTGCCTTGCTCTTGTATTTATGCCCTACGTTCCCGTTAATTCGGCTAGGGCATAAGGGGAGCACCTCTGCGATTGTTATCGCCGGGTCAGCCGGACGTGTACCTCAGACTGGGTGAAGCCGAAAGCTAGCGTTCTTAAGAGAATATTCGGTCGGTGAACAAAAGATGACTTTTATTTATTAACCATATCTGCCCCCAGACATTTTTACTGCGCTTCTTGTCGCAGTCCGGACATGCACTTTAGGGCATGCGTACCCAGGGAAAGGAACCCTTAACGGAACTATCCTCTCTGGAAGATGTTTCTTACTACCCATGTAATATAACATAACTAGTTGGGCACTTGTCTGATAAAGCACTAATGACCCCTACGCCTGGTCTCCACGCATGCCCCGGTTCTTATATAACCGAGAGGGTGTTCGGATACACTCCGGGCTGTCGGGTCCCGAGGTTGAAGCGAAAAGGTCCGCCATGACAAATGATCTACAATCCGGCTAGAAGACATCATATATGTCACTTTACAATTACATAGTCAATTTGACTGGTTGAATTCCTCTTCAATGCCCTCCAATAGGCTGTCTAGTCTACAGTCCTGTTGGGAATACTTTGCGGCCAATTCTACTTGGTCGTACACTAAATTCACAGGGATCTCCTTGCCATCAGGCCCCACAGGTCCGACTTCGGCCATGTGGTTTGGGTCAGCCTTCATGTACCGTGTCTTCACCATTTCCCAAGCCTCCTTGGCGCCCTGACGGCAGGCCGATATCTTCCATAATCGGAAACGCCGCCGTTCTCCCTTCAGCTTTTCTGCAAGCTCTCCAAGGCCTTCGGGCACGGAGACGGACGGCCACAAGGCCTGGGCAATGCCTTGCATCACCTGCCGAACTCGTTCGTGCAACTGTGCGAGCTCGGGAAGAAGATCACCTGTTGAACTAGGCATCTCCTTGGCAGGACGTCCTGTTAACATACCTACAGACATAACTCTGTCAGCCAGCTTCCTCGCCGAACTCTTTTTCAAAGTTCGTTCAAGCACTTACTAAATATGCCACGTCGAAGCCGCCGATTCTCCTTAACAGAATCCGACAGTCGGGCGCGAACATCTTTTAGTTCAACGCCCAGCTTGGTGTTGGCATCTTGGAGATCATTCTTCTCCTGCCTCACCCTCGTTAGCACGCTCTCACCAGCCTTTAGCTGGCATATGAGCTGCTGCTTATCCGGATTCACTCCAGCGTCGTCTGCAATTTTATCATCAGATTTGCATATAAAGCCACACTCTAATATGATACTTATCATTTGATGGATATGTTACCAGCGGGGGTCTCTTTGGGCTCCCCTGCGGCGGACAGTGCAGCCTGAAGTTGGGCTTTGCACTCTTCCAGCTCCTGGGACAGTTGAGTATTCTTTTCTGTAAGAACCTACATAACAAATGATCCTTAAATCAGTTATCCTAACTGTTTCAAGTCTCAGGGGCTACTGATATATATATAATCATCAAATTTTCTCACCCGTATGTCTTTTACATACTGCTCCGTGGCTCTGGCTAGACCATTTTGAGCGACACGGAGGTGCGCATCTCCCGAGTTGAAGGCATCCAAAGCCTCTTGGGAGAAACAAGCATCACGAAGAACAGTTCGGCGACGCCTATGGTTCATGGCACTTTCCACCTCGGAATGGGTGGCGGACAGTCTATCCGTATCCTCTGTCGGAGGAGCACCCGGTGCACGCCTTGTACTCGTTCCCACTCCTGAGTCCGGCCTTGGAGCCTGGCTTGTGGAGGCGCGGTTGGTAGCCTCTCCGGGTATAGTCCGGCGAGCGCTCTTTCTCCTGAAAAGAAGACATGGGCGTTAATATGCCTCTGTAAATAATGTCTTGCAATAAAGACGGCACGCTATACCGCTGCGCCGGTGCCTCAATCCGGACTGCGGATCTTTTCAGCCTGCCTGGCCTGGCGGCCCCTTGTTGGCTAGTTGCCACAGGCTCGGCCTTCTGCCCCGAGGACCTCCCCTGCAAAACATGGCTGTTATACGGCAATAAAAAAGAGCACAAGGACGGATCCCTTTTTAAGTGCTGGGACTTCAATCTCAGTCACCTGTAAGGCTGGAACTAGCCCAGGGTAATCGGCCGTAATGGCCACCAAGGTATTGTCATTACTCCCTTGGTAAAATACCCCGTCGATTAGCTCCACGGATATGTCCGGATCCTCCTGGGAGGCCGGGTCAAGGGACCGTCCAGGGTCCTCGGGCTGTGGAGGAGGGCTATTTATCTCCTTTACTGCCTGGCGCAGCTCCTGTGATGAAATCGCTAGAATGAATACTTAAACTACGGGAATACGAAATGGATGGGCGAGAAAAAAACCTCCGCTTACCCAGCTCGGAGGATTGTACATGGAGAATCCGCCCTGCGGGTTGACACGGAGGAATTCCTCCTCTTTTCCCTTGTACAGAGTGGACAAGATCTTTATTAGATCAGCAGCCGATCCCGGCCCTTTGCGGCCATGGCGGGTGGCGTCATCCTCCCCGTTGAAGTCCCACATGGGGTGGCCTCTATACTAGAGCGGCTGCACCCCCCGCATAATGCATATAGCCATGACCTCGATCATGGTCAATCCGGATCGAGCTAAAGAGCTTATCCGGCTCATCAGATAAAGAATGTCTCGGTCGTCTTCCTCCAGGGGGCTCCGTGGACGCCAGCTCTGGCGCTTCTTTAAAGGGGCGTTGTCAAACTCAGGAAGGCCGATCCGAATAGGGTCCGGAAGGGGGACATCTTCTATATAAAACCATTATGAAGGCCAGTCTTCAGACGTCTTCTTCGGGGTCCCGGATAGGTATCCAGTCCCAGCGATAAGCCACACTTCGGCTTCGCCCACTTGATATATTGATCTCTTCTTAGAACGGGGCACAAGGCAGAACAACTTCTTCCACAGAGCGAAATGAGCCTCACAGCCCAAAAATAACTCGCAAAGGGCTACGAACCCCGCGATATGCAGCAGGGAGGCAGGCGTAAGGTTGTGCAGCTGGAGGCCATAGAACTCCAGAAGCCCTCGGAGAAACGGATGGATTGGGAATCCGAGCCCTCTTACCAGATAAGGTACAAGGCATACTCGCTCTCCCTTGGAGGGATTGGGACGGCTCTCCGCTTGCTCTCCGCCATTATAAGTGGCAAGCACGGCTCGAATCGGGACCAGGTACGCTGGGGGAAGAAATCCCTTGGACTGAAGCATCACCAATTTGCTGTGCGGGATGGAACATCTCTCCCAATCTCCAGGCTTGGAACTAGGGGTGCGAGAGGAGGAGTTGCGTCGACCGGCCATGGTGGAATGGATCTCTGTCGGGTACGCTCTGATGAAGACTCGGCAAGGGAGGATGATGTGATTTGGATCTGAATCCTTGTCTTTTTAAATAGGCAGCTCATTTATATAGCTAGGGGGTAGATGTGAAAGCACCCTGGCTCTTCACATTCGCTCGACACGTGGAAAGTGGCCATTATTGGGCGTAGAAGCCAAACCATCACAAGGAACCGGACATTATTTTGACAGGTACACAGAATTTGAAGAGGAACCCGCCTTGCAATGCCGAAGATAATACTGCGCGCCGGACTCGTCGTCATTGAAGCCTGGTTCGGGGGCTACTGTGGGAGTCCTGGATTAGGGGGTCTCCGGACAGCCGGACTATCTCCATTGGCTGGACTGTTAGACTATGAAGATACAAGATTGAAGACTTCGTCTCGTGTCCGGATAGGACTCTACTTGGCGTGGAAGGCAAGCTAGGTAATACGTATATGGATATCTCCTCCTTTGTAACCGACCTTGTGTAACCCTAACCCTCTCTGGTGTCTACATAAACCGAAGGGTTTTAGTCCGTAGGACAACAATCACAACATACAATCATACCGTAGGCTAGCTTCTAGGGTTTAGCCTCTCTGATCTCGTGGTAGATCTACTCTTGTAACACCCATATCTTCAATATTAATCAAGTAGGACGTAGGGTTTTACCTCCATCAAGAGGGCCCGAACCTGGGTAAAACTTCGTGTCCCTTGCCTCCTGTTACCATCCGGCCAAGACGCACAGTTCGGGACCCCCTACCCGAGATCCACCGGTTTTGACACCGACAGAGACCGCAACAAATGTTGTGTCTACAGGAGAGATAGAGAGAGTAATTTTAGTGGTATGAGTCATATGTAGAGACCTATAGGTTGTGTGAGAGAATCCCATAGAGAGAAAGACAAAGTGAAAGACGAGTGGAGACTGTGTGTTTGGCAGTGAAAAAGAAAGCTTAGGTACCGAGTGATGCCATAGAACAGTAGAGATGTGAGAGATAATGAAAACCATGTAATTTATAATGATAGGGAGAGTGTGACACTTCTCAAGGGAGACGTCGAGAGACCATGTTTGCAAGGATAGGAGCAACATGAAGTGAGCGTGCGGGTGAGCTGGAGAAAAGAGAGTGATAGCTACCTGAAGGAGCATGCATGCGAGAGAGATGGGCGTGAAAGGAGTGAACAAAAAAGGGATTCAAATATTTGAATTCGAGATGTTGATACATGTAATCCATACTCGAACCAAAATTGATCTATCAAACATGCATACTCATATGAATTCACGCACATCTATGTTATTTAATATGTAGATATTACTGATCCATACATTTTAGTAGAACATAATTTGGTTAAATTTTCTCGAATTCAACCTTAAGATTTCAAGATCGTTGTATTTGTAAATCATATTATACATATAAAGGAGCAGAATTCTTTGTTGTGCTTTTGAAAGTATATATATAAAAAATGATGTATATACAATGTAATTCCAATTGAAAATGGATCCCGCCCGAAAAAAAATAGAATACAAACGGGATTCGAATTGAGTTGGCACGGTAAACATGCACTCTGCAAAATTTGAACGAAGCGGGGAAAGTCGCAGTAACCGCCTGAAACCAAAATATGCGAGATGGAAATCACTACTGCCTATCCCTGCCACGCAAAGCCTATATGCTGGATTTCTATAGGTTTCGATAGGGGTAGGTTTGTAATTTCACCCAAACGTGACGTAACCGCCTCTCACCCGGATTCATACATGGTGGGCACCAAAACACAGTGTGTCCTCGGCCGAAATCGACTCCCTCCCCGATTCATATTCATACACGGTGGGCGCCAAAAACAAACTCTCATCGGCAAATATTCAGTGTATGCGAGATTACCGTCCTATCCCCAACTGACTAGTGTTGCTGTGATGTAGTAGAAATTTGAAACGGGGGCTAAGTTTGTAAATTTCCTCACATTTGAGACAAGCGCGCCCTGAATACATCGTTCCCCCCTTCCTCTCTACCTCCCTTTTCCCCATTCGTACTCCGTGGGCGCCAAAACACCCTCTCCACCCCACCGTCCGCCGCCATCCGCCACCCCATCCACCGCCATCCTCCTCCACCATGCCGAAGCTGATACCCCGATGCCGCCGTCCATTACAAGAGATCGACATCTCTCATCCACGGCTTTGGACCGGGATCATTGCATCCCGTCCTATCGCTTCATCTGCAACGCCCTCGATGCGGCTATATCTCCCACGTGTCGAAGCACGACTTAGAGGCATAACCGCATTGAAAGAAATGTCGCAAGTGAGGTAATCTTCGCAAACAACCCATGTACATAAATAAAGGGGAAAGGTACATAGTTGGCTTACAATCGCCACTTCACACAATACATGAATAAAGCATTACATCATCCAGATACAATCAAGGTCCGACTACGGAACCAAAATAAAAGAAGACTACCCCAAAAGCTACACAGATCCCCGATCGTCCCGACTGGGCTCCACTACTGATCAACTGGAAACGGAACAACATAAAGGACAAGATCTTCATCGAGCTCCTCCTTGAGCTTGGTTGCATCACCTGCTTGGTAACATCGGCACCTGCAAACTGGTTTTGGAAGTATTTGTGAGTCACGGGGATTTAGCAATCTCACACCCTCGTGATCAAGACTATTTAAGCTCATAGGTAAGGTAAAAGGTATGAGGTGGAGCTGCAGCAAGCGACTAGCATATTTGGTGGCTAACCTATTCGCAAATGAGAGCGAGAAGAGAAGGCAAAAGCACGGTCGAGAATCTATGATCAAGTGATCCTAGAACAACCTACGTCAAGCATAACTCCAACACCGTGTTCACTTCCCAGACTCCGCCGGAAAGAGACCATCACGGTTACACACGCGGTTGATGTATTTTAATTAAGGTCAACTTCAGGTTTTCTAAAACTGGATGTTAACAAATTCCCATCTGCCCATAACCGCGAGCACGGCTTTCGAAAGTTCAAAACCCTGCAGGGGTGTCCCAACTTAGCCCATCACAAGCTCTCATGGTCAACGAAGGATATTCCTTCTAGCGGGAAGACCCGATCAGACTCGGAATCCCGGTTACAAGACATTTTGACAATGGTAAAACAAGACCAGCAAAGCCACCCGAATGTGCCGGCAAATCCCGATAGGAGCTGCACATATCTCTTTCCCAAGGCACACCGGATTGTCCAAGGTTCCGGTAGGCCAGCCCAGAGTTGCCCCTGGTGGCCACCGGCAGCTGACAGGTTGGACCAACACTCAGAGGAGCACTGGCCCGGGGGTTTAATAAAGATGACCCTTGAGTCTGCAGAACCCAAGGGAAAGAAAAGGCTAGGTGGCGAATGGTAAAACCAATGTTGGGCCTTGCTAGAGGAGTTTTATTCAAGGCGAACTATCAAGGGGTTCCCATTATAACCCAACCACGTAAGGAACGCAAAATCCGGGAACATAACACCGATATGACAGAAACTAGGGCGGCAAGAGTGGAACAAAACACCAGGCATAAGGCCGAGCCTTCCACCCTTTACCAAGTATATATATGCATTAATTAAATAAGAGATATTGTGATATCCCAACAAGTAAACATGTTCCAACAAGGAACAACATTGCCATGTTCCAACAAGGAACAAACTTCAATCTTCACCTGCAACTAACAACGCTATAAGAGGGGCTGAGCAAAGCGGTAACATAGCCAAACAACGGTTTGCTAGGACAAGGTGGGTTAGAGGCTTGGCTTAACGATATGGGAGGCATGATATAGCAAGTGGTAGGTATCGCGACATAGGCATAGCAAAAGAGCGAGCATCTAGCAAGCAAAGATAGAAGTGATTTCGAGGGTATGGTCATCTTGCCTGAGATCCCGCAAGGAAGAAGAACAAGTCCAAGAGGAAGACAAACGGACATAGTCGAACGGATCCTCACAAACGCGACGTTACCGGATTACCGAGAAGAAGTACACCGGAAAGAAAGCAAACAACATAGTAAACAACCACCACATAAACATGGCATGATGCAAAACCAAGTATGATGCACGTCTGGTTTAATGAAGCATGGCATGGCAAAGTGCACAAGCAAACCTACAAATTAAGTGGAGCTCAATATGCAACTCCGTTGCATATTGACGAAACACCACATTCAAGTTATTTAGTTCGATCTCGTTTATGTACCCAACAATATTAAATGTTGTTAAACATGGCAAGAGGGTGAAGCAAATGAAAACTACCTATCTAGTCAATGTTAAATGACGCCGGAAACAACGAACAACAAATTCCGGTAAATCCCCATATGCATATTTTAGATTTGGTGCTGTTCTGCCCTAAACACAATTTTAGAGTTGTTAAACATGCAAAGCAAGTACACCATGATAAACTAGGCAAAATTCTACCCCATATACATATAAAGTTTGTTAAGTTTGGAGCTACGGTTAATTAGTTATGAATTAAAACATTTTAGCAAGTTATTTGTACAAATTTAAACAAACATCAAGTTTAAACATTTTTAACATGGATGCAAGTATCATATTATAAAACTAGATGAAATTCTAAGCATTTTACATATTTAAAACATTTTAATCCGATGCACGGTTTGTGAGATATGATATGCATGGAGCTTAGGGACCATTCTGCAAAATCTGCATTCTCAGGTTTAATAGAAAAAATGAACTACAGAAAAAAACATGTCCCGGGCTGAAACTGGCCGGCCCAAAATGCATAGGGACAGGGGCTGGACGCTGCTCACATGGGCCCAGGCCCGTTCGGTGGAAGAGGCCTGGCAAGGGGCTCCTGGGCCTTGGCTAGATCTGGCCCACAGCAGGGCCTACGAGCGGAGCGAGCAGCAACTTCTCGTCGTCCTCGTGCCTCCGCACGAGCAGGGAGGAGGACGGCAAGAGCGGTGGCGGACGACGGCGGCTCGCCGACGGGGAGGCGCGGAGGAGGGCCTGGAACGGACGAAGAAGGCCGTGATCCGCCAGATCCGGCGAGGGAGGTGCGGATCGGATCTCCGAGCGGGGGGGCATGCTACAAGGCCATGGCTGCAACTATTGCCTGAAGAAAAAGACAGAGAAGAAATCAGAGGGGAAACACGGACGGGAAGAAGGGAGAGACGACAGGGAGATGGCAGGGGCACAACGGAGCCTGCCTGGGGTTGCCGGCGACGACGAGGCCGGTCGTCGGAGGCACGAAGGCGAGGCCGTGGTTGAACGAGGAGAGGCCGAGGATGGCTCGATCCGGCCGGAGGTGAGGCGACGGCAACGAACTCAAAGACCGACTATGCTGCTGCTACTCCATGGCGGCTGGCATGGTTCCCTGCGAGCTCGGGGCGAGGGTGCCATGGACAGAGAGGAGGGAGCTTGAGCTCCTGGTTGCTGCTGGGGGACGACGGGGTCCTGGTCGGTGGCTTCGCTTGCTGGCGGGAGAAGTGGCTTCGGTCGAGGACGAGCTCCTGGCTCGAGGCAGGGAAGGATGGGGGTGTAGGTGGAGATCGAGGGGAGTTTCTGATTGGGGGATTTGGATCGAGGGGGAGATCCCGAGGGGAAAGCGAGAGAGTGGCGGCGGCAAGGAGGAAAAGATGGGACATCTCTCCTAGTTTTTAGGTCTTGGTCTGACATATATATAGTAAAAGGGTTTTTGGTAGGGACTAATCCGTCCCTCCGATCGTAATCGGACGGTCGGGAAAAATAGGCTAGGGAGGCCAAATAAGAAAACGGAGACGTTTTGTAGATGTTTGGGGATGATCTGAGTCCAACGGTGACAACTATCCGGGTCGGGTCCGGGACAGCTTTCGGACGCGCGCGCGAGGAGGTCCGATGCACTGCGCAAAGAGGGGTAGGCATGGGCCTATGTGGACTGTGGAGAGCGGGTTGGGCTGAGACGAGAGGAGAGGAGTGCAGCCCGTCAACTGTTTCCGGAGGCCGAAAACGTCCGACGTTAGACCGGCTATACTGTCGCTATAGTTATCTGTTGGGGCATCAAACGATCTCCGAATGCGATGAAACTTGACAGGCGGTCTATCTACACTATAATAAGACCACACGTCAAATCTCATCTCATTCCGAGAACATTTTCCCGCCACTTATAAAATAATATTTCGGACGTGCCGCGGGCGCGTGCAAGTGTGTCTGGGCTCAAAACGGACCACGGAAAGAAGGGGGGACCCGGACGGATGCAAGTTTTAAAAACATGATGATGCAATGCACAAGATGACATGATGAAATGCAACACGCATGCAAAAGACATGGCAACGACAGCGAATAACTGGAAGACACTTGGCGCATTGGTCTCGGGGCGTTACATCATCCCCGCTGTCGTCCACCTTGCCGGCACCCCTCCTACGACCATCTCGTCCACCACGCCCCGCCGCCACCGTCTACCCTCCTAGATCTGCTTCCACGCCGCCGACAGCCATCGCTACCGCAGCACCGTCAAATTCTCAACAAATGCGTACATGGCACCGCACCAGAGGAGGTACTCTTTCGTATCTGCTCAACTTATTTATCGCAGCAAGAAAATAGATCGCCACTGCTTTACTCTGATTTCTTGTCTTGGTTGCGAAGTTGCCTTTGTCCGGTTTGCACCTTCAAATCCGCCATGGTATGTCAGGACCGCCTTTCCAATAAAACATTTATTGAAAAGCTGACCTTTGTGTTGACCAGTACAGAAGAATTCTTCTTACTGGCAGACAAAATCTTGATACAGAAATCCAGCAGTACTAATACTATACATGGTTGAGCTGAGGATGCTCAACAATTTATTACAAGCACGCCTATATTATACATAAAGGCGGATATGGCACAAGGGTAGGGTGGCATAACTACTGACTCGTAATAAAGGTGGTGGTGGATATGTCACAGTGAAGTGGGTGACATGACTCTGAAATCTTACAGCTCATCAAGCGTCAGAGTGAGGCTTGATGATTCTATTTGGGTGGCGGAAGCGTGTATAATACATGTGAACAACTCCAGGGTCGCACGTGACTGACGGGGACTCCTCTAGGCGTCAGACTCGCTATCGAACTCTTCATCCATAAGATCACCTTCGTCAACATCTGGCCAAATCAACAAGCCAGGTGAGTACTTTGAATGTACTCGCAAGACAGTTCGGACATAAGATATAACAAATGTAAACATGATGCACATGAGCAGGTTAGTATGCACAATCAAATAATAGATTTGCACTGCACGATAAATAAGAGGAAATCAGGCGGTAGTCCTCCCGAAATCCCAATAAAAATAACTGAAGACCGATCGGGTGTCTGAAACGACGCCTCGAAAGGTGAAAATAAATTTAATATGCCGCAGTCGGGCGTCGAGGCGACACCACATAAAGGGCTTATATTGAAAAGTAAATAACAATAATGCCACAGTCGGACGTCTGAGCGACATCACATAAAGGGCTTATATTGAAACGTAAGTAACAATAATGCCACAGTCGGACGTCTGAGCGACATCACATAAAGGGCTTATATTGAACGTAAGTAACAATAATGCCACAGTCGGACGTCTGAGCGACATCACATAAAGGCCTTATATTGAAACGTAAGTAACAATAATGCCGCAGTCGGATGTTTGAGCGACATCACATAAAGGGCTTATATTGATAAGTAAATGACAATGATGCCACAGTCGGACGTCTGAGCGACATCACATAAAGGGCTTATAGTTTATCATTCGAATTTAAATAGCTCATGAATTTAAATCATCGCAAGGAAATACTCAGCATATAATAATATACTGGTTAGTCCATTCACATAAATAACCTTCAGCCGAGTTTACCACTCTCGGTTTTATGTTTATACTCCGGGAACTGCCACTGGGGTTGACACTGAGATTTGCCACTGAGACTAACACTAATACAGAGATGATGTACAAGTCCTTGCTCGTGGACATGGGTACTCGAATGATTTTGACTCTGCAGAGTTTGTACTCTTTACCACAGCCAACGGATTTTGGTAGTCACAAGGACTAGTTCCGTTTACGGTGTTTTAGAAGAAACATGTCTAACTAGTACACACCCACTCCACATTCCGTTGCCAGGGATCACCTTCGGCGACGTTCAAGAAAAACCTTAAGACGGGGAGGCTACAACCTCGAATAGCATGGGATCAAATTTATATCGCGCGCTCTAAGGGGTGCCCCCCTCTCGGTCCCAACCGGAAACACCCATGCCCCCTGACCGGATGACTAGCTTTAATCCAGGGCCATGGAACCCTCATCGCGGTCCCTCTGTTTGGTGTGTACCAGGAAAGAGGTTTGCAACTTACTAAACCGCACTCTTTGCAGAAAACATGTAGCAGCACGAAGGGGAAACAAACGGGATTGAGACTTGACCCACATTAGAACTGGAGTTAATGGTTGGCACAAGACTGGCATGCTTCAACAATACCAGCTTGCAACCCATCATGTCACCACATGATCGTGTTGCCTTATCATCATAAGGACACATCGAACTTCGAAGCTCACCGGTAGCTTGTCTTGCATGCACATAACATTCAAAAATGCTTATATAAACATGCCATGACAAAACTACTCGAGCAAACATGCAAAACACTCATCATATCAAATGTTCAAACATGCTTGCCTGGCTCGGAGAAGTCGGAGTCTAGCTTGGTGAAGTATGCGTCTCCTTTACCCCTTCCGGTATCTACGTATTAAAGAAAAATCGGACACTACATAAATACCGTGCGTGCACAAAAAGTATCCCAAATATTTTTCAAATAAATATGACAAAAAACTAGACAGAAAAATAGAGATGACAGAAAAAGTTTCAAGTTAAAATCATCTTTTGTTGAAAAGTTATAAGAATTTTAGTCCAGGGACCTTCCTGTAATGAAACAGAAAGTTTCCAGGGATCACTTTATAAAAACAGAAAACGTTTCAGTTTAGAATACGTCAGTCCAGGGGGGAAGACGTATTTTGCCCGAAGGCGTTTTCAGAAAACGTTTCGAAAAAGAGAAAAAAGCTGACGGGGAGGTCCCACCCGTCGGGTTTGAAAACTAAAACAGAGCGCTGGCGCCCGAGGGCCGCGGCGGTCGCCGGCGGCGATCCACGGTGAGGCAGGGGGATCGGAAGGTACCAACGTGTTCACCATGTTCTTCCGCACCTGTGGGTGGTGGAGTTGAACGTCGGCGAGCACCACGTCGACGGCGGCCCCCAACTCTGGCGGACGGTGGTTCGGGCGTTGGTGGATCTCGCCGGGGAGAGCTGCAAAGATCGAATTGAGGCTCGGGTTAGGGTGCTGGGTGCACTAGAGGGTTGCTGACGCGGTTAGGGAGGCGGGAATGACCTCACCTGAGTGAATCAAGCCGGAGCCCGAGGTGGATCAGGGCGGCCGGAGTCGGAGAAGGTGACCTCCTCGGGGTCCTCCTAGTGGCTAGGCGGGGCTCTGGTGAGGTGGAGGTGTGGCGCTGGGTCGAGAACGAGCTCGGGGGCTCCTTTTATAGCCGATCCGAGGCGGTGGCCGAGAACGGGATAACGCCGGCTATGATTACGACGAGGTAGAGGTCGGTCAGGTGGTTTAGGGAGCTAGGCATCACCGCGATGGTCCACTGGTTCCGTTCAAGTGCTAAGCCTGGCCTGCCTTGGGTGGTATTCCATGTTCTTGACGGAACAGCTCACGGGACTCGTCGGCGGCAGAGAGCACGCTCTGTGCTGCTCAGGCCACGGTGACGGTGCCGCAGCGTGCACAGGCAAGCGGACAGCCACGTGGAGGCCACGGGTGGCTTGGGCGGTGCTGGACGGCGCCGAAAGGTGGTGCTGATCCCTGTTGGCCGCCACGGGTGGCTCTGCCACCGCAGAACCTGTCGGCATCGGCGAGACACGTCACCACCGACGATGGTGCCCGAACAAACGACTGTGCGGCGCTCTGGATAAGGAGGGGGAACAGGGAGCAAGGCGCCACTGCAGTTACTGGCGAGATCGACGCCATGCTCTGAAGAAAACGACACTGACGGCGAAATAGAAACACTGAACGTCTGAACTTTCTGAATTTGAACAGCAACAGTGCATGCCAGGTGCTCGATGAAATGATTTTGGCATGTGGGAAATTTTTCTGGAGCTAATCTTCGGTGAGGTGGCCTCTTGGTGTATCTGGAAGCTGTATGAATTATCCCAGAATTTTTGGAAAAAGAAAAATATCAATTTCACCAAAAATGGCATTTCTGGTCCAAACTTGCAGAGAGCAAATTTTGAAATATTTGAACTGAGGACAAGTGGATCTTGATGGATCTAGGTTGAGGGTACTAAGGACTAGTCAGAGGAGTTGGTTTGGGATCAAAACTCAAAAGAAATTTGCTACTTCCTTTTTAAATCACCTAGGTCCATAAATAATGGCAGAAATAGTTTTGAGGATTAAATAAATGGAATAAAAATCAAAAATGGTTTGAAACTTGCTGGAGATGGGAGTCTTGACTTGATTCAAGGCAGGGATGGGTTTTGGAATGCTATGTCAAAATGTGACATGGCAAAAGAGGAAATTTTGAGTGGGAAAAGAATAAACCCATAATCCCTAGGGTTTCTTCTTAATAGAAGAAAATTTAAAAATACTAGAGTAGAGTCAAGACAAAACGAAAAGCTCTCAAGACCAAAAATCAAGGTTGAGAAGAGTACCAAAATATTTGTCATAAAAGTTTTGAGAGGGAGAGGGTTTAAGAAAATTTTTAAATAGCCTCCTCCAAAGCAAATAAAGATTTTGATAAAAACCAAATCAAAATTTTTGGAGTGTCACAACACCTACCCCCTTAGGAAAAATCTCGTCCCCGAGATTTCACCTGATCCTCAAATAGGTGCGGGTATTCTGCCCGGAGAGAGTCCTCTCTTTCCCATGTCGCTTCATCCTTGGTGTGATTGCTCCATTGAACCTTGAAGAACTTGATTGTTTTCTGACGGGTCCTCCTTTCAGACTCCTCTAATATCTTTATTGGACGTTCCCTGTAGGTGAGGTCTGGTTGCACGTCAATGTTCTCATGTGACACTTGCTTCTCTGGGTTGCTTACACATCTCCTCAACTGTGAGACGTGGAACACGTCGTGGACGTCTGACAGCTCCTTGGGTAGGTCTAGCTGGTAGGCTACGGTGCCTCTCCGTGCAACCACACAGAAGGGTCCAATAAATCTTGGTGCTAGCTTTCCTTTAACCTTGAATCATTGCAGGCCCCTCATAGGTGATACTCGTAGGTACACATATTCACCGGGTTCAAAGCTGACTTCACGATGCTTCTGATCATAGTAACTCTTTTGTCGGCTTTGAGCTGTCTTGAGTCGGTCCTTGATGAGCCTAACTTTCTCTTCAGCTTCCTTGAGCATGTCTGGGCCGAAGATACGGCTGTCTCCTGTTTCCGACCAATTTAATGGAGTACGACACCTCCGGCCGTACAGGGCTTCAAAAGGTGCCATTTGTAGGCTGGATTGATAACTGTTGTTGTATGCGAACTCGGCATATGGCAGGCTTTCTTCCCAACTGGTTCCATGGGTGAGGACACATGCTCTCAGCATCTCCTCTAGAATTTGGTTTACGCGTTCAGTTTGTCCATCAGTTTGGGGGTGGTATGCTGTACTGAATGCTATCTGAGTTCCCAGAGCCTGTTGTAATTAATCCCAGAATTTCGAGATGAATTGAGTGCCTCTGTCGGATATTATAGTCTTTGGAACTCCATGCAGACAAACTATATGGGAGAGATAAATCTTGGCAAGCTTCTGAGTGGTGTGGGTTGTCTTCACTGGGATGAAATGTGACACCTTGGTTAATCTATCGGTGATGACCCATATGGCATCATTTCCGTGTTGTGACCGAGGTAGTCCGACAATGAAATCCATCCCAATTTCGTCCCATTTCCACTCAGGTATCCTGTTTGGCTGTAGTAGTCCGGCTGGTTTTTGGTGCTCGGCTTTTATGCGTTGACAAGAATCGCAACATGCAATGAAGGTGGCTATATCCCTCTTCATACCGTGCCACCAAAATCTTTCCTGGATGTCCTTATACATTTTGGTTCCTCCGGGTGGATTCAATATGGAGCGGTGTGGCATTCGGTTAGGATTTGCTATTTGAGGTCATCTATATTTGGCACGCAGAGTCTGTCTCTGTACCATAATATTTCCTCATCGTCTACGACGAATTCCGAGGCCTTGCCCATGCTCACTTTTCTTTTTATGCCTTCGATGCTAGGGTGTCCATGTTGAGCTTTCTTAATCTACTCCACAAGGGTGGGGTGTATTTCCAAATTTGACACAGTGCCCTCCGTGACCATCACCAAGTTGAGTTTGGTGAACTCCTATTGAAATTCAGGTCTCAAGTTATGTGGGTGGTCGTTGCCCGAGCTGGGGTTTCGACTAAGAGCATCTTCCACTATGTTTGCTTTTCCCGGATGGTAGTGGATGCCCACATCATAATCTTTCACCAATTCCAACCAGCGTCGTTGCCGTAAATTGAGCTCTGGCTGTGTGAAAATATATTTGAGACTTTCGTGGTCTGTATATATTTCACAACAATTTCCAAGCAAGAAATGTCTCCACTCTTTGAGTGCATGAATGACTGCTGCCAATTCTAAGTCATGAGTGGGATAATATTCTTCATGCTTTCGAAGTTGTCTTGAAGCGTATGCGACAACCTTGCCTTCTTGCATCAGCACACATCCGAGGCCTTTCCGGGATGCGTCACAATACACTTCAAAACTTTTGTGTATGTCTGGTATAACTAACACTGGTGCGGTTGTTAATTTCTTCTTGAGTTCTTGGAAACTCTTCTCGCAAGCTTCAGTCCACACAAATTTCTTATCCTTCTTGAGTAACTGTGTCATTGGTTTTGCTATGGTGGAGAATCCCTCAATGAACCATCAGTAGTATCCAGCCATTCCCAGAAAACTGTGGACATCTGTTACGTTGGCTAGTGGTTTCCAGCCAAGTACGGCCTTGACTTTTTCTGGGTCCACAGCAACACCTTCTTGGGTCAAACGTGGCCTAGAAAACCAACCTGTCTTAACCAAAATTCACATTTGCTGAATTTGGCGTATAATTGGTGTTTCCTTAATTCTCCCAGTACAATCCTGAGATGTCCTGGATGCTCTTCTGGTGTCTTAGAGTATACCAGAATATCGTCAATGAACACCACAACAAATTTGTCCATAAATTTCATAAACACTTTGTTCATGAGGTGGACAAAATATGCGGGGAGCGTTTGTTAGTCCAAACGGCATTAATGTAAACTCATATAGTCCGTATCTGGAGGTGAATGTTGTCTTGGGGATATCTTCTGTCCAGACTTTTAATTGATGATATCCTGACCTTAAATCAATTTTTGAGAAAACTTTAGCTTGTGCGAGCTGGTCAAATAAATCATTTATCCGTGGCATCGGATATTTATTTTTGACGGTGACCATATTGAGTGCTCGATAGTCTATGCATAATCTCAGCGTCCCATCCTTTTTCTTGGCAAATAATACTGGTGAACCCCAAGGTGAGGAGCTGGCTCGTATAAATCCTTTGTCCAGTAATTCTTTTATTTGCTTCTTTAATTCTACCAACTCGGAAGGTGCCATCCTATAGGGTTTCTTGTAGATGGGGGTGGTTCCAGGTGCTAGTTCAATGCTGAACTCTATTTCCCGGTCTGGCGGCATGCCGGGTAGTTCTTCGGGAAAAACGTCAGGGAACTCACACACCACTGGAACTTTGCTTAACTCTGAGGTGTCCACCTTGTTCAATCTTGGTTGTCGTGATCCTGGTCTTTCTTGAGCTGCGACTTTTATTGTCTTCCCGTGATGATGAGTGAGGATTACAGTCCGGTTGAAGCAATCGATAAACCCTTTGTTGGTGGTTAACCAATCCATTCCTAGGATAACCTCCAGTCCTTTATTTTCCAATACGATGAGGTTTGCTTGAAACTTTAGTCCTCTGAGCTCAATAACCACACCTTGACAGTAACTCTGAGTGATTTGCTTATTCCCAGGGGACTTGATGATCATGGATTTTTCCAAAGGGAGCATCGAAAAATCATGTTGGAAAGCAAAACTCTTCGAAATGAACGAGTGAGAAGCTCCAGAATCAAACAAAACCGTGGCAGGTATTGTGTTGACAGGGAACGTACCGAGTACGATATCCGGGGCATTCTGTGCTTCCTCCTTGGTCACATGGTTCAGGTGTCCCTTCTTGTGATTGTTGTTGGGGTTGAAGTTGTTGCGCTTGGGTGCTGAATTGTTCCCATTGTTGTTCGGTTTTGGGGCCGAGTTTCTTGGCTTTGGGCACTGTTTAGCATAGTGTCCTTCCTCTCCACAAGCGTAGCAAGTGACGCCTGGGTGATACGTAAAATCCTTGTCCCTTGCGTGAAAATTTTTGATTGGCCGCAGAACATTGGTTGTGGGTCGGTTTGCTCCAATCTTCTGAGGGTCAGTCTTGTGCCGGTTGTTGCGAGCATGAGTAACCTGGTCCCTTTTCCGCTTGCGAAATTCCTCCAAGCTGTGGCGCTCATTTTCCAATGTAATGGCCTTGTCCACAAGCGTTTTGAAGTCTGTAAAGGTGTGTACGACCAGCTGGCATTTAAGTGCTGGTGCCAGACCATCCAGAAACTTCTCCATCTTTTTGTTCTCCGTCATACGTTCTTCATTGGCATAGCGAGATAATAGGGTAAACTGACTATTGTAGTCAGTCACTGTCATGCTTCTCTGCTTGAGGTCGTCAAATTCCCTTTTCTTGATCTTCATAATGCTTCTGGGAATGTGCGCCCCACGAAATCCTTCTTTAAAATCTTCCCATGTGATACTGTTTTCATTGGGGTGCATGTGTAGGAAATTCTCCCGCCATGACGCGGCTGCTCCCGTGAGATAGTGAGGTGCATAAAGTACCTTCTCACGATCTAAACACTGTGCAATAATCAGCTTCCTCTCAATGTCTCGAAGCCAATCATCGGCCTCAAGAGGTTTATCAGTGTGAGAACATTTGGGGACGCGTCTTCTGTAATTCAGACAATTTAGAGTGCTGCTGATACGGCTCACGATGATTCCCCATATTGATAACATGGTTCATCATTTCCTGGTATTGCTGCTGGCTTTGCTCATAAAGGCAGCATACTTGAGTAAATGTTGCCTCACTGCCTTGCTGACTTGACTGTCCCTGTGTGAAGTTGTTACTTGTCTGGGCACCATAGTTTTCTTCCGGCGGGTTTGGCATGGAACGAGTCCAGGGACGAGGCATTTTTCACTCTGGGGTAATTTTGCAAACTCATGAGGAAATTGTGTCATAAAAATAAATAATTTTGAAAAGGCGGAAATTTTAAGAACCCCAACATTTTTCAAGAAAACACTTGATCGCGCATGGAGAAGGACCGCTCCGTACATATCTTACATGCAAGCCATAATTATACAATACATCACTCAGGATGTGCGTACACATTCCTGACATGTTATTTAGGCTAGTGCACTTCTCCAAGATCCTACATGATGCGCAAACAAGCTACTTCTCACCAAACCTATGTACATATAAACATATCATACAAGCTGGCACATCACACTGCTGCTAGGCGTACTCAGTCGGAGATGGTGAAGACTTCCTTTGGCCTGCCGAGGGTAAGACCCAGTGGTGCTGGAGACTCAATCTCCTCCTCGCTAATAGGCTCAAGGTGCGAAGTACTAGGTTGAGGAGCTGGTGCCGGCGCGGTAGGTGGTGCAGCTCTGACGGGAGTAGGAGCAATGACCTGGTCAAACTCCTCAGTGGTAGGCAGGCGGCGAGCGGTGGCTAAGATGGCCGGTGTATATGATGCTGAGGACGAGACGAACGTCAGTGGTGGTGCCATATGGAGAAGCTCCCTCCTGTTGGCGGAGCAGCCATGGATGGAATCCATGCAAGCAGCTACGAGGTCGTCCACGAGGTTGTCGAAAGCTGCCTCAAGTGCCTTGATGTAACACCCCGAGACCGATGTGCCAGGTGTCCTCCAGTTATTCGCTTGCATGTTGCATTTTATCATGTCATCATGTGCATTGCATCATCATGTTTTCAAAACTTGCATCCGTCCGGGTTTCCCCAGTTCCGTCTGTTGTCCGTTCTGAGCCCAACCACACTCGCACGCGCCCGCGGCATGTCCAAAATATTATTTTATAAGTGGCTGGAAAATGTTCTCGGAATGGGTTGAAAGTTGGCGTGCGCTGTTGTTATGTTGTTAGTAGGTCGCCCGCCAAGTTTCATCGCATTCGAAGCTCGTTTGATAGCCCAACCGTTAAACTATAGCGACATTATAGTCGGTCAAAACGTCGGACGTTTTCGGTCTCCGGAAACAGTTGTCGGGCTGCACTCCTCTCCTCTCCTCTCAGTCCAACCCTCCTACACAGCCCGAGTCCAGCCCACTAACCCCCCCTCCGACCGGAACCGTTCGATTACGATCGGAGGGCTCCGAAACCCCCCCTGACCCTAGCCCCTTCTCTATATATATACACCTTCCCTAGCCCATTTTTGGACAAACCTAGCCTAAACCTATCCCCTACCTCTAGCCACCCGCAATCCCCACCTCCTCCTCGAATTCCGTGCACATCCAGCCTCCCACCGCCACTTGGCGCCGCCGCCGCCGTGCCCCGGACCAATCCGGGCGTGCCACGTCGCCCCTGGCCGTCTCCAGCCACCCCTGGGCCGCCATGTGGCGTCGCCACCTCACCCCAGCGCTCCCCACCGCCACCGGCCCTACGAGCCCTGCCTCGGCCCACCTGAGCCCATCTGGGGCTTGGGACAGCCCCCGCGTCACCTCCCGCTCCCTCGTCCCCGAGCTCCAGGGGAGGGAGCTCCCGCACCAGGCCCCGTCGGCGTCCTCGCCGGAGCTGCTCGCCGGAGCAGCAACGAGCTCCACCAGGTCGACCCCGTCCATCTCCTCTCCCTTTTCTCTCTCTTCTCTTTTTCTCTCCCTGACCTCTCTGCGCTCCCACGTGGTCAGCGCCGCCACCAGGGCTCCCTCGCCGACGCCCACGACGAACCGCCGTTGGATCCGGCCGGAATGGACCCGGCGCGACCAGATCCGGCCATCCCCATGTCCCCGCGACCTCCCCGCCGTTGCTGCGCCCTCGCCGGCGTGCACCCTCACCGCCGTCTCTGCCTTTCGGTTCGTGCGAGCACGAGGAGAAAGAGCGCCTCTCGTGTGGGCCCCGCGTGGGCCGATGCGCCCCAAGGCCCAGCTCCCGGCCCAGTCGCCCGGCCTGCTGTTTCCACCGCCTTGGGCAAAGGCCCACTGGGTGAGAACCCCGCTGTGCACTGTTGGCCCAGTCCGATTCGGCCCGCCTCTATTTTTTTCAGATCTTCAATTTGTCTATTTTTTCAGAGGAGAGCATTTTTGCAGGAAAACCCTTGTGGATCATGCATATAATAACTCATGAACCATGCATCGGATCTAAATAAGTTATATATGAAACTTGCTTAGAATTTTGTCTAGATACATAATATCCAACTTTCATCTATGTTTGAAATGTTTAAAATGTTGTTTGATTAAATTTGCTCCTATGCCATGTTAAAATGCTTTAATTCATAACTAATTAACTGTAGCTCCAAATTTAATAAACTTTATATGTAAATGGGTTAGAATTTTGCCTAGTTTAACATGGTGGCATCATCTTGCATGTTTAATAACTATAAAATATGGTTTAGGGCAGGACAGGACCAAACCTAACATATGCATATGGGGATTTACCGGAATTGTTGTTCGTTGCTTCCGGCCTCATTTAAACTTGACTAGATAGGTAGCTTTATTTTGCTTCACCCTCTTGCCATGTTAATCAACATTTAATCTTGTTGGGTACATAAACGAGAGAGAACTAAATAAGTCATGTGGTGTTTTCTTCAATATGCAACTCCGTTGCATAATGAGCTCCACTTAATTTGTAGGATTGTTTGTGCATTTTGCCATGCCATGTATCACTAAACCGGACATGCATCATACTCGATTGTGCATCACGCCATGTTGATGTGTTGGTTGTTTACTATGTTGTGTGTTTCTTTCCGGTGTTGCTTCTTCGGGTTGATTCCGGTAACGTCACGTTTGTGAGGAACCGTTCGACTACGTCCGTTTGTCTTCTTCATGGACTCGTTCTTCTTCCTTGCGGGATTTCGGGCAAGATGATCATACCCTCGAAATCACTTCTATCTTTGCTTGCTTAGTTGCTCGCTCTTTTGCTATGCCTATGATGCGATACCTACCACTTGCTTATCATGCCTCCCATATTGTTGAACCAAGCCTCAAACCCACCTTGTCCTAGCAAACCGTTGTTTGGCTATGTACCGCTTTGCTCAGCCCCTCTTATAGCGTTGTTAGTTGCAGGTGAAGATTGAAGTTTGTTCCTTGTTGGAACATGGAGATGTTGTTCCTTGTTGGAACATGTTTACTTGTTGGGATATCACAATATATCTTATTTAATTAATGCATCTATATACTTGGTAAAGGGTGGAAGGCTCGGCCTTATGCCTAGTGTTTTGTCCCACTCTTGCCGACCTAGTTTCCGTCATATCGGTGTTATGTTCCCAGATTTTGCGTTCCTTACGCGGTTGGGTTATAATGGGAACCCCTTGACAGTTCGCTTTGAATAAAACTCCTCCAGCAAGGCCCAACCTTGGTTTTACCATTTGCCACCTAGCCTCTTTTTCCCTTGGGTTAGGCCAGCCCAAGGGTCATCTTATTTTAACCCCCCCGGGCCAGTGCTCCTCTGAGTGTTGGTCCAACCCAGAGCACCGTGCAGGGCCATCCCTTGGCAACTTGGGTTACGTCAGCTCCTGTACGCTTAGCTTATCCGGTGTGCCCTGAGAACGAGATATGTGCAGCTCCTATCGGGATTTGTCGGCATAGCGGGTGGTCTTGCTGGACTTGTTTTACCATTGTCGAGGATGTCTTGTAGAACCGGGATACCGAGTCTGATCGGAATGTCTCGGGAGGAGGTCTATTCCTTCGTTGACCGTGAGAGCTTGTGATGGGCTAAGTTGGGACACCCCTGCAGGGATTTGAACTTTCGAAAGCCGTGCCCGCGGTTATGGGCAGATGGGAATTTGTTAATGTCCGGTTGTAGAAAACCTGAAGTTGACCTTAATTAAAATGAATCAACTGCGTGTGTAGCCGTGATGGTCTCTTTCCGGTGGAGTCCGGGAAGTGAACACGGTGTTGGAGTTATGCTTGACGTAGGTTGTTCTAGGATCACTTCTTGATCATACTTTTACCGACCGTGCTTTGCCTTCTCGTCTCGCTCTCATTTGCGTATGTTAGCCACCATATATGCTAGTCGCTTGCTGCAGCTCCACCTCATACCTTTTACCTTACCCATAAGCTTAAATAGTCTTGATCGCGAGGGTGCGAGATTGCTGAGTCCCCGTGGCTCACAGATACTTCCAAAACCAGTTTGCAGGTGCCGATGAGTTCGTGCAGATGACGCAACCAAGCTCAAGGAGGAGCTCAATGAAGATCTTGTCCTTTGTGTTGTTTCGTTCTAGTTGATTAGTAGTGGAGCCCAGTTGGGGTCGATCGGGGACCTTGTCGCATTTGGGGTTCTTCTTTTATTTTGGTTCCGTAGTCGGACCTTGATTGTATTTGGATGTTGTAATGCTTCATTCATGTATTCGTGTGAAGTGGCGAGTGTAAGCCAACTATGTCTCTTTTCCCTTATGTATTACATGGGTTGTGTGAAGATTACCTCACTTGCGACATTGCTTTCAATGCGGTTATGCCTCTAAGTCGTGCTTCGACACGTGGGAGATATAGTCGCATCGAGGGCGTTACACTTGAGGTACTCAACAAGCATCTCAATAGCGTCATCTCTTTCTCCCCTGGCGCAAGCGAATGCATAGTGGCAAGTGTATGGCACGTGGCAGGGAAGGTAGCGGTAACGACGAGTCTTCATTGAAGGAAGAACATCCCGGAGGCGGGCTATGGCCTCACGGGCAGCCATCTGCATGGCATGCCTCTCCGTAGGCATGGCCCTCCCGACGAATCGGAAGCGGCGGAACTCGGCGCGTCCTCCCTTGAACTGAACTGAGGCCTGGTACATAGACAAACTGTCGCTGAGCTTGTGTCGGTAGAGTGTGAACTCCGGACGGACTGATGGCCCGATCGCGATCTTGGTGATGGAGATGAGGAGCTTGATAAACCCCTCAGGAACATTGGCGAACACCTGTGACTCACAATCGTTGCTCGCCATCTACAAAAGAAGACAAAATCCCGAATAGTCAAATCATAAATTTATGATGACCAACAGAAAATTGCTACAATATGCAGAATAATAAAGTAAGCTAATAACCGATTAGCTGTCGCACCTAGTGGCTTCCTACAGTCAGCCTGGCTCTGATACCAAGTTTGTCAGGACTGCCTTTCCAATAAAACATTTACTGAAAAGCCGACCTTTGTGTTGACCAGTACAGAAGAATTCTTCTTACTGGCAAACAAAATCTTGATACAGAAATCCAGCAATACGAATATTATACATGGTTGAGCTGAGGATGCTCAACAATTTATTACAAGCACGCCTATATTATACATAAAGGCGGATATGGCATAAGGGTAGGGTGGCATAACTACTGACTCGTAATAAAGGTGGTGGTGGATATGTCACAGTGAAGTGGGTGACATGACTCTGAAATCTTACAGCTCATCAAGCGTCAGAGTGAGGCTTGATGATTTTATTTGGGTGGCGGAAGCGTGTATAATACAAGTGAACAACTCCAGGGTCGCACGTTACTGACTGGGACTCCTCTAGGCGTCGGACTCGCTATCGAACTCTTCATCCATAAGATCACCTTCGTCAACATCTGGCCAAATCAACAAGCCAGGTGAGTACTTTGAATGTACTCGCAAGATAGTTCGGACATAAGATATAACAAATGTAAACATGATGCACATGAGCAGGTTAGTATGCACAATCAAATAATAGATTTGCACTACACGATAAATAAGAGGAAATCAGGCGGTAGTCCTCCCGAAATCCGAATAAAAATAACTGAAGACCGATCAGGTGTCTGAAGCGACGCCTCGAAAGGTGAAAATAAATTTAACATGCCGCAGTCGGGCGTCGAGACGACACCACATAAAGGGCTTATATTGAAAAGTAAATAACAATAATGCCACAGTCGGACGTCTGAGCGACATCACATACAGGGCTTATATTGAAACGTAAGTAACAATAATGCCACAGTCGGACGTCTGAGCGACATCACATATAGGGCTTATATTGAACATAAGTAACAATAATGCCACAATCGGACGTCTGAGCGACATCACATAAAGGGCTTATATTGAAACGTAAGTAACAATAATGCCACAGTCGGATGTCTGAGCGACATCACATAAAGGGCTTATATTGAAAAGTAAATGACAATGATGCCACAGTCGGACGTCTGAGCGACATCACATAAAGGGCTTATAGTTTATCATTCGAATTTAAATAGCTCATGAATTTAAATCATCGCAAGGAAATACTCAGCATATAATAATATACTGGTTAGTCCATTCACATAAATAACCTTCAGCCGAGTTTACCACTCAGTTTTATGTTTATACTTCGGGGACTGCCACTGGGGTTGACACTGAGATTTGCCACTGAGACTAACACTAATACAGAGATGATGTACAAGTCCTTGCTCGTGGACATGGGTACTTGAATGATTTTGACTCTGCAGAGTTTGTACTCTTTACCACAGCCAACGAATTTCGGTAGTCACAAGGACTAGTTCCGTTTACGGTGTTTTAGAAGAAACAAGTCTAACCAATACACATCCATTCCACATTCTGTTGCCAGGGATCACCCTCGGCGACGTTCAAGAAAAACCTTAGGACGGGGAGGCTACAACCTCGAATAGCATGGGATCAAATTTATATCGCGCGGTCTAAGGGGTGCCCCCCTCTCGGTCCCAACCGGAAACACCCATGCCCCCTGACCGGATGACTGGCTTTAATCCAGGGCCATGGAACCCTCATCGCGGTCCCTTTGTTTGGTGTGTACCAGGAAAGAGGTTTGCAACTTACTAAACCGCACTCTTTGCAGAAAACATGTGGCAGCACGAAGGGGAAACGAACGGGATCGAGACTTGACCCACGTTAGAACTAGAGTTAATGGTTGGCATAAGACTGGCATGCTTCAACAATACCAGCTTGCAACCCATCATGTCACCACATGATCGTGTTGCCTTATCATCATAAGGACACATCAAACTTCGAAGCTCACCGGTAGCTTGTCTTGCATGCACATAACATTAACAAATGCTTATATAAACATGCCATGAGAAAACTACTCGAGCAAACATGCAAAACACTCATCATATCAAATGTTCAAACATGCTTGCCTGGTTCAGAGAAGTCGGAGTCTAGCTTGGTGAAGTACGCGTCTCCCTTACCCCTTCCGGTATCTATGTATTAAAGAAAAATCGGACACTACATAAATACCATGCGTGCACAAAAAGTATCCCAAATATTTTTCAAATAAATATGACAAAAAACTAGACAGAAAAATAGAGATGACAGAAAAAGTTTCAAGTTAAAATCATCTTTTGTTTAAAAGTTATAAGAGTTTTAGTCCAGGGACCTTCCTGTAATGAAACAGAAAGTTTCCAGGGATCACTTTATAAAAACAGAAAACGTTTCAGTTTAGAATATGTCGGTCCAGGGGGGAAGACGTATTTTGCCCGAAGGCATTTTCAGAAAATGTTTCGAAAAGGAGAAAAAAGCTGACGGGGAGGTCCCACCCGTCGGGTTTGAAAACTAAAATAGAGCGCTGGCGCCCGAGGGCCGCGGCGGTCGCCGGCGGCGATCCACGGCGAGGCAGGGGGATCGGAAGGTACCAACGTGTTCACCGTGTTCTTCCGCACCTGTGGGGTGGTGGAGTTGAGCGTCGACGAGCACCACGTCGACGGCGGCCCCCAACTCCGGCGGACGGTGGTTCGGGCATTGGTGGATCTCGCCGAGGAGAGATGCAAAGATCGAATTGAGGCTCGGGTTAGGGTACTGGGTGCACTAGAGGGTTGCTGACGCGGTTAGGGAGGCGAGAATGGCCTCACCTGAGTGAATCAAGCCGGAGCCCGAGGCGGATCGGGGCGGCCGGAGTCAGAGAAGGTGACCTCCTCGGGGTCCTCCTAGTGGCTAGGCGGGGCTCTGGTGAGGTGGAGGTGTGGCGCTGGGTCGAGAACGAGCTCGGGGGCTCCTTTTATAGCCGATCCGAGGCGGTGGCCGAGAACGGGATAACGCCGGCGATGATTACGACGAGGCAGAGGTCGGTCAGGTGGTTTAGGGAGCTAGGCATCACCGCGATGGTCAACTGGTTCCGTTCAAGTGCTAAGCTTGGCCTGCCTTGGGTGGTACTCCACGTTCTCGACGGAACGGCTCACGGGACTCGTCGGCGGCAGAGAGCACGCTCTGTGCACCTCAGGCTATGGTGACGATGCCGCAACGTGCACAGGCAAGCGGACAGCCACGCAGAGGCCACGGGTGGCTTGGGCGGTGCTGGACGGCGCCGAAAGGTGGTGCTGATCCCTGCTGGCCGCCACGGGTGGCTCTGTCACCGCAGAAGCTGCTGGCGTCAGGGAGACACGTCACCACCGACGATGGTGCCCGAACAAATGAGTGTGCGGCGCTCTGGATAAGGAGGGGGAACAGGGAGCAAGGCGCCACTGCAGTTACTGGCGAGATCGACGCCGTGCTCTGAAGAAAACGACACTGACGGCGAAACAAAAACACTGAACGTCTGAACTTTCTGAATTTGAACAGCAACAGTGCATGCCAGGTGCTCGATGAAATGATTTTGGCATGTGGGAAATTTTTCTGGAGCTGATCTTCGGTGAGGTGGCCTCTTGGTGTATCTGGAAGCTGTATGAATTATCTCAGAATTTTTGGAAAAAGAAAAATATGAATTTCACCAAAAATGGCATTTCTGGTCCAAACTTGCAGAGGGCGAATTTTGAAATATTTGAACTGAGGACAAGTGGATCTTGATGGATCTAGGTTGAGGGTACTAAGGACTAGTCAGAGGAGTTGGTTTGGGATCAAAACTCAAAAGAAATTTGGTACTTCCTTTGTAAATCACCTAGGTCCATAAATAATGGCAGAAATAGTTTTGAGGATTAAATAAATGGAATAAAAATCAAAAATGGTTTGAAACTTGCTGGAGATGGGAGTCTTGACTTGATTGAAGGCAGGGATGGGTTTTGGAATGCTATGTCAAAATGTGACATGACAAAAGAGGAAATTTTGAGTGGGAAAATAATAAACCCATAATCCCTAGGGTTTCTTCTTAATAGAAGAAATTTTAAAAATACTAGAGTAGAGTCAAGACAAAACGAAAAGCTCTCAAGACCAAAAATCAAGGTTGAGAAGAGTACCAAAATATTTGTCATAAAAGTTTTGAGTGGGAGAGGGTTTAAGAAAAAATTTAAATAGCCTCCTCCAAAGCAAATAAAGATTTTGATAAAAAACCAAATCAAAATTTTTGGAGTGTCACATGGCACGCTCAACACCATACTCGCAATGCTTATGGTTTTCACCTTTTATATTCCACACTAGTTAAATCACAGTAGACTAAATTTCAAAATTGGGTCAGTCGATTTTTTAGAGCTCGCCGGAGTTCGCCGGTGCGATCGAAGGGGCTCGGGTGGTTGTGTGGCCTCGCCGAACAAAGAAAACTCAACGCGGGTGGGGGTGGGGGTGGGGGGGGGGGTGGCGGAGGAACACAGGCGGTGGGGGCCGGTGGTACGGCCGGCGGCCCATGCGGTGTTCTGTATGGGAAGAATCAGAGACGAGGAAGAAGAAGGGTTAGCAGACATAGGATCTTCACCCAACCGCCTGAAATGGTCGAGAGATAGCTAGGAGTTGCATTCTTAATGCGCTCTGGTTCATCATGTGTGGGCATTGCGCAACCAACATTTTATTATCCAAAATCTGCTTGCTCTTCTTTACCATGTTCCTCTTCCGTTCTTATTTAATATGTACTCTCTCCGTTCCTAAATACAAGTCTTTGTATAGATTCCACCATGGACTACATATGGAGCAAAATGAGTGAATCTACACTCTAAAATGTACCTGGATACATCTGTATGTGATCCATAATGGAAATCTCTACCAAGACTTATATTTTGGAACGGAGGGAGTATGATAGTAGTACAATATGTTCCTTGTACTGAAGATGAGCAGGGACATTTGCAGTGTAGAGGTCTATACGGTCGGTTGTGATGGACACTTTGAGCCTCTTTGATTCGTAGGATCTTGTAAACATAGGAATAGGATTTGTAGTGGCCTGCCCACTTGAATCCTATAAGAATAGCAAGGAAATGCGGGGAGCTCTGTCGCCTTTGAGAGTTACATTGATATTAACAGTACCGCACCTTCACTTGAAGAGAGCTGGTATCCGAAGCCTTTCTAGCCGTACCGGCAATACTAGCACATATATTCCAGCAAGTTCCACTTTGCTGATTTTACTCTGATGCTTAAGGTTTTCCCGTTATATCTACACTATGATCTATGCAGCTGCTTTGTGTCGCACTAGCAGCAGTCCACTCTTGAAGCTAAACACTGCAATGACTTACAAAATTGGCACCAAGGCATTGAGTGCCATTCTGGATGCAATGAAACTCATACGCTCCCCACCTGTTGATTCTTGTTTAGAATATGATCCTAATGACTATTCTAACCTCGAGGAGTCAAAGGCGGATGGCCTGTCCTGTTCACCCACCAAGGTGCATGTTCTAATTTGGCAATATTTTATTGATTGCGGGTATCTTGCATATGTTTTCTTGCATTTCTTCTACTTTGTTGCACCGCCATCTGCTTAATTTACTCATCATATATGTCGAGATGCCATGCCCATCCATTATCAATACATATTCCATTTGTCATCATACCATGTTTTTCCACTCAAATGCTGTTCTTGTGCATCAGACATCAAAAAGGAAGAGGGTGATTGCTGAACCTGAAGGAGCACCAGCAAAGTCCTTGAAAAACGTGGTGGTGCCAGAGAAATCAGACAACACCCCACTTATATTGGTTGTACAACCAGTGACACAAAACATAGGACCGACTCTAGCAGACTGTACCCATACTTCACTGGCCACACCACTAGCCCCACCACACAGGACCTGCACTCTAGCAAAAGGTATACCAATTTCATTTGCCATAGCACCAGCTGTACCACAAAAAAATCCCACTCCAGCAAAAAGTACAGCAAGTCCACCGGCCGAAGACCTATCCCAACTGCAGAGACGGCCAATTCCTGCAGATTGGAACCCCATTCCATTTATTCCCAGTTTAAAAGACAATGATTTCAATGTTGTTAGGGACTACGTGCATATATTCCCATCATGGGAAGATTATTGTGAAGACAAACACCATTTTCACATCTTCCTGTCCAACTTACGTGTAAGTGCTATTATTCATGGCTATTATTTTCCTGTTTTCTGCTGATTGAACACATCAATGATTTACATTACATTGTTGTAACTAGGCGAGGGTCAATCTGGATAGTCATGACGAGCAAAGCTTGCTTGTGCTTTTCAAGGAAGCATTGCAGCAATATCGGTGTTACCTGAGGAAATCACACTTTGATGGCAAGTCTATAAACGAATTTCCGGTGAAGTCTCTTGTGCTAAATTTAGAAGACATTGAATGGAAAAACCTTGTTATGCACTGGTCTCGTTCCCAGGATGAGGTACTGTCTATGAAATCACATGACAATTTGAACTTCTACTTTTCCGCATGTGCCTTACGGATCTTTTTTGTAGGAAATCTTCTCAAAGAAGAATTCCGGTTTGACAAGAACGACAGGATATCGCAAATATGCTGCCCGCTGCTTTGCTCTTGTTAGCACCTGTTGTCCTGTATCACTGTACTTGCATACATACCTGGTTCATTATGTGACAACAGTATGCATGATAGCTTGCTTATCAATTGTTCGCTCCAAATTATCTGATCTGTATGAATGGTTACATTAGTGTATAATATATCCAATGCCAATGTTTTTTAGCTCTGCATTGTTCTTGTAAGTACATGTTGTCCTTTATCAGTGTACTTATAATGACAGGTAGTTGTTCATGTACCATCACTCTGCAGCTTATTTTCCTTTGCCCTCCATTTTCTACACATCAGATCTATATTTACTCTTACCATAAGGTTGGTACTGAAGAAGTTTAGCTATGCATTGCTCTTGGTTGTACCTTTTGTCTGTATCGCTGCACTTACATTTATAGCTACTTGGTTATGTAGCATCACTCTTCATCTTATCTTAAATATTCTCCATTTTTTCGTACATTATCACATCTATATTTACTCTTAACAAAATGTAGAATAAAGGCAATGCTTTTGGAGAAGATTTTGTGGTAAACTTCTTGAATTGCCCCCCCCCCATCAGCATGGACAAGGCCTTTATAGAGCCCGTCTTCACCAATAATGTAAGTTTGTCCATCTCAAGCCTTCAAACTTTGTTGTATATATTTGGTTAGGCATGACTGCAACAGCTGTTTATTTTGGTGTTTGCATCAAATTGCTTGTTTAAAGTTTATTATATGTAGTTCATAAACAAAAGTTCGTCCTTTCTCAATTTAAGTTTTCAGTTGTACAACCAAGTTCCTTCTTCATACCATGTAAATTAAACTATATAGAGCAAGTGATCTTCTTTTGCACTGCATGTATGCTTCTGTTCTTCATCTGTAATCCAGTGGTGTGGTGAACCTACCCACTACAGCACAATGTCATATTCTGCAATGTCTTAACTATGAAAAATGTCATATCATTCTACTATTATTTAAACCATCTCTTTATTTGCCAATCTGAAATGGTATAAATTGAGAGCACACTAACCATTGATACTTATGAGTTCTTGATCTGTAATCCAGTGGTGTCGTGAAGCTGCCAACTCCTTCACAATGTCATTTCCTGCCATGTCTTGACCTGAACAATACCATATTGTGTTAATGCAAATTTACACTGTGTCACTTTATTCGTCAGTAAGAAATGTGATGAATTGTTAGCACTGATACTTTTATGTGCAAAACCTATCATCTGTCTGCTTGTTTTTCTTTCAGAGTGAGGAAGATATAAGTGTTGAACAAGCGCAGTCTCATCATCTTGCTCAGCTGCTTGCGCTGCAGCTCCCCGGCAGGGCTAACCTTTCTTGAACTCTATTAAAGTGCTGTCGGTTTTGTATATTATTTTGTCGGCGTGTTTATTTGCACTGGTGGCGATCTTTGATGCCCAGTGTATGTAATCTGATGTCTGCTTGTGCTTTATTATCATAGTGGCGAACTTTGATGCCCAGTGGATGTAATATGCCATAATTTCTTTATTGTATAGTATATGTTTTTTCTTATTCACGATGTTGTAGTTATTTTACTGTATATATATCCTGTCTTCACAGTAAATCGGCCAAACCATAAAATTACGGTACATAATCGGGCCGTCATGCAATCACGATGTAGGTTGGGCCTGAAACGTGCCGATCAGCTCACGGGCCAGCAGCAGCCCGAAATGAACCCCGGCCCATGATTGTGCGAATCAAATCACGGGCTTTTAACAGGCCAAAAAATTGTCTCAGTCCTTGTTTGGCCCAATCAGATATCGGCTGCGAGCAGGCCGGATGCAAACCGGGCTGTAGTTAGGCCCAACTATATGACGGGCTTTTAATAGGCTGAAATTAATATAGGGCCGAAATGGTAAACGGGCCCTTAACAGGCCAAAACTAATATCAGGTCGAATTACTAAGTGGGCCTTTAGCAAGTGGGCCCAAAAGCATAGTGTCCAGTTGACGGGCCGAATCTGATATGGGCCATAATTAGGCCCAAAACCTCTTAAAGGGCCGAACCTGATCTGGGTCGTAATTTGGCCCAGAACATGGTAGGCTTTTAACGGGCCGGATCTCATATGGGCCACTATTAGGCCTGGAGAGTGGCAGGCCATTAATAGACCGTATCAAATATGGGCCGGCATTTGGCCCAAAACATGGCAGCCAGTTAACGGGCCGACCTACTAGGGTCCTCAAAATCTTGTGGGCCTACAGCTGGGTCGGCCCATTAATGTCGGCGAAATCTCGTGGGCCTTTAGTTGGGCTGACCCATTATGATCCGCAAGAATTTTGTGGGCCTTCACCTGGGCCGGCCTATTATGGCACACAAAAATCTTGTGGGCCTTTACCTGGGTCGGCCCATTATGGCCCGCGAAATCTTGTGGGCCTTTAGCTGGGCCAGCCCATTATGGTACACAAAATATCGTGGGCCTTTAGCTGGGCCAGCCCATTATGGTCCGCAAAATCTTGTGGGCCTTTAGTTGGGCCGGCCCATTTAAACTTGTTAGGCCATGCCACGTGTCGACGTATCATAGACGCCTTCTGTCCAGTGAGTGGATGGCATCTGTCCCGACGATGAGCTGACACGTGTTTCCTCTAGCCAATGATGATTTTACACGTGGAAAATCCCCATTGGTCGGGGCTGTTAACGGGTTATCGGGTCCAAAAGCCGACCCGATAGCTTAACGGCGTTCCGTTACGGTGGATGCCACGTGTCGGTCACCCTTGAAATCATGGAAGTGGACACTTCCGTGATGATAATTTTGGTAATGTCATGGAACACTTCTACGACAGCACAGGTATGACTATCTTGATTTTGTCATAAATTTGTCATGGATGTACATGCATGACAAAAAAAGCGACCTAGTGTGACAAACATGTATCATCACGGAAGTGTATTTTTTTGTAGTGTTGATGATGACGATGGCGACGGATTCCCCTCTCCGGATCCCCGAACGGACTCCAGATCAGCCCTCCCGAGAGGTTTTAGGGCTTGGCGGCGGCTCCATATCGTAAAACGCGATGAATCCTTCTCTCTGATTTTTTTTCTCCCCGAAACCAAATATATAGAGTTGGAGTTGAGGTCGGAGGAGCTCCAGGGGGCCCACGAGGTAGGGGCGCGCCCTAGGGGGGCAGGCGCGCCCCCCACCCTCGTGGACACATGGTGGGCCCCCTGGTCTTCATCTTTTGCAAGGATTTTTTATTATTTCCGAAAAGTTGTTCCGTGAAGTTTCAAGTCATTCCGAGAACTTTTGTTTCTGCACATAAATAACACCATAGCAATTCTGCTGAAAACAGGGTCAGTCCGGGTTAGTTCCATTCAAATCATGCAAGTTAGAGTCCAAAACAAGGGCAAAAGTGTTTGGAAAAGTAGATACGACGGAGACGTATCACGTCTCCAACTTATCTATAATTTTTATTGCTCCATGCTACTATATTATCTATTTTGGATGTCAATGGGCTTTATTTTACACTTTTATATCATTTTTGGGACTAACCTACTAACCGGAGGCCCAGCCCAAATTGCTGTTTTTTGCCTATTTTAGGGTTTCGCCGAAAAGGAATATCAAACGGAGTCCAAACAGAATGAAACCTTCGGGAACGTGATTTTCTCAACAAACGTGATCGAGGAGACTTGGAGTGGGCATCAAGAAACGATCGAGGAGGCCACGAGGCAGGGGGGCGCGCCTACCCCCCTGGGCGCGCCCTCCACCCTCGTGGGCCCCTCGTTGCTCCACCGACGTACTTCTTCCTCCTATATATATATATCCACGTACCCCCCAAACATCCAGGAGCACCACTAAAACCTAATTCCACCGTCGCAACCTTCTGTACCCGAGAGATCCCATCTCGGGGCCTTTTCCGGAGCTCCGCCGGAGGGGGCATTGATCACGGAGGGCCTCTACATCAACTCCATGGCCTCTCCGGTGATGTGTGAGTATTTTACTTCAGACCTACGGGTCCATATTTATTAGCTAGATGGCTTCTTCTCTCTCTTTGGATCTCAATACAAAGTTCTCCTCGATCTTCTTAGAGATCTATTCGATGTAATCTTCTTTTACGGTGTGTTTGTCGAGATCCGATGAATTGTGGGTTTATGATCAAGTTTATCTATGAACAATATTTGAATCTCCTCTGAATTCTTTTATGTATGATTGGTTTGTCTTTGCAAGTCTCTTTGAATTATCAGTTTGGTTTGGCCTACTAGATTGATATTTCTTGCAATGGGAGAAGTGCTTAGCTTTGGGTTCAATCTTGCGGTGCTCGATCCCAGTGACAGAAAGGGAAACGACACATATTGTATTGTTGCCATCGAGGATAAAAAGATGGCGTTTATATCATATTGCATGAGTTTATCCCCCTACATCATGTCATCTTCCTTAAAGCATTACTCTGTTCTTATGAACTTAATACTCTAGATGCATGCCAGATAGCGGTCGATGTGTGGAGTAATAGTAGTAGATGCAGAATCATTTCGGTCTACTTGTCGCGGATGTGATGCCTATATACATGATCATACCTAGATATTCTCATAACTATGCTCAATTCTATCAATTGCTCAACAGTAATTCGTTTACCCACCGTAATACTTATGCTCTTGAGAGAAGCCACTACTGAAACCTATGGCCCCCGGGTCTATCTTCCATCATATTAATCTTCCAATACTTAGTTATTTCTATTGCCGTTTATTTTACTTTGCATCTTTATTTCTCTTTATCATAGTAATACCAAAAATATTATCTTATCATATCTATTGGATCTCACTCTCGTAAGTGACCGTGAAGGGATTGACAACCCCTTTGTCGCGTTGGTTGCGAGGTTCTTATTTGTTTGTGTAGGTGCGTGGGACTCGAGTGTGATCTCCTACTGGATTGATACCTTGGTTCTCAAAAATTGAGGGAAATACTTACGCTACTTTGCTGCATCACCCTTTCCTCTTCAACGGAAAAACAACGCAGTGCTCAAGAGGTAGCAACGAGCAGGAATTAAGCTTGGGGATGCTTGATACGTCTCCAACGTATCTATAATTTTTGATTGTTCCATGCTATCATATTATCAACCTTGAATGTTTTATATGCATTTATATGCTATATTATATGATTTTTGGGACTAACCTATTAACCTAGAGCCCAATGCCAGTTTATGTTTTTGCCTTGTTTTTGAGTATCGCAGAAAAGGAAAACCAAATGGAGTCCAATTGACCTGAAATTTCACGGAGATCATTTTTGGACCAGAAGAAGCCCACGGAGTACCAGAGATGGGCCAGAAGAGTCCCAAGGCCACCATGAGGGTGGGGGCGCGCCCTACCCCCATGGGCGCGCCCCCTACCTCGTGGCTGCCTTGGGGACCCCCCTGACTTGTTCCCGACTCCAACACCTCTTATATAACCCCAAACTTCCAGAAAGAAACCTAGATCAGGAGTTCCGCCGCCAGAAGCCTCCGTAGCCACCGAAAACCAATCTAGACCCGTTCTGGCACCCTGCCGGAGGGGGGAATCCCTCTCCAGTGGCCATCTTCATCATCCTGGTGCTCTCCATGACGAGGAGGGAGTAGTTCACCCTCGGGGCTGAGGGTATATACCAGTAGCTATGTGTTTGATTTCTCTCTCGTGTTCTTGATTCGGAATGATCTTGATGTATCGCGAGCTTTGCTATTATAGTTGGATCTTATGATGTTTCTCCCCCTCTACTTTCTTGTGATGAATTGAGTTTTACCTTTGAAGTTATCTCATCGGATTGAGTCTTTAAGGATTTGAGAACACTTGATGTATGTATTGCATGTGCTTATCTGTGGTGACAATGGGATACCACGTGATCCACTTGATGTATGTTTTGGTGATCAACTTGCGAGTTCCATGACCTCGTGAACTTATGCATAGGGGTTGGCACACATTTTCGTCTTGACTCTCTGGTAGAAACTTTGGGGCACTGTTTGAAGTTCTTTGTGTTGGTTGAATAGATGAATATGATATTGTGTGATGCATATCGTATAATCATACCCACAGATAATTGAGGTGACACTAGAGTATCTAGGTGACATTAGGGTTTTGATTGATTTGTTTCTTAAGGTGTTATTCTAGTATGAACTCTAGGATAGATTGAATGGAAAGAATAGCTTCGTGGTATTTTACTACGGACTCTTGAATAGATCGATCAGAAAGGATAACTTTGAGGTGGTTTCGTACCCTACAATAATCTCTTCGTTTGTTCTCTGCTATTAGTGACTTTGGAGTGACTCTTTGTTGCATGTTGAGGGATAGTTATATGATCCAATTATGTTATTTTTTCACGAATACGCAAAGCTTGCGTATCATTGCATTGATAGAAGAAGAGTGAATACAAGCGGTAGTACAACACATGGCACGAAAGCAGAGGCGTAAACATGGTGCACGGAGCAGATACATGGGATGCTCAACCCAGACATAGACACAACACAGCTAAACTCGCCACCCTGTAAGCAGCCCAAACCAATCGAACATGACGCCCAACATCTCTAAATCCACCGCCGAGGATGCCGCAAACAAACAAGACGACGCCTTCATGAAGGAGAACGACGCCGAGACACCGTCGCCGCCCGATCCGGATAACCGGACCTAGGGTTTCCCCTGTTGCTCGAAGAGGGGCACAAATGACGGCCATGGCAGCGCCTCCAAGAAGGTGACGGCACTCGTAGGTGTCGCCACTGCCAGCATCGAAAGATCAAGCAAGGATTTCGCCTTGGCCACAATATGAGCAATCCCAAGCCGTCGGAGCAAGATTCAGAGAAGAGGAAGCCAAGTCGTCAGTTGAAACTGTCACCACAAGAAGGGGAGCTGCGTCCGCTGCCGAAGAAGGCACCAGACATCGCCGGACATGAGAGCTACGGATCGGGCGGAGGTGGGGGGCATGGAGGTGGGTAAGGTTGGGCGACCGGGTCGGATGGCACAGGGGAAGCCAAGGTGGCCGGGGGGCCCGGACAAGCCAAGATTTGGAGAGAACGCAAATCCGAGCCGCCGGGACCGGAGCAACAGGGGCGCCGACGTGCCAAAGGAGCCGGAAGGAGACGCAGCTCCAGGAACACGCCAAAGCCGGAGCCGCGCCGAGATGGACCGGCCAACAAAGACATCTGCAGGGGGGTTGCGAAGCCACCAAGATGCTGACAAGCCGGAGGAGCTGGAAGGGACGCAGCTCACGCGGGGGCCAGATCTGGAACCGCACTGGACAATCATGGACAGGGGAGGGGACGCATGTCCATGAATTCCAGGGCCAAGGCCGCACCTGCAGGCTGGGAAGCGCGCGAGGGGATGGCACGCCAGCCGCACTCCCGGCCGGGCGAGCTGCAGGGGCAGCCGCCGCCGGGCAACCAAGGGCACCGGAGATCCGTAGCTTGAGGGGAAGGGGGCGGGCGGGGCGGACGCCGCAGCGCGAACGGAGGGGAGGTGCGCGTCAGAGGAGGCCGGGGGGGCGGCGTGGCCGTGCCGGCCAGCCCTTCGTCACTGGCGGCATGGGGATGGGCGGGGGCGGAGGTGGACGGGGACGGCACCGCGGGGCGACGCATCGAGGGAGAACAGCCCCGCCGCCACCTTCCCAGGGCCCGGCGCGGCTTCGCCGCCCGGCCCTCCGGCGGCGGCGGCGTGGGAGAGGACGGGGTTGGGGAGGCCTCGCGGCGGCTGCTAGGGTTCCCCCCGTGTCGCCCGAAGCGGGCGACGTGGGGGTCGGGCAAGTGTTTAGGTATCAATATAGGCTTTCTTCTCCAATTATGTTATTATTGTTGAGAGAACTTGCACTAGTGAAAGGATGAACCCTAGGCCTTGTTTCCTAGCATTGCAATACCTTTTGTGCTCACTTTTATCATTAGTTACCTTGCTATTTTTATATTTTCAGATTACAAAAACCTATATCTACCATCCATATTGCACTTGTATCACCATCTCTTCGCCGAACTAGTGCACCTATACAATTTACCATTGTATTGGGTGTGTTGGGGACACAAGAGACTCTTTGTTATTTGGTTGCAGGGTTGTTTGAGAGAGACCATCTTCATCCTACGCCTCCCATGGATTGATAAACCTTAGGTCACCCACTTGAGGGAAATTTGCTACTGTCCTACAAACCTCTGCACTTGGAGGCCCAACAACGTCTACAAGAAGGTTGGGTAGTAGACGTCATAATTTCAGAGTGAAGTGGAGAATCAACATAACAAGAAAATAAAGTTTCTATGATCTGATCGCGGAGGCAAATATTTGAGTTATGAGTTTGGCCTTCATTTAAAAACAATGTGAATAGTTTCACAACTCACGCCACCTGGAACACCACAGTGTAATGGTGTGTCCGAACGTCGTAACCGTACTTTATTAGATATGGTATGATCTATGTTATCTCTTACCGATTTACCACTATCGTTTTGGGGTTATGCATTAGAGACAGCTGCATTCACGTTAAATAGGGCACCATCTAAATCCGTTGAGACGACACTGTATAAACTATGGTTTAGCAAGAAACCTAAGCTGTTGTTTCTTAAAGTTTGGAGTTGTGATGCTTATGTGAAAAAGCTTCGGCCTGATAAGCTCGAACCCAAATCGGAGAAGTGCGTCTTCATAGGATACCCAAAAGAAACTGTTGAGTACACCTTCTATCATAGATCCAAAGGCAAGATCTTTGTTGCTAAGAATGGATCCTTTCTAGAGAAGGAGTTTCTCTCAAAAGAAGTGAGTGGGAGGAAAGTAGAACTTAATGAGGTAATTGTACCTTCTCTCGAATTGGAAAGTAGCTCATCACAGAAAACCGTTCCTGTGATGCCTACACCAACTAGTGAGGAAGCTAATGATAATGATCATGAAACTTCAGATCAAGTTACTACCAACCTCGTAGGTCAACCAGAGCACGTTCCACGCCAGAGTGGTATGGTAATCCTGTTCTGGAAGTCATGTTACTAGACCACGACGAACCTATGAACTATGAGGAAGCGATGATGAGCCCAGATTCTGATAAATGGCTTAAGGCCATGAAATCTGAGATAGGATCCATATATGAGAACAAAGTGTGGACTTTGGTTGACTTGCCCGATGATCGGCAAGCTATTGAAAATAAATGGATCTTCAAGAGGAAAAGAGGACACTAATGGTAGTGTTACTATCTACAAAGCTCGATTTGTCGCAGAAGGTTTTCGACAAGTTCAAGGTGTTGACTACGATGAGATTTTCTCATTCGTATCGATGCTCAAAGTCTGTCCGAATCATGTTAGCAATTGCCGCATTTTATGAAATCTGGCAAATGGATGTCAAAACTGCATTCCTTAATGGATTTATTAAAGAAGAGTTGTATATGATGCAACCAGAAGGTTTTCTGAATCCTAAAGGTGCAAACAAAGTGTGCAAGATCAGCCGATCCATCTATGGACGGGTGCAAGCATCTCGGAGTTGGAATATACGCTTTGATGAGTTGATAAAAGCATATAGTTTTATACAGACTTGCGGTGAAGCCCGTATTTATAAGAAAGTGAGTGGGAGCACTACAGCCTTTCTGATAAGTATATGAATGACATATTGTTGATCGGAAATTATGTAGAATTTTCTGGAAAGCATAACGGAGTGTTTGAAAGGAGTTTTTTCAAAGAAAGACCTTGACGAAGCTAATTACATATTGGGCACCAAGATCTATAAAGATAGATCAAGACACTTGATAAGGCTTTCGATGAGTACATACCTTGATAAGATTTTGAAGGAATTCAAAATGGACCAGTCAAAGAAAGGGTTCTTGCCTGTATTACAAGGTGTGAGGTTGAGTAAGACTCAAAGCCCGACCACGACAGAAGATAGAGAGAGAATGAAAGTCATTCCCTATGCCTCAGCCATAGGTTTTATACGATATGCCATGCTGTGTACCAGACCTATTGTGTACATTGCCATGAGTTTGGCAAGGGGGTACAACAGTGATCCAGGAGTAGATCACTTGACAGTGGTCAAAATTATCCTTAGAGGACTAAGGAAATATTTCTCAATTATGGAGGTGATAAATAGTTCATCGTAAAGAGTTACATCAATGCAAGCTTTTACACCGATCCAGATGAATCTGAGTCTCAATCTGGATACATATTGAAAGTGGGAGCAATTAGCTAGAGTAGCTCCATGCAGAGCATTGTAGATACATAAATTTGTAAAATACATACGGATCTGAATGTGCCAGACCCGCTGACTAAACCTCTCTCACAAGCAAAACATGATCGCACCTTAGTACTCTTTGAGTGTTAATCACATAGCGATGTGAACTAGATTATTGACTCTAGTGAACCCTTTCGGTGTTGGTCACATGGCGATGTGAACTATTGGTGTTAAATCACATGGCGATTTGAACTAGATTATTGACTCTAGTGCAAGTGGACGACTGAGGGAAATATGCCCTAGAGGCAATAATAAAGTTGTTATTTTATATTTCCTTATATCATGATAAATTTTTTTTATTCATGCTAGAATTGTATTAACCAAAAACTTGATACATGTGTGGATGCATAGACAAAACACTGTGTCCCTAGTAAGCCTCTACTAGACTAGCTCGTTAATCAAAGATGGTTAAGTTTCCTAATCATAGACATGTGTTGTCATTTGATGAACGGGATCACATCATTAGGAGAATGATGTGATGGACAAGACCCATCCGTTAGCTTAACATAATGATCGTTAAGTTTTATTGCTATTGCTTTCTTCATGACATATACATATTCCTTTGACTATGAGATTATGCAACGCCCAGATACCGGAGGAATACCTTGTGTGCTATCAAACGTCACAGCGTAACTAGGTGCTTATAAAGATGCTCTACAGGTATCTCCGAAGGTGTTTGTTGGGTTGGCATAGATCGAGATTAGGATTTGTCACTCCAAGTATCGGAGAGGTATCTCTGGGCCCTCTCGGTAGTGCACATCATAATAAGCCTTGCAAGCAATGTGACTAATGAGTTAGTTGCGGGATGATGCATTACGGAACGAGTAAAGAGACTTGCCGGTAACGAGATTGAACTAGGTATGACGATACCGACGGTCGAATCGCGGGCAGGTAACATACCAATGACAAATGGAATTACATATGTTGTCATTACGGTTTGACCAATAGATATCTTCGAAAAATATGTAGGAACCAATATGAGCATCTAGGTTTCACTATTGGTTATTGACCGGAGATGTGTCTCGGTCATGTCTACATAGTTCTCGAACCCGTAGGGTCCGCACGCTTAATGTTCGATGACGATTTGTATTATGAGCTATGTGTTTTGGTGACCGAAGATTGTTTAGAGTCCCGGATGAGATCACGGACATGACGAGGAGTCTCGAAATAGTCATGAGGTAAAGATTGATATATTGGACGAAGGTATTCGGACACCAGAATGGTTTCGGGACGTTTCAGATATTTATCGGAGAACCGAGGAGTTACTGAAACCCCCTGGGGAAGTAATGGGCCTTCATGGGCCATGGGAGAGAAAGAGAGGGGAGCCTGCAGGGTGGCGCCCCCTCCCAAGGGAGTCCGAATTGGACAATGGGGAGGGGGCACGACCCCTTTCCTCTTTCCCTCTCCCTCTCCTTCCCTCTTTCCCCCTCCATAAGAAGGAAAAAGGGGGGATCCTACTAGGACTGGAGTCCTAGTAGGACTCCCCCCCCCTTGGCGCGCCCCTTGGTGGCCGACCTCCTCCTCCCCTCCTTTATATACGGGGACAGGGGCGCCCCAAAGCACAACAGTTATTCTCTTGGCCGTGTGCGGTGCCCCCTCCGCAGTTTACTCTTCCGGTCATAGCGTCGTGGTGGTTAGGCGAAGCCTTCGCAGATCACATCACTATCACTGTCACCACGCGTCGTGCTGACGAAACTCTTCCTCGACCCTCTGCTGGATCAAGAGTTCGAGGGACGTCATCGGGCTGAATGTGTGCTGAACTCGGAGGTGCCGTACGTTCGGTACTAGATCGGTTGGATCGTGAAGACGTTCGACTACATCAACCACGTTAACCTAACGCTTCCGCTTTCAGTCTACGAGGGTATGTGGACACACTCTCCCCCTCTCGTTGCTATGCATCTCCTAGATAGATCTTGCGTGATCATAGGAATTTTTTTGAAATTGCATGCTACGTTCCTCAGCATCCCTAACCAGACGTACAGTTGTCACAACAACTGGAACCGGTCTACCAAATCCTCGTCTTCACGAAGCTACTGGTTCTATCCCTTACTTCCTTTACTTTTCAGTTTGTCTTCGTGAAGTCATTGCCTGCCTGCCTGATTTCACTACTAGAGAAAACCTTACTAGTGGCGCTGGTTTTTTACATAGCAGTAGCGCGGGGACCCGCGCTACTGCTAGGGCGCTACAACTATTATTTAACAGTAGCGCGTTTCTAAACAAGCGTTGTAGCTAAAATACTTAGTAGTAGCGCCTCTTTCTCTACCAATGCTACTACTATGATCACATAGTAGTACCGCCCTATTTTCTCCCCGCACTACAACTAGGTAAATAGAAATAAAAAATAAAAAAAGAGTCAGAGGCAATATTCATGGAAATCAAGACAAGTCCAGTGCAAATAAACTAAGTTCACAGAACCATCTCACAAGCATTAACGACAAAAACCACATTTAATATAACCACACAATCTCACAAACTCATATATAGTAGTCAACAATGCATGGATAGATCATAGTTGATAAGTCTACTAGGTAGTCATACTAGCATATATATGGTTCAACATCCACACGCATGCATGGATAGATCTCACAAGCATATGTAGTTCTAGATGATATCGATGGCGACCATCATCCTCAAGCCTGGGCGGTGGGTGTTCCTGATAGTAATTAGGATTGCCTGTCCAACATGAAGATTCTTGCCGATGAGGAAGCTCTTCCACCCAACCGAGTTGAAGTGTGTGCGACCGTCCGTGTCCACGTCGTACGCACAAGTGGTGATGGAGCCCCTCGCGGTAAGGCGTATTCCAGCAGAGCCTTCTTCATCAGGCTTGATACCAAAACTCTCAGATAGGCTCTTTGGCAATTTCTGAATAAGAAAAACATATCAATTAATAAGTATCCTCACACATTCTACACTATCAAAAGACAGTACTACATTTCTACACTAAGTATAACAATAAAGCATATATATCATTGGATTCACTAAGCATATAAGATTCACTAAGCATATATATCATCGGATTCACTAAGCATATAGATCATCGGATTTACTAAGCATATAAGATTCACTAAGCATATATATCGTCGGACTCTACACTAAGTATAACAATAAAGCATATCATCAAATTAGTACAGTAAATGAAACATACCATGATATGCCGATCAACCATGGTACTTGTCAGGCGGGTCACGAATGGCACCCCGACGAAGTCAGCACGTGGCGGAATGATGTCCCATAGGTTGCACACCTCCTCCTCGCTCAACCTCATTCTTTGAGCAATGATGGCTTCACCAAGTGGGTCGTCATCATCCTCATCATCTTCATCATCTTCTGCTTTGTTGACATAAATCACGGCCAACTTGGGTCTTTCTGCTCTGAAGGAGAAGCTGATCAACTCACCACCGATGATACGCATGTGGGCGATGAAACGGACCCATCCATCTCCTCCCACCTGCGTCATATTTCGTCCTTTCTCGACCTCCATAGTGTAGGGGCCCCCGGGAGCCTCAACGGTCACAGAGTCTCCGGTCAGCTTGTTGAATTCCGACCTCACATTGCATGGGACGATCTGTGTGCAAAAAGCAAAATGATATATACACGATGCATTAATGCCAATAACACTAAAAACAAAATAGTGGTTACTAGTTTCATATAATTTATTACCGCCGCATGAAGAAAACTCGACTGGTAGTAGATGCCGAACAGCGTGCCAGTTGCAAGGCTGCTGGTGCACCTTGACTTGCACCGTCGGCATGGTGGTGGTGGTGGTGGTGGCGTCATTTCCCTAAAGCAATATGATTAGAGGATTAACGATCCAAAAATTAAATATAAAGTTTTCAATACACACATCGGGTTTTGAATAATATACACATCATAGAGAAGAAAGGGGGATGTGCTGCAAGGCGATTAAGTTGGGTAACGCCAGGGTTTTCCCAGTCACGACGTTGTAAAACGACGGCCAGTGAATTGTAATACGACTCACTATAGGGCGAATTCACAAGTGGGTGAAAATGTAGCCAACATTTTCTACTACAAAATATAAGCACCAGACTAAGAGGTAATACAAGGGAAGAACAATCGCACACACAGCCAAAAGATAGCATCAACCTGTCCTAATTAACACAACAAAGTCAGTTTTCTCATTCAAGAAAACAGAGACATGAGACATATCCGTTAGCATTTTTTCGAGACGGGTGTTAGCATATATTCAAATGTGCACCATAACAACTTGACAATTTGAGCATCACCACATACATACACTTTCTTCAACCTGAAAGAGTATCGAATCAAGCATTGATTTTTCCATGAAACCACATAACAGCGAGGGCTTCTTGGTCATATCTCTATATGCATCAACAAAGAAGCTAGTGGATCAAATTCACACATAGGGTAGCTCATCACGAGGATACAAACATTTAGACATTTAAGAAGAACTGGCACAATCAACATCATTCAGATGAAAGGAGGAGCATTCACGACATAACCCTGGTGTCAGGAAAGAACCCCTCTCTAAACCCTAGAACACTAGGCACCGCCGCCGCCACTGCTCCAGGGACAACAACCAAGAATTGAAACCCAAGTTTCAATTATATTTGCTAAACTGCTAATCAAGAATTGAAACCCAGGTTTCGGTGAGCAACAAAAAGCCTCTACTTGTCTCACCTAACCCCTCTCTCTCTACTCTCTCCCCAATCACGCGAGGAAACAAGCCTGGAACACGTCGCATCGAAGCGCGGAGTCACCGTGCAATCCCTAAATCCCTTTCCCCCACGCAAAATCCCAAAACATGGCGAGCCGCCGCGACGAATCGATTGGAGCCTAGCTAGTGGTGGCGCGCACAGGGAGGAGGAGATCGAGGGGGACTTACGGGGTTGGAGCGTCGGAGGAGGCGAGAGGCGACCGCGCGTGGTGGTGGCGCACGGCGCCGTCGACGGGGGTGAGGCGGCCGGGGAGGAACCCTAACCGCGGCGGCGTCGTCGGAGGGGATCAATTGTGAGAGTGAGGGGGGTGCGGGGGGCGCTCGGGCAGGTTTTCTTTTCCCCTAGTAGTAGCGCTGGCTAGAGGCCGGCGCTATTGCTAAGCCCACAGCTGTAGCGCCCGTTCGAAACAAACGCTACAGGTAAGTGGGCTACCGTTTTTGCCCTGCGGCCCATGTAACAGCAGCGCGGCCCAAGCTAACAAACGCTGCTGTTATTTAATAGTAGTAGCGTGTTTTCTACCCAGCGCTACTGGTAAATACCAGTAGCATGGGGTCAGAAACAGGCGCTACTGATAAACTCCTACCTATAAGCATTTTCCTAGTAGTGTTTGTTTGACTTTACGGTGCGAAGACTATTACCTGTTTGGCTTCATACTGTATTCCATTCTGATCCATACTACCTATCTGCTGTTAGTCTTCGTGCTTTCACTATATTGCTTACTTGACTATGGCTTGTCTAGTATAGTTCATTTTCCGCTGCATATCATATAGGTTCATTCCAACATTTTGTCTTCAAAGACCTCGTGTTTTGAAGGATTTCATAAAAATCGCCTATTCACCCCCCTCTGATCGACAATTAACACTTTCAGTTGCCAACTAGGCACTGTTCAAACATTGCCGTATGTGCCTCAAGCATTTGTGAGATCACTAATAAATAAAAAAAAGTGTTATACAACCAGCCACTCTTTCAGGCTTGACACCGGTGATCGTATTTTTTTGGATTTCTTTCAGCCTTTTCAATGGTGTTCGTTTAGTGAGAGGAGACGTTTCAGCCTTTTCAATGGTGTTCGTTTAGTGAGAGGAGACGTTTTCGTTAACTATCAATTTCAAAATATTGTGTCGGCTCCGTATCTTGAAGGTGTTCATAGGACAGAGTGTCCGTACGTGCGTTCATAAGAATACATTTTTTTAGACTAGTTCATAGGAATAAGTGAGCATATGCGATTGTTCATAGGATTAACTACTTCATCATTTTCTCTAGAAAAAAATACTTCGTGATTTTTTTTAAAGCCAGCCATTATTTTCCCTTGCGCTCAACATTTCCCCTTGGCTGCCCGGGCTCGACCCGGCGCGGTCTTTTCCCTTCCACGAGTGGGTGCGGCGGGGAGCTCCCCTCCCTCCCTCCCGCTCCACATTTTCCCCTCCTCTCTCTGCACGCGGGCCACACCAGCGGGAAGCCTCTCGAATTCGCTTTCCACCGCCCATTGTCCCGCGCGACCCCCGCTCCCAAAATTCAAACTCCTCGACCGTTCCCTACACCATCCCCCTCCCCGGCCAGACCACCACTTCCACCCCCAACCCCGCAATCCCCCACACCCAAACCCAAACCCCAGCCACCAGCTAGCGCGCACACTACCTCAGCCCCCCACACCCAAATCCCCAGCCGCTAGCCAGCGCGCACGCCGCCATGGCGCCCGCCGCGAAGAAGCCCCCGCTCAAGTCCAGCTCCTCGCACAACTCCGCCGCGGGGGACGCCGCCGGGGGGAAGACCATCGAGGAGACCTACCAGAAGAAGACGCAGCTGGAGCACATCCTGCTGCGCCCGGACACCTACGTCGGCTCGGTGCAGAAGCACACGCAGCCGCTCTGGGTCTACGAGGGCGGCGCCATGGTGCACCGCCCCGTCGCCTACGTCCCCGGCCTCTACAAGATCTTCGACGAGATCCTCGTCAACGCTGCGGACAACAAGCAGCGCGACCCCTCCATGGACTCCCTCAAGGTCGACATCGACGTCGGCGGCTGCTGCATCTCCATCTACAACAACGGGGACGGCGTGCCCGTCGAGATCCACCAGGAGGAGGGCGTCTACGTGCCCGAGCTCATCTTCGGCCACCTCCTCACCAGCAGCAACTACGACGACAACGAGCGCAAGACCACCGGCGGCAGGAACGGCTACGGCGCCAAGCTCGCCAACATCTTCTCCACCGAGTTCGTCATCGAGACCGCCGATGGGCGCCGGCAGAAGAGGTACCGTCAGGTAAGACAGTCGTGGACCCCGTGACCGTTTTACGGCTGATGTTCTGGTTTTCGGGTCGGTGTTTGGGGCTGGATTGGTTAGATCTGGAGGCATCTGGCGAATCGATGTGCCATGTGACTAACGAGGCGCGCCTGGTTGTGATCGTTGTTCTTAATCTGGGGCTGGATTAGTGTTTGGGGCTGGATTAGTTAGATCTGGAGGCATCTAGAGTTGAGAATCTGGTGGTATTGGAGCGCGAGACCGTTGTTCCTATGTGTGTTGTTTAATTGGGCAAACGGCTGGAGATTCTGCAGGGTTGGTTCAAAGTTTCTCGTCTGTAGAACCTGCTTGCATACGTTTTTCACATCTAATTCCTATGTCATTGATCTTACGTTGAGATTCGTGTGGATATTTTTTTTTCTTTTTCCTTTTCCTCTTTATGCATGATTCACTCACTTAGATGTGCAATAACCAGAGCACATCTAGATGTGCCCTAGACACACCTTTTTTCTTAACAGTTTTGTTGAAGCACATCTAGATGTGCCATAAGTATTGCACATCTAAGTCCTATGTCATTGATCTTAATTATTACTAATCCGAATCTTGTTTCCTTTGATAGTTTATAGCATTGCTCAGTATGGTTTACCATGAATATGCACATCAGTTTAAAACTACTACGAAGACACATAGTTAATTTAAACTAACTACCAGGGTTGTAGTCTGTACACTCACTATTAACTGCAGGATTGGTACACCCAGTAGTTGTACATTAACTAATGTCTCCTGAAAGTTCTTTAGGCACAGCCACCCTAATTACCAAGCGCATGATACATCGTGACATTCCTCCTTAAATGCATGTGCAGGTTTTCTCTGATAACATGGGGAAGAAGTCGGAGCCTGAGATTAAGAAGTGCAAGCAGTCAGAGAACTGGACCAAAGTTACCTTCAAGCCTGACCTTGCAAAGTTCAACATGACCGAGCTCGAAGCTGATGTGGTGGCACTCATGATGAAGCGAGTAGTTGATATGGCAGGCACCCTTGGCAAAACGGTGAAGGTTGAGTTGAACGGCGAGAGGGTGGGAGTAAAAGGATTCTCAGATTATGTGCAACTGTATATCGACTCTGCTTCCAAAGAAGGCATCGAGCTACCAAGGTTTTACATAGTTTTTCTCTTACCAGTTTGAGCGTGTCCACGGAAAGCTCTGACAAGCACTATTTCTGATGTTCAAATTTGTCTTCCTTTCAGAATTTACCAGAAGGTAAATGATCGTTGGGAGGTGTGTGTGAGTCTAAGTGAAGGCCAGTTCCAGCAGGTGAGTGTGGGCTAGTTTCCTGTGAAGCTCCATTGTAGTGTGTTGTTGTAGTTATGCCTCAGACATTTTGTTTGGATTGCAGGTCAGTTTTGTAAACGGAATTGCAACCATAAGAGGTGGAACTCACGTTGACTACGTCGCGAACCAAATTGCCAGCCATGTGATGGGCGTTGTGAACAAGAAGAACAAGCAGGCTAACATGAAGTTGCATACAGTGAAGGGCTACCTATGGGTATTTGTTAATGCGCTCATTGACAACCCTGCATTTGATTCACAGACCAAAGAGACCTTGACGACTCGTCAAGCAAGCTTTGGGTCCACATGCGAGCTCTCTGAAGAGTTCCTTAAGAAGGGTATGTGATGAGTTAACTTTGCTATCCTTGATTTGTCCATTGTGGCTGCACCACTAATGATACTGTTCACTTCTTACAATTGCAGTCTCTGGCTCGGGTGTTGTTAGCAATCTCCTTTCTTGGGCCGAGTTCAAACTAAACAAGGAACTGAAGAAGACTGATGGAACCAAGAAGACAAGTATTGTTGGCATCCCTAAGCTGGAGGATGCAAATGACGCTGGTGGGAAGAACTCTGACAAGTGCACCTTGATCCTTACCGAGGGAGATTCAGCAAAGGCTCTAGCAGTGAGTAACACGAACCTATTAAATGCCATAGCATACAGTTTCACTGTCATACTGAAGAGTTCAGCCTGTTTTCTCTGCAGATGGCTGGTATAGGTGTAGTAGGAAGGGACCACTATGGCGTGTTTCCTCTCAGGGGTAAATTATTAAATGTGAGAGAAGCAAGCCATAAGCAGCTCATGGAGAATGCAGAGATCCAGAATATAAAGAAAATATTAGGTCTGCAGCATGAAAAGAAGTACGATAGTACGAAGGGCTTGAGATACGGCCACCTCATGATAATGACAGATCAGGTTTGCCTGACAACGTCTCCAATTTATCTCAATTAGTCAAAGTGAAGTTGTTTCTTGGCTTACATTGAACTGATGAAATTTCAGGACCATGATGGTTCCCACATCAAAGGGTTGCTGATCAATTTCATTCACAAAGAGTGGCCATCTCTCCTCAAAGTTCCTTCTTTCTTGGTTGAGTTCATCACTCCAATTATCAAGGTAGGCAAGTCTTTTGGTCGTTGTCAAATGTATTTTTGTGTGTTAAGGTAGACATTAATACATATTAAATCCTAATATTTACCATTCAGTTTTTTTTATATTTCTCCCTGCCAGATCAAATTGGTATTGTCACTCCAGTAAAAAATAATGCTTTTGTTAATTTCTCCAGGCAACCAAGGGCAAAGCTGTCAAGGCATTTTACTCTATGCCAGACTATGAAGCATGGAAAGAGAGCTTAGGTGGAAATGCAAGTTCGTGGACTATAAAGTACTACAAGGTGTGCCTTTTGCCCCTCATTCAGTTCTTGCATGGTTTCGCCAAATTTGGTGTTCCCCCCCTTACTTTTACTGGAAGGGGCTATAACAAAGATGTCTGTAGTTATTTTTGGTCTTGATAGAGTTTTGACTTGTACAGGGGCTGGGAACCAGCACAGCTCAAGAAGGTCGGGATTACTTTGAAGATATTACCCATCACAAGAAAGATTTTGTCTGGGCAGATGACAAAGAAGATGGTGAGGCTATTGAGTTAGCATTCAGCAAGAAAAAGATTGCTGAGAGAAAGGACTGGCTGACCAACTATCAGGTTTAATATTTGCATCATTTCCCAGTTTGAAACAAGTCCCTTATTCTGTATCAATAGTAACACACAAACCATATTGCAGCCTGGAACTTGCCTTGACCAACGGGAGAAACGCATCAAGTACAGTGATTTTATCAACAAAGAGCTGATTCTCTTCTCGATGGCAGACCTTGAACGGTCAATACCTTCAATGGTCGATGGCTTTAAACCAGGACAGAGGAAGATTTTGTTTTGCTCGTTCAAGAAGAATTTGGTTAAAGAATCAAAGGTTCGCCAAAGAGCTTTTGAATTTGTGTATTGGAATCATCATGCATATTCCTTAATTTGTTACCTTTATTGGCTACAGGTGGCACAGTTTATTGGTTATGTGTCAGAACACTCAGCATACCACCATGGTGAGCAGAGTCTAGCAAGCACAATTATAGGAATGGCTCAGGATTTTGTTGGCAGCAATAATATCAATCTTTTGGAGCCCCGTGGCCAGTTTGGTACCAGGAATGCGGTGGGTTAGCTTTTGTTAAAGCCAAGTACAATATGACTCTGTTTGTAACGGGTTCTCATGCTTCTTTGCTTGCTAACATTCATTTCAGGGGGGCAAAGATGCTGCTAGTGCTAGGTACATCTTCACCAGATTACAACCTATCACCCGCTTAATTTTCCCAAAGGATGATGATGTTCTTCTGAACTATTTGAATGAAGATGGGCAGTCAATTGAACCCAGTTGGTAATATATATATTATCTCTTCAAACATTCATCCTGCCAATTATGATTGCAATTCAATTTATTTTTGTGTACCTAAAATATGCCACATTATGTTCAGGTATATGCCAATCATTCCCATGGTTTTGGTCAATGGAAGTGAAGGCATTGGCACTGGGTGGAGCACCTATGTCCCAAACTACAATCCAAGAGACATTATTGCTAATCTGAAAAGGTTGCTAAATAACGAGACTATCGTACCAATGGTTCCTTGGTACAGGGGGTTCAAGGTCGGCGCAATGCTTTTACTAGCATATTTCTGTTACATAGGTTTGACTGTTTTAATGCAACAAATGATTTTGATGCAAAATTTTGTTCATCACCTGACAGGGCTCTTTGAAGGAGACAAGTTCAAAGGCAACTGGTGTGACATATACCATCACTGGTGTTATAGAGGAAGTTGCTGACACCAGGCTTAAAATTACTGAGCTTCCCGTCCGCCGCTGGACTACAGATTACAAAGAATTTCTCGAATCCATGTGTCCTATTCCCATTAAGGAAAAGGAAAAGAGCAAGGACAAGAACAAGGACAAGAAGAAGGAAAAGGATAAGGACAAGGAAAAGGAGAAGGAAAAGAGCAAGGAACCACCATTGTTAGAGGTACTGTAGTTCATAGTACAAATAGTTCATTCTCTTGGGGTTTCAGATGTTTTGACTTTCTTCAACTGAATCAATTTACAGGAAATAAGGTCGCAGTGTGATCATGCGGATGTAGATTTTGAGCTTATCCTGACAGAGCAAAACATGAATATAGCCAAGCAAGAAGGCCTTGAGAAGAAATTCAAGCTGACTACCACAATAGGAACAACAAACATGCACTTATTTGACTCAAATGGTAAAATCCGAAAATATGACACCCCAGAGGACGGTGAGTATCTCTAACAACACGGACCTGTATTATAGTTACAAGTCCTTTTTCGTGTGGTTTTGCCCCTGATATTATGTTAACTTTACAGTACTTAAAGAGTTCTTTGATTTGAGGCTCGACTTCTATGTCAGACGAAAGGTACATATTGACCTTTTCCTTTGGCTGTTCATTTGCAAACTACTGTACTAACTAACTAACATATGCTGTGCAGAAAGTAATGTTGGAAAACATGGGGATTGAGTTGCTCAAGTATAAGAACAAAGTTAGGTTTATTCTTGCTGTTATTTCTGGGGACATCATAGTCAATAACAGGAAGAGGGCAGAGCTATTCCTGGAGCTGAAGCAGAAGAAATATGATCCTTTCCCAAAGAAAAAACCCACGGCTGAGCCAGTTGCTGTAGGATCTACAGAAGTAGATGAAGAAAATGATGAGGGTCCTGTTGAGGCAGCAGCAAGTGATTATGAGTATCTTCTCGCAATGTCTATTGGTACCTTGACTATGGAGAAGGTGAAGGAGCTCATCGCGCAGCAGGATAAGGTAGAGGAAGATCTGAATATCCTGAGTAATACAGAGCCAAATACTCTTTGGCTGGGAGACCTTGATGCTCTTGAGAAGGAACTGGATGTAAGCAGTGTTTCTCTCTATTGTTATGTTTTCTTTTTCCTCTTGAGCAGGTTTTGCTCGGCGTCGTGTGTTTCACTGCTCTTCTCACTCATTGACTTTGATACAGGTGCTTGATGCAAAACTTGAAGCTGAGCAGAATGACAGATCACGCAAGCGTGCCAAAAACGCGAAGGAATCTAATGCAGCACCCAAGAGACAGCCTAAGAAGGCTGCGGCCAAGTCTCAGAAGGTACAGAGTAACACAACTGATACATTTCTTGAGTTGCAATACTGGTTGCCCTTCACTGATAAAACAATCAAAATTTTCAAGGCAAATTTGGCTGGGAGCGACGATGAAGATTTTGAACCACCGAATCCGAAACCTGCAGCGCAAAAGAAGAAACCAGCACCCAAGAAGGTTGGTTCCTCGATCAAACCTTGTCTCACTCTGCGTGGCATAGTTTATTTGCTGCTTTATAACAAGTCAATGTAACAATTTCATAGGCAAGTGCACCGGTGAAAGATGAAGAGGACGACGAAGTGGCTCATCTCAAAGACCGTCTGGCCGCTTATAATCTTGACGACTCCTCTCCAGAACCTAGTGGTAATGGCCACTGACATAATGTTGCGTTTGTGAACATAAGATGTCCATATTTTAGAAGTTTATAAGCTGATGGCGTAATCACTTGTGCAGCCATGGAAACAGAAGAACAGCAGAAGGCAAAGAAAGGGAGGAACGGACCAAGCAAGAGAGGCGCAGCGAAGAAGGCCATGTCATCCCTAGCTGAGTCCGATGACGAAGACATGGCAGAGCCCCACCATGAGAGCGAGGGTGGGGAGTCTTCCATGGAACTTGAGAAGAAGACCAAGGGAAGAAAGCCTGCTGCTGAGAAGCCGAAGGCTACCACCATCAGGAAGAGGGCGCCGGCTCAGAGCAAAGTCATGAAGCAGAAAGTGATGGAGGAAATACTCAAGCCTACTGATGACAGCAACCTCAGCGCTCCTTCCCCTGAGAAGAAGGTGCGCAGGATCAGGTCCTCCCCCTTCAACAAGAAGAGCGGCTCGCTTCTGCAGAGAGCGGCGAGCGCTTCAACAGGGGCAGAAGATGCCGAGGCTCCTCCTTCCGGCAGCTCTGCTGAGCCGGTTGCACCGAGAAGGACAGTAAGGGAGAGGAAGGTGACGGTAGTCTACGCGGATTCTGGGAGCGAAGATGATGAGTCCGAGGATGAAGATGCGTCGGAGCCGAGCGAATCTGACTACTCCGGTGAGGACTAGAGTACTAGACTCGTTGGCTCAGCTGCTCCAAACAGTGTGTGGAATTGGAGTGCAGTGTGACTGGTTTCTAAGACATTTGGTTAGCTGATCTCATGTGTTGGTGCTTTGCTCAGGTGCATTTCTTGTGCGTCTTATGTTTATGTTAGATGTGTGTACTGATGTCACAAGAAGGTTTGGAAGCTATGTGTTGTTGCTTACAGTTTCTCCATGGCTTCTGTTCCTACTTAGTCTGTGAGCTTGTATCGTTGTTCAGTCTAAGAGTTTGTTTGTATCTGTCTTATTCTACAGTCAATTTTTTCATCATTCCAGTTTCTTGTTATTCAGTTGTGAGCTTGCATTGCGACGGCCTTATTCTCAGTATTTCCACACATCATATTTTTCCTTTACGTGGGATTGAGTACATGTAGATATGGTCATTCAGTTTCATTCAGTCTAGTACCTCAGTTTCTTAGTTCCGCATTATATTTCAGTTGAGCACTTCACCGGTTTCTTTAAAATTTTGCCCATGGAGCCTTGCAGTGCTCATTCATATTGTGGCAACGATTATGAAGGCAGTGCCCATGGAGCCTGTTGATTATTATGTCCTCCAAACACAACAAAACACACGATTGACTTCTAGCGAAGTAAATCCCTTTTGAAAATCACCACGGTGGTGTTGGTGCTCAGCGTATCAGCATAGCCCAGAGCGCATTTCAATGCATTCTGAACCACACTGTTTACCAAAACGAATGAAGAGCAATTGTGTCGAGGAAAAACCCTTGCCCTGCTAGTGCCTAGTTGACGGCATTTTCCAAGACAAGGAAAACATTGCGTGCCATTACATTTTTTTCCAGAAAATGGAAATGGCGCAGAGCTTTCTAGGTTTCATGTAGCTGACTCAAGCATTTAAGCAAACAGCAACAGAAGTACGCCTATATGCTAAACAGCAATACAGTTCGTGCTCTGACGTGGTCAGGACGAATTCGACATGAGAACCACAGTCAACAAACATGGTAGCTTGCACGATTCACGCTTAAACTGCATAACAATTGACTTCCACCCTTCATGCTTAAACTCCTCAACAGAAACAAAACACAACCTGGTATTAGTAGCTTGGAAGAAGCCGACGGCAGCAGACTAAAGATGATGGGTTTGCCCATTTGCAATTCATCACTATTGAGCGGCACATCAGAGATCAGTGGGTCTTCGATAGCGCCAACAATATGCCACGATCTGAAAAAAACACCAAGCAGAAAACTCGTAACCAACTGTACATCTCAGAATTTGTAATTTGATGTGCGGCTGTATGTACAACTAGTTCCAGAGGTTACAAGACTGCATTGGACATGTGAGCTTCAGCTATACCAGAAAGTAATTTAATGCATCTTAACGAAAAATGTGAAGCAATGTAAAGTGATAATGCAATACCAACAAGGCTGAATAAATATTAGCAATCTCTTTTTTAACCAAGGTTGACTAAATACTTAGCAATCTCTATTTGAACCAAGCATGCACTTCATGCTTCACCAACTATTTGACCAATCAACAGCAGTAGCAAAAAAGAGACATTTTATTCCAGGGGTAATGTTGCATGTAATAGCACAGAAGAATACCGGACCCGAGTCCACAATTTGAAAATGGCTACAGAAACAAGAGGTGACTTATTTTATGACAGGACATCCCAACATCAATTTCCAAGTTTTTAGTAAAAGTGAAAAACATCCGAGTTCCACACCTGTTAGAATCTATTTACAAATGCTAAACGCTTTGTGGTGAAACTAAGTTCCTTGCCCACCAATTGTTTTTCCAAGAAGTCTGGTACTGCTACCTTTGAAAGACAAGATCAACATTATACTAAAATTTCATGAAAGGGAGACGACATAGATTACACATAATTTCTCTGTTCCAAGTAGCTGAGGCAGGAATTAGGCAAACAGTAGATGAAATATGCCTCACGTATTAATCTGAAATACAACCTTTTGACATTATGACCAGGACGAATTCAACAAGACAACATCAATTAATTGTAAGGACTTGCACAATTTGTAAGTAAACTGCTGAACAGAGAATAAACGACTTCACACTTAATAGTAGCAGCTCTGAAAGAAACCAGCAGCACACTTTGATCAGTTAATCCGTATTAACGATAACAATGTGCCATGATATAAAATATATCATGTACAAAACTCATAACAAACTCCAAGTCAGCATTTTACTTTGGTGAGCTATATGCTAGCACCAATTCCAATGGTTACAACACTGGGTTTGAGATGTGACCTTCAGCTATGCCACAAAATAAGAGATGGTTATTTATAAGAAAGTCTGACGGAAGGTAACAGGATAGTACGAGACCAACATGTTTGTGAATTGTGTACATATTTAGCAATTCGACCAATGCATGGTCATGGTCCTTCACATGTCAAAATCTCATATCATAAACCACATTATGTTTTCCAGCGTCATATATTAAGTTTTCTCTATCACAGAGAATTGTCCTTGGCAAGATTCATATGTGAATATACATATAACAAACATATATTACTTTCATTACGACTAATTATTCACAAACCACAACCAGCTAAATAAGCAAACATACAGAAGCCGTAACGAAAATGCAAGACAATAGACAAGAAGCAAGGTCTAGCAGCAATACCTGGAGTGTAGAAGCTCATGTAGGGCAGGACGCTAAAGTAGTGTGCGGGCTCGTCAACCTTCCTGACTCGCCCTGACTTGAGCTCTAGAGTGAATAAGCCAGCATCTGTGTTGATGAAGATGACACCCACACCCTCTGCGGAACCAACCACAAATGGTTGGTAATCTGGATCCACGACGGGCACAATTGTCTCCAGCTCGATGCTCCTGCATTTTACCCATTCAGCAGCTGCTTCTGAATTCACCTTCCTTGACCACAGATAAAGAGTAGAACTCTCAGTGCAGGCAAACCCCAGCGAACTGTCCTCCATCACCATGAGAGCAATTGGGCTCCTAGTGTGTGGCGGCGGGTTAATCATGGATAGGCAGTTGTTTGGCAGGTTGTACTTGACGATTTTGTGAGCGGACCGAAGTGTGAAGTAGACTTCATCTCCAATGACAGCTATTCGCCGGGGCATGACATAGGGCAGGTGGTAGAGGTTTTCTGCAATGTCGTCTCGCATGTGCTGGGCGTAGCACTCGCAGGTCGCAGCCATCGTCAAGAGACACTGGCGCACTCCACTCGCCTGTCACCGACGAGTACACGCTCGCCTTAACCTGGCGGCCGGCGTCGTCGGTGGCCAGGAAGGCCACGCGGAAGGGGCCGCCTTGGCAGTCGAGATGCTGGCAGCCATCGGCGGCGCAGAAGACCGCGGCGGTGCAGATGAGCCAGACGATGCCCGGCGCGGGTAGGACGTGCCGGTCGCCCGTGACGGGGTCCGAGACGACGAAGACCAGGCCCTCGTCCTGCACCATGTGGATGAGCACGCGGCCGTGGCGGCAGTCGAGGGGGACGGGGTGCTTGCCCTGGCCGTCGGAGCCCGGGTAGGGGAAGTCCGGCATCGACGTGGTGGAGGTGAAGCGGGGCGCGGGCCTTTCTTGGAGGACCTGGAACCTCTGGAGGAGGCCGAGGAGGGGAGGGGCTCCGTGGAAGGCGCGGTAGCGGCGGCGGAAGGAGGGGTCGCAGACGACGCGGAGCCACGACTTGCAGACGAGGGCGGCGCGGAAGAGGTGCTCGGGCTCGGAAGGAGGAAGGAGGTGGAGGACCTCGCCGACGAGCTCGTCCATCAGCTCCGGCCGTGGGGCCATGGTGCGGTCGCCGGAATGGGTGGTGGCCGCCGCCGGGTCGGTGGGTCGGGGAGGAGGCGAAGACGCGAGTGAGACGGCCCGTTCTACTTGGTTCGGCTCGACCAGGGTCTGCGGCTCTGCGCCGCGTGTGGCCTCGCTCAATAGAAAATCATGAGACTTCCTAGTCTGCGGGACCTCCAATACCCCTATTTGCCGCACGATGCAGAAAATTGTCGGGGCTTCGCACAGGGCGCCCGCGACTGGGCCGACCCATTTGATTTTTATTTTTTCTGTTTCTTTTATTTTTCCTTTTTAATTTTTTTCAAGTTTACTTTTCCTTTTCAAAAAATGTTCATAGATATAAAAAATATTTTTAATTTTTTAGATTTGATAAAATTTCCAAAAAATGTTCTTGTTTTCAACTTTTGTTTAGAATTTTCGATATTTTTTCAGAAATTCAAAACCTATTTGCTTACTTTAAAAAATGTTCGATATTAAAAAAAGAATTTCAAAAAGTGTTTGCATTTTATTTTATTTTCGTAAATTCAAAAAAGTGTTCTCATTTTTGAAATTTACCTACAAATTCAGAAAACTGTCACGTTTTCACAAAAAATCGGAAATTCATAAATTGTTTGGGGAATTCCAGAAAATATCCGTGTTTTCAAAATATTGTTCGTAATTTCAATTGTTTTTCCTATTTTTTATTTTTTAGTTTCTTTTAAAGAAATCACAAATTTTAAAATGTTTAGCTTTCAAAAATATTTTTGTTTTAAGAAAATCACATTTAAAATTGCAAGGAAATGTTTATATCTGTCACAACTTGTAGTTCATATACACCGCGCTACCTATATCGACACCAAAGCTCAGGAACATCCAATGGCAAGCGACGAGGTTCACCACCGGGAGGTGCTAGGTTCGATCCGAGGTCCCGGGCTTTCCCCGCCTTAATCCAAACCAAATAGCTAAATTTCAATCCACGTGCAACAGTCTGCCTAGGATGGCCCGGGTGGCTCGGGCTAATCCACATGGATTAATCCTTGACTAAACAAGGCCCTAAGGACCCTAAACCCGAACCCAGATGCATCGGGCTCGCGCAGAGCTGGCCAAATGGGCCAGCACGACACGACACTCCCTGGGCCGTGCTAATCGTGCCTGGCATGACACGGCCCACACATGCGCATTTACTACATAGGTCGTGTCGTGCCGACCCGCGTGCCTTGCTCCCTGGCACAACACATTTAGTAAATGGGTTGGCCTTGGCGCAACACATTTAGTAAATGGGCTGCCGGCCGTGGCATGTCTGGGCCGCATGCTGTTTAGCCTGTTGTGCTATATTTTTAGGTTTATTGGGTTGTTTTAGGTCATATATTATAATAATAATAATAATAATAATAATAATAATAATAATAATAATAATAATAATAATAATAATAATAACAGGTCGTGCCATGCTGAGCTCGTATGCCTCGCTTCCAGGCCCAGGCACGACCCTAGTGTGCCGCTTGCTGGACACGACAGAAATCACTAATTAGGGAACACTCTTTGCAAAGTTTATTCCCAACTTCCCAGGTGTGTCACTTGTCGTAACCTGTAAATTTTTCTCTTTTTTCGTAAATCTGTTTATTCAAAAGTTTTATCTCTTAAACCGTGAGTTCAAATCTCGAACCGTTTTCATCGTTGGATTCCCCGTCTCGAGCTCTACAAAACTAGATTCCATCTTGCTAGGTTTATATAATGATCTATGTAGACCGTTGTCACCTTCCGTATAGTACATAGTACATGTATAGTACTAGATGACAACAGTCTACATCGATTTTGGGAGCGGAAGGTGATAACAGTCTACATGGATTCCAGTAGCGACGATGAGGAGTCCGAGGATGAAGATGCATCGGAGCCGAGCGAATCTGACTACTCCGGTGAGGACTAGAGTACTAGACTCCTTAGCTCAGCTGCCCAAACAGTGTGTGGAATTGGAGTGCAGTGTGACTAGTTTAAGACATTTGGTTAGCTAATCTGATGTGTTGGTGCTTTGCTCAGGTGCATTTCTTGTGCGTCCTATGTTTATGTTAGGTGTGTGTACTGAGATCACAAGAAGGTTTGGAAGCTATGTGTTGTTTGCTTACAGTTTCTCCATGGCTTCTGTTCCTACTTAGTCTGTGAGCTTGTATCGTTGTTCAGTCTATCAATACCGAGAGTTTATTTATATTTGTCTTATTCTACAGTCAATTTTTTCATTATTCAGTTTCTTTTTATTCAGTTGTGAGCTTGCATGGTGACGGCCTTATTCTCAGTATTTTCACATATATCATATTTGAGTATATATAGCTATGGTCATTCAGTTTCACTCAGTCTAGTACCTTATTTTTCTTCACTTTTCAGTTTCCAATCTAGTGCGGCAATGATTATGAAGGCAGTCTATCCTTCATTTTGGAATTGACAAACAAAGCAGCGAACCCAGAGTTAGGGCACTCTTTTCTTTTGCAATGTTGATTTTTCTTTTTGGTAGATGATGATTTTCATTTGCACGGTTGGTTTTGCGTCGACAGTAAATTTTAAGTGCAACCAAGCAGTAAATCAGTCACCTACTCACCTCGGCCGATTTTGTACACGATGAAAGGAGACTATCCTTTGCTTTCTATCCTAAATATAAGTATTTTTAGAGATTTTAATATAGACTACATACGGAGCAAAATTAGTGAATCTACACTCTAAACTATGTCTATATACTACATGTATCCATTGAAATCTCTAAAAAGACTTATATTTAGAAACATATGAAGTATAAAGCAGGGTAAGATAATTAGCAGACCTTTTTGACTAGGGCAGGAAAGAGAAGTGCGGGCGCAACAGAAGTCTGACAATAGCCATTTCATGATAGAACGCGGAATCCTCTTCCAAATAATCAAGTGGGAATAAATGAAATGGTAAAAAGTGATTAGCTGTTGTAATCTTGTTGGGCGTTGCCAACTAGACGTGGTTCAAACATTGTATGATTAAACCATTATGCGCCAAACAACTCTACTCTCTATCGTCTCCGACAGCAACCCGACACGATGTACGAACGAAAAAATACTTTCAGAACATAGTTAAAACACAAGCTAGCACAAATAAAATCAAAACAAAACAATCAATCGTAAATAATCTACTTGATTCAAAAGAGTTAATCTCACCGGTGCTGTTAGCCTCTCTAGTCTCTATCATGTGTACTGTAGTCCTTCCCTGAAACATTCTTCCCTTCAAGAAGGACGCGAAAACATATTGTGATACATTATTAGAGCAACTTCAATGGGGCGACCTATTTCGTCCGCCCGCGTCCGTTTGAGTCGGCACGGACAAAAGTGGCGGCCCAACGCGCCGACTCAAACGGACGCGCGTCCGTTTTTCGTCCGCGGGCGACCCATTCCAGGCTCATTTTTGAGCCGGATTTGCGTCGGTGCGGACACGAGATGGACGCGCGCGCGCCTACTCCTTTCCCCGGACCCGCCTGTCGGTGCCAGCCACACCATTTCCCCCCATTTTCCCAAAAACGCTCCCGCCAGCACGCGCCCCCCGCCCCCAACCAGCGATGAAGGACGCCATCGACCTCGACCTTGATGCCGCCGCCGACCTCGCCTCCTTCACCTCGTCCGGCGCCGTCACCCCCTCCGGGAAAGGCAAGCCTCGTGCCCGCGCAAGACCGCCGCGGCGATCAAGCCGAAGAAGGCGCTGACGCCCGAACAACGGGCAAGGGAGTCGGCCAAGAGGAAGGGCCGGAGGCACGCCGCAGACGCGAGGGATGAGGCCGCTGCGCAGGCCGCCGCCGCCGCCGTGCAGCAGGAGTTCACCCACGCCCGCGTCGCGCTGCAACGAGGGAGGCGCTTTACATGCTTGGGGTAAACCCTAGCCAGCACCACCTCGTCCAAGCCGTCGTCGCCGCGGCCAGCACCGGCTCGTCGGCATTTCCTCGGATGGTGATGCCCGACTCACCCCGCGCATCGGCTTGCAACCCGGTCCCCGACTTCCACGTCTACCCGCAGGCCTCCCGCCTCTCCGGGGAGTGCTCACCCGACGTGAGCGTGGTCGCGCCTTCCACACCCGCGCCCACGCCCATCGACCTCAACGTCATCCCGGTGGTCGGTGGCTCGTCGTTCGGCGGCGCGAGGAAACGCGCGCGACAAACGCCGGCCGGCGGTCTTCCGGACGCCCGCAACCTGTTCGAGGAAATGCCGTCCGCCGTCGACGAGGACTACATGCAACACCTCATCTTCGAGGGTGGTGCGCCGGGCGCTGGCTACGATCCCGAGGAGACGCAAAGCCAGGACGGCCGCGGGGCGTTCACGCCGGCCGCTGGCTATGATCCCGTTCAGGCGGCCTTCATGCGTGATCAGGTCGGCGTCGACCTGGACGGCTTCCCCCTCGACCATGAGTTCCCGGACGACTATGGGCTAGAGGAAAAGGACGAGTGCGACATTGAAGTGGAGCCTTTGTTCGAGGACGAGCTCGCCAACCAAGCCGCCGGGCCGAAGCCGAAGCGCAAGAGCAAACGCACGAAGGCGTACACAGCTGCCGAGGACAAGCTTCTATGCGAGTGTTGGCGAGACATTAGACAAGACCCAAAGACGGGCGCCGAGCAAAAGCATTTAACCTTTTGGACTGGTGTGCACCACGAGTTTCATGAGCGCAAGAAGTTTCCACCCTACCAATTGTGAGCACGCGCGGGTGGGTCTCCATTTCCAAGCGGTGGAGGGTAATCCAACTAGAGTGCAACAAGTTTTGTTCCACCCTTGAGAGCGTCAAGACTCGCCCCGTGAGCGGCATCGGCGTGCAAGACATGGTATGATAGCAAGCAAGTCGGCCTCTTTTGTGCCATCAAGATCATTTTTTTACGTCTTCATTTGCTATCACTTGCCCATATGCTTGCATGGAAACATTTTGTAGGCATTTCAAGCTTTGGAGGCATTCAAGGTTCAACACAATGTCAAGTGCTTCAACCTCTCCCATTGCTATCGTGTCATCAAGGACGAAGAGAAGTTCAAGGCACAATATGCCGCGCTCAAGGCACGTGGGGGGAAGGGCGCCGTGGAGGATGTTGGGGAGGGCGAGCCGGCACGACCGCGGGGGAAGACCAACTCCAAGAAGGAGGACAAGCGAGATGCGGCCACCAATGCCTTGATCGCAAGTGTGGACGGCATGATGAATAAGAAGGACTCAAGGGAGGAGGAGTGCCGGCGTTTCAAAGAAGAGCAAATGAGCGCTTTCATGGAGATCCAAAGGAGGAGGCTTGAGCTTCACGCCGAGAAGCAAGCCAAGATGTTCGAGCTCGAGGCCGAGAAGCAAGCGAAGATGCTAGAGATCGGGGCCGCCAACGCCAAGACAAAGGCGAAAGAAGTGGCTCTTGCAAGCATGATGACCGGGGTGGAGATCATGAAGGTGGATCTCAATGCCTTGTCGCCAAGGAAAAGGCCGTGGTTCGAGAAGATGCAGGCCGACATGCTCAAGTTTCAGGACGATTGATCTTGGCGTCGAGGGCCATCTTTTTGTATGCCGGCAGGTGTGCCGGCATGACCACGGGAGCCGCGGTGGCGTGGTCGAACTCCAAGTCCCACCATTTTTTGCGTGCTGGCATGTGTGCCGACCGGCTGGCGAGCGAGTGCGCCAGCAGGAGCTGTGGTATTTTCTGAAACCGACATTGTATGCCGGTGCTGGCATAGTGCCAGCATGAGACATGGCCGCTGGCATGATCGGCCGCGGGCCTTTTTTAATTCAAAAGTTGAATGTGGACATGAAATGGGTCGGCGCGTTGGGCACATTGCCGACCCAAATACAAAACTGGGCGGACGCCGAACGGGCAGCTGACCCAAATGGACAAAAAGCGGACAAATGCGCCGTCTGTTTGGGTCGCCCCATTAAAGTTGCTCTTAGCATCTGGCACCACCGGTGGGGTAAGAATATACCGTCAGCATCTGTAACCCTTCAACCATGAAACATTCTTTCCGTCCACCATGTGCAGTATACTTTCAGTTGACGACCAGTTCGTTTTGTAATGGTAGGCGGCTAACCAGCTAATCAAGGGGGAAGAAGGGGGGTCACTGCTTATAGTGCGCCGTAACCTGCCACGGCAAGCAACGGACATGTTCTCGGCCAATCCCAAGACGTCATCTGAAAGCAAAAGTCGTCCGTCCAAATTCCTACCCCGGACGAAACTTTCAGCAGCTGCTATACCTAAGAAGCCACAGCCATTAGAAAACGTGTATATCGCCAAATCGCAACATCATCGAACCGTAAAATAACCCAGAGGCAAGGCGTCGCACGCAAAAGACTCGGGCTTCGCTCGCGATGTGTTGATGTGATGTGACGACAGATAACGCTGTGTATTAGGATAGGATTGAATTTGCCATTAGCGTTGGTTGTGAGAAGGCGACACGTGCGTATTTTAGCCTATTTTAGGGGATCATTCATTCAGTATTCTGGGAAAAAAATAGCATGCAACTGACGGTCTTGATTGACGCAGAAATGCTATGTATGTGATCTGCGCCGTCCGCCTGAATTGATGACCTTCTATTTCTTTCCCTCCAATTGGCGTGCAAGGTGCAAGTGCAACTACTACTAATTGCTTACCATTTCAATCCGCGTGGGACACCCTAAAAAAATAAAATTCCGCGTGGGACTGAGGATGGAGGAGCTCGGTCGGTCGGTATAAAATGGCCCACCCAACCAATCTCCCGGCCCCGAGAGCCGAGAGGCTGAGAGGTCAAGAGTAGGCTGAACCGAACCCGCCCACACACACCCATCGTTCCTCACCAACCCCTCTCACCTCTCGCGATCATGGGCAGCTCACGGGTGGAAGGCCTCATCCCCTTCATCTACAAGGCCATCAAGGAGCACCGCCGGAGCGGCAGCCGGGCCGCCGCCTACCGGGGCGCGGACGCGGAGGACGACGTGGACCTCGGCGACACGGACCAGAGGCGGCGCTGGCTGGAGCAGGAGCTGCGGTCGCCGCTCCGCGCCGCCGCCGCCCCGGCGTCGGCGCAGGCGCACGGGCGGAACCGGTCGCTGGAGGAGCTGGCCGGCCAGGTGGGGCTCTCGCCGGGCCGGCGGCTGCCGTTGCCCAAGGCCAGGAGCGTCCGCGCCTTCGCCTGCATCGGCGCCGGCGCCGCGTGACGGCCGAACACGTACGCCGTAGTCCGGTAGATGCGTACTTTTGGTTCATGCTTTGTGGGTCAAGTGCAATAGTGTAAGTTTTGGTTGAAGCTGTGCATACGTACGAGTGATTCGTTATATGACTGGAGTTGGAGATTGCAAACCAACAGATACTTCTCGTTTCAATTTTGCTTCACAAATCCTCGTGTTATTCTTATAGCCACCACCTAGCTTGATAGATTGCTGAGAAAGGTTTATCTTTTCTGTTGGTTTATTTTTAGTTTTCCAGAAAACGTTGGTTCCAACCAAAATATATTGCTGGATCGTTGTTGCTTTTTCTTACACTTATGATGAAATCTATGTAAGAATAATAATCATTTAAAAGAATGATACGGACCATGGCATAACAAGCGAATATCAGACCTAATTAATTAGCTTCTTCTTCGGCACGTCCACCCGTGATCCTCCACAAGCCTGGATTATGAATTTATTCGTGTGATTCTCATGTACGTAGTACAGATATTGCGAGGGTGCACACAGCACACAAAACATGAAGAGATTTTCCAGTTTATCTTTCTTTATGTTTCCTTTTTGAGAAATATTTCCTTTTTCTTTATATTTCAGAAGATTCTTTTTCTTTATGTAGCCTTTTTTTTTTGAGAATTTTTCTTTATATAGCCGTTCCGGTGGGGTGTATGCCCCGACAAGCCCATGAGGCTGTAACATCGGCCTACTTTCTTCATTATCAAGAAAATGCCTAACGAGGCCAACGGGTGAGGCAAATGTAACGGAAAATGTATGGTAAACGATTTTGTCTAAAAAAAAGGTATGGTAAACGATTAAGTACGCCCGATCGGCCAGGCTTTCGGCTGGTTGCTCTCTCGCGCCTCACGCTGCGCACCGGGCCCTACGTCATATCTCTTTCCTTATCCTTTTTCTCTCTCGACAGAAAACACTGCACATCTCACACCCCCTCCCCCCTTGCGGTCCTCTCCATAGCCGCACCCATCCATGCGCCTCTCTCCTACCACTCATATTTGCCGATGGTGTGCGAGAGGCAGACCGTCGTTGGATTCAAGGTCCTCGCACCCGAGGAGCGAAGGGATGCTGCAAACGCTCGACCGCCGCCACCCCCTATGCTGTTGAGAGTGCCGTTGCGAGGCCATGGCGAGTTGCGAGGCGAGCGACAGGAGGGCTGTAACAAGCGTGGCGACCTGCTGCAACCCCGGTGCGATGGTGTGCTGGAATCGGCCATCATTGATGCTGGAACCAACCATCGTCGGTGCTACAACCGACGGCCAGTGAGCTGCAATTGACATCGGGCGGTGCTACAACCGGCGGCCAGCGTGGTGGAACCGGCACGGGGCGGTACTGCAAAGGGCGGTCGGCGAGCTGCAACCGTCATAGGGCAATGCTACAACCGGCGACCGACAATTTGCAACCGATAGAGGGCAATGATACAACAACAAGCTACAACCGGCATGGGGCCGTGCTACAACCGGCAGCCGGTGAGCTGCAACCGGCATGGGGCGGTGCTACAACCGGAGGCCGGCGGAGCTACAACCGCCAGTTGCCGTCAATGCTGGAACCAGCGGCGCAAAATCTATAACCAGCGACACAAAAAGTTGGAACCAGCCAGGGCATTTATTGCGACAGTGGAGAATGGGTTGTGTTGTCGCCGCGATTTTCCTGGAATCAACGACACAACAAAGTTGCGATAGGGTGGATAGGAAGCTATAATCGAGGAACAACAGCGACACGCGTGATCAACGACACAACACTGCAACCTGGAGGCACAAATTTTTGCCTCGACCCGGCAATGGGTTGCACTGTGATGCGACAGCAAGGGATGCTAGAGACAAACGAGGGCGACAACGACAGGGGGAGGGGGTGCGAGCTGCTACCGGCGGGGCGTCAGGGGTGCTAACAATGTGGGGCACGGGTAGCCGCGCGGCTACCAGCCGAAAATTACACAGTTGGTTCCACTAAAAAGGACCCAGCACTTTGAAATCTAATAAAGAGAGGCCATATGAGAGCATGCGTGATCCAATGATAACAATATACTTTCTACCAATCTAAAGCAGAGCAAAAGCTTGAAGATATACATTTGGCCAGCTAGGCGACATGCTTTTATTTGGAAGGTTGTGCATATTTCTCATGATAAACTTGAGAAAAGAAAGGTGTACACTCTAAAAGATATAGATTCGAGCTGTAACTGACTCTATATAGGAACTCTTAGTGTCCTCTTTTTAAAAGTTTGCAACTGAGTGCTATGAGACAATTTACATCACTTCTCAAACGGCACGTAAAGTGAAAAGTGGGTGACAATGGCCTAGGAAAATTTTCTAACAAACATGTTATTAAAAGTCCTATTTTGCCCCTATGTCTCCTTTTAAAGCCTGTGGAGAAAGACACCTCAACGCACACAAAGTCACCAAATATAGCACAAGTTTTTCTTGGAGGTTCTTATCTAGGAGTAGAAACTAGTGAGCGACTAGAGATGTCACTCTTATCACCACCACCACCACCACCACCATTGTTGGTCACACCATATGGGTCAACAGGAGGCGGTGATTCGTCCGTTTCAATCGACCCTTACGTACCATTGATCGTGACTTTGATCATCATTGCCGCCCTCATGGTTGCCTCTTTGGTTTTTGCAAATTTATGTGTTAAGCGTTGGGCATTCTTCAACAGTTCATATGCTACACAGTCATTCGTGAAGCAAGAATGTGGCATGTGCACTCGTGAGGGCACCATTGATGTTGCTTATCCTGTGATGAAGGGTGATGTGGAGAATGTGGCTTCAGAGGAGTTGGTGGAGTCAGATCCACCACAAAACGAAGAGGATGACGAGGATGGTTCTTCTGAAGAAGGTTTTTAAGACATCAATCAATCTATGTTTTACTTATCTAGAATTTTCTAGATATTATGTTATGTTCCCTCGATGCTTTGTTCAAAGAGATTTGGATGTGTTTTGTAAGCTTGATCCTACTGGTCCAAAGGATAATAAATAATATGCATCTCTTAGATTGCTGTTATGTATATACAGATCTCACTATTGTTTAGGTTTTGGTGTTTTTCAGCTCTTGTAGTTTTAGTTCATGTATTGGTCGATTTATTATTCGGTGTGAGCTTCCCGCCATTTTTTCACGCTTGCCGTGAGACTTGAACAACCAAACAAACACCAGAAATAAGTTTGAACCGTTCATGCACATAAGCCTTACCAAAAAATTATTGCTCTTGCATTTTAATCTGCACGTCCTTCAAAATTAGAGATCATTTTAATCGAGTTCAAAAAAAAGGGAGATCTTTTTAATTGGTACTATGTAAGCAACACATTTTGGCAATTCGAACTCATTTGTATGTATTGAAATTTTTGGCACCCATTTAGCAAGTCTTAGCTTGCTTCTACCGTGCTAAAAAGCTAGCATTTCACTAATTTATGCCACTTTTCCTGAAAAAATATGTCACTTAATCTGTACATTTCTACTGCATTGTTCATGCATGTGAACATGTATGTTTTTGGCAGTTATAGATTCTGTTGTGTGTCTTCAGCAAGTGCCGGTGCCTGAACTTTCTTTTTTGAGATTCGGCAACCTTTATTAAACAATAATCATATCAGTTACAAGGAAGGGGAGTAAGAAATCAGGAGGTTTATCTCGCCACTCTCTAGAAAAATTTCCTCTGTAACTAGCCCAAGCAAGCCCATGCGCTGCCGCATTACCTTCCCGAGCACAATAAACAATAGTGCCGGTGCCTGAACCTTTATTCGCCGCTTGACACAAGAGGAACATATAACATGCAAAAAAGCAAGCAAAGTATATAACCCGCATACTCATGTGAGTTAAGATACAGACGACAAAAAAACACACAATTTTCACATAAAGAAACAAGAAAATTTTAGGATTATCTCCATTAGTATTACCTCTTGTAAGGTAAGAGTATCTACAACCGGTGTCCTCAAATCCTCCTTAAACGTTCGCGGACGCGCCTAGTCAGTGACCTGATAGGAGAGAGAAGAAAAAAAAGCGACCCACCGAACCCCTTATATCATCCCTATACGTGTGGGTTGTCCACGAACCTTCATATTGAGAAAATTGTAGAGAGGATATGAGGGACCGCGGAAGCGCCTGGTCAGTCTGCCATGTACGACGTGGTCCACCCCGGACAACCTTTTCACTTTCTTTCTTTATTCATTCTTTTTTTTCTCTATCTTCACTTCATCAATCACGTGCAAGTGACAGGACATATAAGAGGGGAAATGAGGAGTATGGCTGCATGGATGGACAAATATAAGAGTTCAAAATGGACTTGTCCGGTTTTTGATAGGGCGTGTCCGCGATCGTTTAGGGGCCAGATTTGCTAAGTCTGCCTATAGATGCTCTAACATAAGGACGACAAACCTGTAGGGTTAATATAGACTTTTACCTTTATACGAATAAGCAAACAAATTATTATGCCATTACAGCATGGTGCGTAACTAGGAAATATATCATGCATAGTGCTAACATTTCCATGGCATGCCTTATTTTCATCATACAAAGTATATAACCCGCATACTTATCTCTCTTCCTAATGTCTCAGTTGGTAGATCACGTTCCGGGTTTTATTTTCGTCCCACCATTTTCGTCCGATTTTCTTTCGTCGGTTTTTTCGTCCCCTCCACTCCTCCAGCCACCCACGCACGTAGCCGGAAGAAACACTCCGCAAAAAAAGCACTCCTATCGATTTATATCGATTTAGGTCACAGCCCCATCGGTTCAACTCCTACGAGACCGCCGCCGCCGTCGGCGGCATCACCCATCTCGATCCAACTCCTTCCTCGGTCCAACTCCTACGAGACCGCCGCCGCCGCTTCCATCGCGGAACCCCAGGGTTCCTAGCCTCACCACCCACGTCTTGCTCCTCTGCCAATCTACGAGACCGCCGCCGCGCCGCCATCGCGGAACGCCAAGGTAGGGCGTGGTCACATTGCAGGCAACGAGGAGCAGCGCAAGGCTGTGTCTGTCGTGCCCTGCATCGCGCCACCCACCACCTCCACCCTCCATAGTCATCCCTTCCCCAACCTCTGTCCCGCCCGCATGACGGTCGGCCGCTGTGCTCCCTTAGCAGGCCAAGCCATGTTCATCCTCCCCCGCAGCACTGTGATCCCGCCACTGCTTCGGCCGATCATCCGCGCCCCGCCCCGCTGCGGCACAGCGCATCGTGCCCTGTAGGCGGCTGAGAGACGGAGAAGGGGTCGTAGGAGTCGTCCCCGCATCTCTCCAATATGTTTTCCTGTCCATCGTCTTCCCCCATCTCCAGCAGCTAGATCGTTCCCACATCGGATCCATGCATGTGCATCTACGTAAGTACCATCCACGTGCCTTCATTTGATTTTATTCATTGTTCATCTGGTCCTTAATTAATTATCTTGAGCGTTGATTAATTAATATGGAACTCGCACATTTGTGATGGTTTTTTATCTTGCATAAAAAGGAGAGGTGGTTCTTCTTCAGAAGAAAAAGCATTCTTGTTTTCCCCGGATGTGATTATCAGTACGATCTAATCTGATCTGATTTTTCTAGATTATGGATGCTTTCTTGTTTATCCAGTCTTGATTTGGGCAGCTGGTTCATGAATATCTTCTCCTGTGGAGAGTTAGTAGCAAAATTATTTATTATGTCATCTGTACTTCAATAAATGTGAAGCTCAGACAAGCTATTCTGTTCAGGGTGTTTGCTAACAGTCCATATTTTCAGATTTCCCACGTGTGCACAACTAATTTCCCCGGTGAAGCTGCTGCTTTCTGGTCAGCTGCAAGCTCCTATTTCTTCCCATAGTTTTTGTACTGTGATAGCCTCAATGAAAAAAATAGTTGTTCTATATAGGTGCTTCTCATTTCACGGATAGATTGTTCTTGATAGGTAGCTGACATGAATTATAGTTTGTCCTGGAGACCTTAATATCAATAGTTCTAAGTAGAGTTCTGAATGAACTGCAAAAAATACTCTTGTTAGATTGCCAGTTATCTTAGTTAAACCTTCTAGATGTTTGTTCTATGCTGCATCATCTATTAAATCACCGCTAAGTATCCTGCACTGAGATCCGTAGCAATGTTTGTGTGTAGCCACCGCGCCTCAGCTCTACCGGCGGAATGGCCATGTATATATTTTTCTTCTGCCCGCATAATGGAAAAAACCCTCAAAAGTAGTTGCAGGTGGGCCGTCGGTGACAAGATTTACCCACAGAAGTTGAATAGGTATTAACCCCTAAGAATACCCAAAAGCAGAGGTAAGGAAGATCGAGGTAACTACACTGATGTTTGAGGAAATATTGTTAATATACCTTGTTAGCGAATTGAGTCCTATCACTGGCTAGACAAGAGTGAATGCCTTATCCTTGTCCTTTAGACGCTTGCTGCTCTATAGCCATAACAGTGTGATAACTGATAACTACTTAGTTGATTTTTGGGTTGCTTTGCTGTCTGAATCAGGTTTTTGCAGATCATTACTATCCTTTTTTTAGGGGCAATACTACCCTTACTTACCTCATAGTTGTGCATAAATCTTCACAAGCAGTGATTTTAGGGTTCGTTCTGTCTGAAACCGTGCTAAGCGGCGAGCCAAATTAATTATTTCACGGTTCTTAAGCGGTACATAACATAATGCTAACTGTTCGTTCTACATGTTCATATAACTGATTATTGTTGATTTGTAAATATTCTATCTGTATTGTTGATAGAAGATAGACTGTACTATCCTATTTATTTGTCCCTCCCTTGGTTTGCCTTTGGCTCTATTGGTCGTTTTTTTGCACAAATTTATTTGCTTGCCTCTATTTTGAAATAGAATATTTGGCTTGGCTTTTGACTGCTGTTGTATGCGTGATGGCAGATGGATTTTTTTCAGCTGACACACTATGAGATGCTTGTGATGTAGCAGTTGTAAGTATCGAACCAAATGAATTATTATTTTTAATGTTATTTTTGTGCAGTTTCGCCTCTTACATACTCTGGTGATTTTTTAGATGCTTGCAACTTTGTGATTGTACAAGAACATGTCGCGATGGTTGGCTATTGCCCAGTGTAGGCCTTTTAACAAACATGTCGTGATTGATCTATTCCACACTGGTACATTAGAAGATCTATGTCTATACATGTATGTTGTATTGAAAGATCTTGCATATTTCGAAGCTAAATCATGGCAAAGTAGATATCAGTTTTTAGGTTAATTCTAATGTAATGCAATTAACTTCCCATGAACTCTTGAAAAAAGGTGCTTTTCTTCGTCTGCAGTATGTTCACCCAGTAGAATGGATGCTTTTGAGTACAAAAAGTCTGAAAGCCTGTTCAACTATGATGTATAGTGTGTAGTAGCACTTCGGTTAGGTATAGTTCTTGCTAAGTGTCGTTCATAGTGTTCCTTTTTATGGCAAGGCATAGTAGATTGTAGTTGTCATAGGCATCCAGCAGTTCGAAAACTGATGTAATGCTGATAAATATGTACATCAGTGCACAAGCAGTTGAACAGTCCTTAATATCTTGATGGAAGGAATAAGAGGCACTTACAATGCTCAGTTTATTGTGTCTGCCGTATTGTTGTGCTATTTCAGGAAGAATATGCAAAAGAGGTAATGACACCAGGGCCCTCAAGCTCATGTAAGCTGAAGAGGCAAAAATTCTTGATAACATAGAGCATACTAGCATTATCCTCATTTTCTAATCTATTAGTCCTTCATAATTCTTCGCATGATGTAAGATTGGTTGCATTGTTAACAAAACTAAAGAAAATAACAATATATCAGGTAATACTCCCTGTGTAGCTTGCAAAATTGTTTTATATTATGGGACGGAGGGAGTAACTTTTATTGATAGATATTCAGATTGCACTGATGTGAACAATCCAGGTATATTAGCACGTCTATTGATTGTGGAAGTTTCAAATGTTTAACCACATGGATATCACAACGATACATGTACATATTGGTGTAGTATCTTCAAATTTATTTCTCAAATGTTAAAATATAGATAGAATAAGATCAGAACAGAAGAATTGTGTTTACATGATTGTGATGCATGTGTTTGTCCATGTATTTTGGTATACACTAGAATGTGTATAGTATATCTTGTTTGTGTTTTCTTTTCAGATGCTTTTTTTGGCATGTTGGGTTTCTTTATGTCACTTCAGGAGTTGAAGAATGAGAAACTAAAGGTTGTTCTACTTCTTATATTAACTCGTGATGTGACTATACTTGTGCATAGTGAGGTAGTCAATGATGGCGGGAGTGACATGGACACTCTATGCCCTTGCCGCTCGCCAAACACGGTGTTTCCCCGGATGTGATCTACTGTGACGATGAGATCATGCAGGTATGACCTCTGATCATATGCCTTAGGTAATGCTTCAGAAGCTATTCATTGTATTTTAGTTTTGGTTAGGTAGGTATAATGTCCATTATAAGCTCATATATATTTGGGTTCTTCCAAGTATTTGTGCAAGAATTACTAAAAAATACCCCTAATTTATTATCTAAAGTAGTTAGCAGTAATATTGTACTCATGATTATCAGCAATAAAAAGCCCATCTACTTTAGCCACATTTCTCCCCCACAGATGTACTGGATTTTGGAGAATCCAGACTATCCAGATGGTTGGAATTTGAGGAGCCCGTTGGGTGCCCATTTGATGTCAAAACACGACCGGACGTAAGAGGTAGAAATGAGCTTTAACAGAAATATGGAGAATGATTTGAGGGATTGTAAATGGTTGAGATAGAGAATCATTTGAGCGGTTGTAAATGGTTGAGATAGCAAAATATGCACATCTGATATTGATTAAGTTTTCTATGAAGGATTTTGCATTACATGCACCGGCGGAGCGTCGGCGGGACCAAGGAGGGTCCCGGCCCCCTTTTCATGTGTAACATTGCAAGGATAAGCTTGTCCTAAAACTAAACACCCTATTAATCTTCCGGCCATGGTTTAGGTTTAGCTTCAGGTTCAAACTGCTCAGAACATCATACTATTGCAGTCTAGCTTTCCAACTTTTCTTGGTCCAGAGTAACCAGAGAGAAGTGAAGAACTCAACTAGGTAGATTAGATGCCCCTTGTGTGGGTGAGAATATTTATTTTTCTTAACCAAGCTCTCAAGATACCAAGGAAATAATGATTGTCAACCTACATGCATCATGTTCAACCCATCTTCTTCGCAACCAGTACATTTTATTTTTGCATGTCCATTGCTCATTTTAACTTCCGCCATTTATTCCTAGGAGCTCATATATATTTCTTTTCTTTTCTCCTTTCGCATATGGTCTCATTGTTACTTCAATAATAGTACTATGCAATCCAATTTTTTCTCCAGGAGCCAATGGTCAAGTTTGTACATTTTTTTGTTTTTGAAAGATGTCCTACCAGCTCTATTGTCTATAAATGGTTCGGTCTATGATTTTTGTCGGGGATTCGCCGCTTCTTTTGGAGGTACGACGTCTACATCTATCAGCTGTTCTGCCACGAATTCTGATGCACTTTTAATGTATCTTGGATTAAAACAAGCATGAGAACTTGCCAAGCCATCTGGAAATGCCATCAGAGCCGAAACATTTTTTAGGTTGCTGACAGCATTGAGCTGGACTTGCTTTTTATGCTACTACTGCTGAAGACAAACTCCAGAGAAGGGAGTGAAAGTAGAAAGAAGAGAGGTTGCACAAGATGAGTAATGATGGGTAGCGATAGAGGCTGAAACTGTGATGATGATGCGGATCTGACCATTAGTATGTTTCCCATCAAGGAAATCTACAATTTCTATTATGATACAGATTTTTTATTATGAGGTCTGTTTCTCATAAAGAATGTGATTTCTGCATGATAGTTTTCTATTGAAGGTTTTATGCAAAGACTGACATTTAAGAAGGATGTAGTAAAATGTAAACCTTGGTAGGTACTCCTGAAGTTGAAGCTACTCAGGCAATAGTAATTTCTTTTTCCAAGAACTGAACTACTGTTTCAGGTTTTGCTTAATATTGTTATTCCTCGTAGGATGTTCAAGATGTACACCCTTTAAATTTTGTACTTACCATAGCTTCAGGTCCACTTGTGAGCTCTTATGCAATTTTGCTTAAGTTAGATTACATTGGGGTTGCTTTGACCTTATGGTCATGTATATACCAACGAGGACCTATTACATATCCTTTTTCCCTCACAAATCTTTAGGTACAACTGCATAGTTACGTGCTTCGAATTAAAAGCATGTATGGCAGGTGGTGGAAGGAAAGATTGCAAGTCAGATGCACCACTGGTATACAGTAGACACAATTTGTGTTAAACCATTGAAATGTTTATGACCCGTTCCAATGCATGGGCAGTCAACTAATTCAATACGCCATCATCTCTCGAGGTAGTGATAGCCGTCTCATTTTTTCAATCAGATGTACAATACGCCATAATCTCTTAGAGTATGTGGGAAGTTTAGAAAAGATGCAAGAAATGGTGCAGTGAGATGACACACCTTCTAAGTGACGACAATGCTACATGCTGCTTTGTCTTTTTTATTTATTATATTTTTATATGTTCACCTTTGTAGGTCAGAGATAATAAAAGTTGATGGTTTCGGATGATGCTTTGAAAATGTCGATTGAGAAAGTGACGGATGTAACTATGAAGGACTGGACTCAAAAGTCATCCAGTTTTACACGATGAGATGCATACAAATAATTATTCTTCCTTGTATATATGTTGCACATGATAGTACTTTTTTTGCGAGGTATGAGAGAGATGGAGATAGATTACGTTGATGTTCAAAAAGAATCCTTTGACAAGGGCCGGGTTAATTTCATTGGAATGAGCCAAAACTACACCGAGTTTTATACAACAACGTAATCTATCTCCATTGCTAAAAACCTAAAAAGCTCATGGCAACGCACAGGCATTCTACTAGAGGTCAACATGGTAAGTAAAGTATTTTGTTTATTGTTATCATGGTTTATTGTTGTTTCTATAGCTCCACTTGTAGATTTATCTTCCCTATTCATCCATCGGCCGATACATCTTGTACGTCATCAACAAAGAGGCACGTTGTCTATATATTATGGACCCTATTCAAACATCACAATCGTCAGAGGATAAAAATTTGACGCATGCACTGAAATTAAAAAGTTTTGTAAGGGATTTCAAAGAAGCACTCGAAATAAAGCTGCATGGTTGGAATTCCGATATATCTAAATGGCAATGTTTATTTCCATTTGGTATTCCAATGAGTATAGAAGGGTAATGAATTTATAATAAAAATATTTATTTTTGTTAATTTAAAAGTTTGCAGGAATGTGTCTGGCTATTTTGTTTTTCATTTTATGCTCTGGTGGAACGGTAAAGAATTGCTGAAGCCGGTTTGTACGGTGAGTATTGTCCGTTACATGTTTTAAGACCATCAGCGTGAAATTTTCATACTAACTACATATATTGTTTGTGCAGGATGGGTATGAATTGAGAAAGCAGTTTTTATTATACTTGCTAAAACATCGTGGAAATGAAGCTAATGGCAACTTTCTTGATATTATAAAAGAATTTCTTAAGAGCATCATCTAGATATTTATAGTTTTGTAATAGATGTTTAGTTGGAACATTGCTCAGTTTGTTACATGGACATGTTGTTAATCTTTCTTTTTGTTATCAATTTACATTGCAAAAATGGACTTCAATTATTCAATAATTGTGTTTGTGTTATATTGTTTGTACATATGAAATTTAACATGCAACTCTTGCAAACTATTTCAAGAGCCCGTTGCAACGCACGGGCACTCTACTAGTGTGAGTAAAAACACAATTTAGTTAATTTTGAACTTTTGGATCATTGTATAATTTCAGACACAATTTCAGATTTTTCATGCGATCATATAGTTTTTTTTACACGAGTAAGAGTGAAATTAATAGAAGTGTGACATGATAGTATGAATTAAATATGTAGTTTTTTTGAATAGTTTGGATTGCTTACCACACGTGTCACGTGGTGATATGTATTCTGTAATAATGATGGTGGCGGGCTCCGCTGCCGAAGGTGGCGGGGGTGCTCTCTCTCCCTCTCCCAGGGCGGCGCTGGAGGCCAGTCCTGTTGACTGGGATGGCGATGGCTGGCGGACCAGCGCGAGGAGGCTGGGGTGGTGGCCCCGGGACGAGCTGGCCGGTGCACAACATCTCAGGTGGTCCGCACTTGACAGGCGGCGACGGCTTCGGCCACAGGGGTGGCGCGGCCTCGCTAGATCTGGGTTCTGGCGCCTGGATCCGTGCGCGGGACGGTGGTGCTACGCGGCGGTGGCCGCGGGCAGCCGGTGGCTGGTTTCCATGTGTGGCGCGTAGGTGTGCTAGTAGGGCACGACGGCCGCAGTTCTGCCTGGGTGTGCACCAGTGTCGGCTGCGGGCTCAGAGCGGCTCGGGCGAGGAGTGGTGGTTCAGGCAAAGGCAGTGGCTCGAGGGGGTCTTCCCTCCTGTCTGGTTTTGCTCGGCCTGCCATGGCCATGACTGGAGATTGGAGGAGGTTGCCGCTCCATGGAGGAGGGTGGTTGGTGGTGGGATGGATGGGTGTCTATGGTGGCGGTGGATGTGGAGTTGTCCTTGGCCGAGGTGGCACTGGCCAGGGCGCTCGAGATGGTGGGGGCTGCTAGGTTAATATGCTGCGTGATGCGACGCCTCCCGTCGTGGTGGTTGACCCGATTGAGTAGCTCCGGAAGTTTGGGTTTTGTGATCTTGGGCCTGGAGAAATCCCCGCTTCGTGACGCCGAGGCTAGCCACGACGACGTCCTTGGATGCCGTCCCCTCTTTGGAGGTGTTTCTTTGGCCCGGGAAACCCTTGGTCCGTCCTTTGGACCAAGCGGCGGCGGTATCATGGCGTCATCCCCTTCTTGGAGGCATCTTCTCATTGCTCGAGGAGTTCCAGTGGCACGGCGCAATTTGGTGTCGGCTTCTACTATGGGTATGGGCCTCCTTGGCGCAATGTACACCATCGCAGGCGCTCTCTCGATGACGCCGTCTGTAGGTCCCCCAAGGCCCTGCTGTCCACTTGCCAACTTCTTGGCGCAATGGGTGGGGTATGTTTGTCTGTGTTGGCCTCGAGTTTTGGTCTTGTTGTAGAGGTCTTCGGCTTCGGTTGTGACGCGTCTTGGTTTCTCTGTGGCTTGCCCCATCGCCATCGGCATGAGGTTGACCTAGATGAAGCATGAATCGTAGTACCCGTGGTGGGTGTGTTTGGTGGATGTGGATGCTAATTCTTATGATTGGCGTTGTAATGGCCGAAAGACGTTGTATCCGGCTTCTTTGTCACTTCTTCTTTAATATATGATACACATGCGCATGCGTATTCGGAAAAAAAATATGTAAGCCATATTTGGTAAAAAATGTCATCCAATAATAAGGCATGACTATTATATATGGAAATCATGCATGCCTACTATACATGGAAGCAAAATAAACATATTCATGAATTTCCTTTAAACATAGTGAAAAGAGAGGTTAAAAATCATTTAAACATTCATTTTTTGACAAGTGGTTGCTTTATTTGGATTATTATGTTGATCAAATGTATCCTTAATGAATGGAATGATCAGATTGAATATTTCTCTTGAGATGGACCATCTTAAAACTGCTCTAACAAAACACTCCATTGGTCAACTGCCTTTTTACAAAAAGAAAATATGGTAGCCATATGATGTTGAAATTTCTCGTATGTGCAAAGCAAAAAGATGTACGTCAATGATGCAATAGAGAGAAAATGAGATCTTGCAAAACTGTGCGATCTATCTGGTTTTGATTATGTTCCATTAACCCAGCTCAACTGGATATACACTTTGCGACAAGACACTTTTTTGGAACTACGAAAGGTAGAGTTCAATTTTCACTGAACTAAAACATAGGTCCTTATATATCTTCACACAAAACCAGAGTATTTTGCTCTCATATAGATATCTTTCATTTGTTTAAGAAAATTTGATGGAAAACGGTGATGGAGATAATGTAATTTGAGGTTCGAAACAACTCTGCGTACAACGATTTTTGTACAACACTTCCACGCCAGACAGTGAATAGATGCTGGATGCTATGACCAACAAACTGAGCCATCTCTAATCGTATAAGTGTAGGACGGAATTTTGTCGTATGCATAGCATTGTTGTTTTCAGGTTATCCTGTCCTCCAGGGATACTAGTGCAGGTTATCTTGTCCTCCAGGGATACTAGTATGGCAGCTTTTAACTGGACAATAAATTACTCAAAACCTCAAGCAAGGTCTAATATATACCATTGGTTTGCACTTTTGACATAATGAGACCTGCAAATCATGGCCGAGGGAAAGCATCAGGTGCTCCAAACACTCATATGCTCCCACGCTCCAATGTTCGAAAGCTCAATTCTCTTTTTGTGGACATTCACAAGACATGTCTGTCGGATTTCGGGTTTCGGCAAAACCCTCGAGATTCGAACACTGGGGTGCGCACGAAGATCTCCCCCCGCCCCTCAGCTCATGCTCTCGCAACGATCTCATAACCTAACTCACCAAACTCGAAGAACAAAGGACACAGAGTTTATACTGGTTCGGGCCACCGATGTGGTGTAATACCCTACTCCAGTGTGGTATGGTGGATTGCCTCTTGGGCTGAGGATGAACAAATACAAGGGAAGAACAACCTCCTGAGGAGAGGTGTTCTTGGGCTCGATGAGCTTGTTTGTGTGAGGATGGAATAGATCCGATCCAAGATGAGTTCTTGGATCCCCTCCTCCTTTCTCCTCCCTCTCTACTGTGGTGGCTAGTCCTATTTGTAGAGGCCCTGGTCCTCTTCCCAAATATAGGCGGAAAGGGATCCAACAACGGCCAAATTTGAAGGGAGACAACTAGTACAAGTTATCCTGACAAAAAGTGGTCTTCGCCTGCCAAAGGCTCTGGTGCTGACGCCGTCCTGGGCTCCACGGTGACCTCCGTCCTGCCGTCCTGCTGGTCTTGGTCTTGTTGCACCGATATGGAAATCTTTGCCTGATGCCTCGGGACTCCTCCCATGCGCCTGCCCCTTTAGCACCAAAGAGGAAACGAGGAAACTGCGCACACTGGCGCCCGCCTGGCCTTGGTCGTCATGGCTTGCGTCACAGGAACCTCGCGAGGTGCCCCTCGCCTTGATCCCTCCGCCCCTCGCGAGCCAGCCTAGTAAGGCCGCCCTCGAGGAGGTCTTGTGTCGTCCGCCTCGCGAGGCTTGGCCCTCGCGAGGGTCTTGAGTGTTTGCTGGTGAAGATGGACCGTACAGGGCCACTGGTGGAGCCACGCCATGGGCCGCAGGCAGGAAAGTCTGGGGACCCCCGTTCCCAGAACGCCGACAGTAGCCCCCGGGCCCAAGGCACGCTCGGACTTGGCTTTGAGGCGAAGCCAAAGGGCAAGTGCGGAGCACCGCGGGCCCCAATAGCCTGCGTCCTCGATTGACGCGTGGCGACTGACGGGACATGGGCGTCTCCGCTTCCCCACGCTGCCTCGGCAACCGCCCGACTTGACGAGTCCTTGATGCATGCAGAGAAAACTATCATTACCTGTGATCGTGGGGGTCGCCGGTTGGCCTTCTCCTGCTATAAATGAGGAGGGGGGGCTAAGCCCCCGTCGCCCATCTCTTCCTGCTCCGCTCGCTTCTTCTCCCTTGCTTCATCGCTCGCAGCGACACCCATGGCGCCGATTCGGAGGTTCTCAGCCGCAGAGAAAGGAAAAGCCCCCCGCGACGAGCCGGGGCCGCTTCCGCCGAAGAAGAGGCTGGCCCGCCGCCGCGACGTAGTCGTGAGGCCGGAGGTGTCGAGGCCTTGGTGTGAGCGGCCTCCCCTCGGGTATCCGCTGCCTTTGTACGCCCAGGCCGAGGGCTCTGGAGGAAGAGGCGGCGACCAGCGCCGTGGTAGCGGGCGTCGTCGCCCCAGGAACCCACGCCGAGGGCTCCTCGCGCGAACTTGTGATGTGGGCGGCGATGCCTCCGCGCACTCGGATTCGCTTCCCGCAGTTCTTCTCTGCCGAGATGCCGCCGAGGGGTCCCCTCGAACTATGGCTGCAACATGCCGAGTGCGATGCCCCGGCGACAGGGGCGGAGGTCGAGGTCGTCTCCTAGGGAAAGATCTTCATGACCCGCGGCTGGGGTGAGGTCGCCCGAGTTTGCCGCACGGAGGGCGCCCTCGCCATCCACTTCGAGTACGACGGCGCCCCTATGATGTTCTTCAAGGTCTTCGACAAGGAAGGCCGCCGCTTGGAGTGCTGCCCTGGAGAGGGTCGTCGGGACGGTGCAGCGGCAGGAGCCAGGCCGGCCGCTGGCCTCGCCAGCGGTTCCTCCAGCAGCAGCGATGACGCTCGGGAGTCCAGCGACTCTCCCGAGCCCTACGAGACTCCGAAGACGAGCGACGACAGCTACGTGCCCCTGAGCTCTCGCTGTGCCCGGAGTGCAGCCGCAGCGTCTGGCCGTCGCCGTCGCTGATCTGGATGGGGTTGGCGCCGGCCTCCCGTGGCCCACTGTTGATGATGGCGCCGGTGGCTTGGTGCGTGTAGATAGGGCTCCTAGAAACCTTCTTCTTTTGTTTCCTGCGAGGAATCGAGACGAACCCCGTGGGAGGCGTGTAAAGGGTCTGTAATGCCTTTTGTTGATATCATCCTTATTATGAATATTTACAAATACATGTCCTGCTTCGGCTCGGTCTCCCCTTTCCAACTTCACGGTAGCTTGGTGCTCTACACCGACGGGTCCCGGTCCCCAGGCAGGCTGCAGCCGTCGCTGGTATGCCAGGTGATACGCCTCCAATGTATCTATAATTTTTGATTGCTCCATGATATTATATTATCTATTTTGGATGTTAATGGGCTTTATTTTACACTTTTATATCATTTTTGGGACTAACCTACTAACCGGAGGCCCATCCCAAATTGCTGTTTTTTTGCCTATTTTAGGGTTTCGAAGAAAAGGAATATCAAACAGAGTCCAAACGGAATGAAACCTTCAGGAATGTGATTTTCTCAACAAACGTGATCCAGGAGACTTGGAGTGGCCTTCAAGAAACAAGGGAGGAAGGCACGAGGCAGGGGGGCGCGCCCTCCACCCTCGTGGGCCCTCAGTTGCTTCACCGACGTACTTCTTCCTCCTATATATATCCATGTACCTCCAAACATCCAGGAGCACCACGAACACATAATTCCATCGCCGCAACCTTCTGTACTCGAGAGATCCCATCTCGGGGCCTTTTCCGGAGCTCCGCCGGAGGGGGCATTGATCACGGAGGGCCTCTACATCAACTCCATGGCCTCTCTGGTGACGTGTGAGTAGTTTACTTCAGACCTACGGGTCCATAGTTATTAGCTAGATGGCTTCTTCTCTCTCTTTGGATCTCAATACAAAGTTCTCCTCGATTTTCTTGGAGATCTATTCGATGTAATCTTCTTTTGCGGTGTGTTTGTCGAGATCCGATGAATTGTGGGTTTATGATCCAGATTATCTATGAACAATATTTGATTCTCCTCTGAATTCTTTTATGTATGATTGGTTTATCTTTGCAAGTCTCTTCGAATTATCAGTTTGGTTTGGCCTACTAGATTGATCTTTCTTGCAATGGGAGAAGTTCTTAGCTTTGGGTTCAATCTTGCGGTGTTCGATCCCAGTGACAGAAAGGGAACCGATACGTATTATATTGTTGCCATCGAGGATAAAAAGATGGGGTTTATATCATATTGCATGAGTTTATCCCTCTACATCATGTCATCTTCCTTAAAGCATTACTCCATTCTCTTGAACTTAATACTCTAGATGCATGCTGGATAGCGGTCGATGTGTGGAGTAATAATAGTAGTAGATGCAGGCAGGAGTCGGTCTACTTGTCTTGGATGTGATGCCTATATACATGATCATACCTAGATGAGGGAGTCCTGGATTAGGGGGTATCCGGATAGCCGGATTATATCCTTTGGCCGGACTGTTGGACTATGAAGATACAAGATTGAAGACTTTGTCCCGTGTCCGGATGGAACTCTCCTTGGTGTGGAAGGCAAGCTTGGCAATACGGATATGTAGATCCCCTTCCTTGTAACCGACTCTGTGTAACCCTAGCCCCCTCCGGTGTCTATATAAACCGGAGGGTTTAGTCTGTAGGACAAAGAAGAACAACAATCATACCATAGGCTAGCTTCTAGGGTTTAGCCTCTTCGATCTCGTGGTAGTAAACTCTTGTACTACTCATATTATCAAGAACAATCAAGCATGATGTAGGGTATTACCTCCATCAAGAGGGCCCGAACCTGGGTAAACATCGTGTCCCCTGCCTCCTGTTACCATCCGCCTAGACGCACAGTTCGGGACCCCCTACCCGAGATCCGCCGGTTTTGACACCGACATTGGTGCTTTCATTGAGAGTTCCTCTGTGTCGTCATCGTTAGGCTTGATGGCTCCTTCAATCATCGATAGCGATGCAGTCCAGGGTGAGACTTTTCTCCCCGGACGGATCTTTGTATTCGGCAGCTTCGCACTGCGGGCCAACTCGCTTGGCCATCTGGAGCATATCGAGAGTTACGCCCCTGGCCACCAGGTCAGGTTTGGAAGCTTAAACTACACGGCTGACATCCGCGGAGACTTGATCTTCGATGGATTCGAGCCCCTGCCGAGTGCGCCGCACGGTCACGATGAGCATGATTTAGCTCTACCATCGGACAGTGTTCAGGAGACCGCACCGGCAACTGCTCCGACTCTCAATTCGGAGCCAATTGCACCATCCATGGACGGGTGGATAGACCCCGCCACGGAGGCTGCATTCTCAGCGGCGATCGAGCCGAGTATTGACCTTACCCTTCACGAGAGCCATGACGCCAAACTACCGGATTCTTCTCCGGCTACGGACTCTGAACCGCCTGCGCCCATGCCTATTGAATCCGACTGGGCGCCGATCATGGAGTTCACCTCCGCGGATATCTTTCAGCACTCGCCCTTCGGCGACATACTGAACTCATTAAGGTCTCTCTCCTTGTTAGGAGAGTCCTGGCCGAACTATGTCCGGCAGGATTGGGATGCGGATGACGAAGAAATTCGCCGCCCACCCACCACCCACTTAGTAGCCACTATCAACGATTTGACCGACATGCTCGACTTCATCTCCAAAGACATTGATAGTATGGACGACGATGCAGGAGACGAACAGGAACCACTGCCCACAGGGCACTGGACGCCCACTTCATCATATGATGTATACATGGTGGACACACCCAAAGAAAATGACGACGAGGAATGGAAGGACACAACGAAGGATTGTTCCCTCGAGAAGCAGTCAAAGCGGTGGCATAAGCGCCGCTCCAAATCCCGCCTCGGCAGAAACAACGTTCATATAGACCCAGTGATAGAGCAGGGTGAGCCAGCAGACGACAAACACGGCATTGAACCATTGTCCAACCACGGCAACACGGAGAATCAAACCGAACAAACCGACTCTGGCGAAGATAACATTCTGGATGACATCACACAAGACAGGCACCCGGAGCAACAGAATACCCATCAAAGGCTTGTTGCCACTGCGAGGAGTCTGAAAAAGTAGAAGCAAAGGCTCAGGGCTACACAAGACGCACTCGGAATTAGATGGAGTGAAGTACTCAACACCGCAACAAAGTACGGTGGTAGTCGCCACACAAAGAGCTACCTGAAGCGAAAGCTGCTACCTGAATTCGATGAGGAGGCCTTAGATCCCCCACAATCAAAAAACAAAATAGCCATCCGGTCGGATAGACGACCTAGTGGCCAACATAGAGCGGCAAACGACGCCGCACACAAGCCAGTACGCGATCCACGTGAGGGCTCGCATCAAAAGGACGGCACAACCAGATCCATCTACGGGCCAAGCAAGCGCGCTCCAGCACGCAATGCAACACAACAAAAATCCGAACACCACGGTACACCCAAATACAGGGGTGCCGCACACCCCCTATATTTCACCGGTGAGGTGCTGGACCATGAATTTCCAGAGGGATTCAAACCCGTAAACATAGAGGCGTACGACGGAACGACAGACCCTGGGGTCTGGATTGAGGACTACATCCTCCATATCCACATGGCTTGAGGAGACGACCTCCACGCCATCAAGTACTTACCCCTCAAGCTCAAAGGGCCAGCTCGGCACTGGCTTAAAAGCCTCCCCGAAAACTCCATTGGAAGCTGGGAAGAGCTCGAAGACGCTTTTCGGGCAAGTTTTCAAGGGACCTATGTCCGATCACCGGATGCAGACGATTTAAGTCATATAACTCAACGGCCCGGAGAGTCAGCCCGAAAGCTTTGGAACAGGTTTCTCACTAAAAAGAACCAAATAGTCGACTGTCCGGATGCCGAAGCCTTAGCAGCTTTCAAGCACATCGTTCGAGACGAATGGCTTGCCAGACACCTCGGCCAAGAAAAGCCGAGAACAATGGCAGCATTAACAAGCCTCATGACCCGCTTTTGCACGGGCGAGGACAGCTGGTTAGCCCGATGCAGGACCAGCGACCCAAGTACATCCGAAGTCAGGGACGGAAACGGGAATCCACGACGCAGCAAAAATAAGCGCCGGAATAAAGAAGACAACCCGAAGAGCACGGCGGTAAATGCCAGATTCAAAAGCTCTCGGACAGGTCAGCAAAAGCTGCCCTCCAAAGGCAAAAGAGACAAACTGTCCAGCCTAAACAAGATTCTGGACAAAATATGTCAGATCCACAACACCCTCGATAAACCTGCAAATCATACCCATAGAGAATGTTGGGTCTTCAAGCAGTCCGGCAAGCTCAACACCGAACACAAGGGGAAGGATACACCAAGCGAAGACGAGGATGAGCCTCGCAAGCAAAGCACTGGGGAACAGAAGAAATTCCCACCAGAAGTCAAAACAGTAAACGTGTTACACGTGATGAAGGGGAGAAACAAAGAGGCACTCCTAGAGACACATGCCCCAGGGCCTATCACCGCGGTGTTCTGCCACTGATCGTCCCAACCGATCACCTTTGACCATCGGGATTACTCGGCAAGTATCCGACATGCAGGATGGGCTGCCTTGGTGTTAGACCCGATAATTGACGGATACCACTTCACACGAGTCCTGATGGACGGCGGCAGTAGTTTAAACCTGATATATCAGGACACAGTCCACAAAATGGGGATAGACCCAACAGAAATCAGCCATAGCAATACTACCTTTAAAGGAGTAACGCCAGGCCCAGAAGCCCATTGCACGGGCTCCCTGCTACTAAAGGTTATATTCGGCTTTCCCGATAACCTCCGCAGCGAAAAGTTAACCTTCCACATCGCTCTGTTCCAAAGTGGCTATCAAGCACTACTCGGACGCGAAGCTTTCGCTCGCTTTAACGCAATACCGCATTACGCTTCTCTCATGCTTAAGATGCCTGGTCCACGTGGCATCATTACAGCAAATGAAAATATTGAGCGCTCCTTGCGCGCGGAAGACCGTGTGGCCGCCTTGGCAGCCGCACACTAGACGACCTCACCAACTAGAGCATCTGACAGGTTGTTAAGACCACAGACACGGTTAGACAAGTCCGGTGCGGCTATATATAATTGATACAGGTTTGATGGCTATACCCCTATAACAATACAAGGGGCTCAACGCGTGTAAACAAGTGACAATTAGGCTCAACCTTACTTATCTTGAACTGTACATGGTTTATTTAGTATAACCTACCTTTTTGCACGACAACTTTTCAACTAAGTTCCTCTCTTTTACAGATGACCATCGTGCGACACCCGTCCAGGATACGGCACAACGGAGACACAGGCGCAGATGTGCAGCAAGGACCCGTTCCAAGGATTCTTTTTAGATTAAGACCCTGCGTAAACCTTTTTTACTGTCTCTTGTTGATGCACATCCCCCGGATTCTCAGTACAATTGAGAAGGATGCTAACGTATTGGCATGTGGCCACGTCAGAATATTGCACGTACCTGGACACTAGGGGCTTATTACAAAGGGCACTGTTTAGGCCCGGTTTACATCATAAAGACCGAATACCTTAGGGAGTGTTCGGCGTCGCGAGTTTGGCCTTATATGCATCAGCTCCGAATCATGTCTTTGGTCAAATGTTGGGTTTGCCCGGCTCTTGTGTTTTGCTACCTTACGTTCCGCTCTATCGGTTAAGGCGGCACCAGGAGAACTACTGCGATTGTGCCCTGGTTCATCCGGACGAGCACCTCAGTAGAGAAAGCCGAAAACTGACTGTCATGATATAGCGTGAGACTGGTCAACCACTCGATGACCTAGCGGAATCTTCGGGATTCCTCCGCCTTAACGAAGGGCCGTTTCCCGGCCAGGCATGTATGCACCCCGAATTCGGATGAGCGCGGAGCCACCAGGGGCTATATAGTAGCCCCACTGCCAAACTCCTCTGGCTAAGTGAAGTGTTAAAGCATTATAGTCCGATTGCCTAGTTCGCTCCGCTGTCACCTCCTTAATGGACTAAGACGTTGGATCAAGTGTGAACATGCGTCTTCTGCGAACACCCCCGCATTATATGCGTGGGGGCTGAAGCCGACGACTGCCATCTTTCAGGTTATATACATATACACATAAACGGCCGCACAGGAGGCATCATAGTACTTTCGGGCAAAAGTATAAATATAGCCTTGATAAACTCAATAAAACATTGTTTTTACAATGGGAATACATGTCACTTAAACATAATATTCTTCGAGCACTGAGCCTCTATCAAACAAGTGCCTTCAAGAACTTCTTCAAAGTAGTGCTCGGCAGCTACTCGGCCTATGGCCGAACCCTGTGCCGCAACAGTGGTGGCATCCATCTCCGCCCAGTATGTTTTGACACGGGCAAGGGCCATCCGTGAGCCTTCTATGCACGCCGACCTCTTTACAGCATCGATGCATGGCACAACACCAAGGAATTGTTGCACTAAGCTAAAGTAGCTATTCGGCCTTGGCCCTCCTGGCCACAGATGATCCACAACGGACCTCATGGCAAGTCCGGATAATCTATGGAGCTCGGCCCAACCAGTCAATCGCTCATTCAGCAACAGCAGACGGTCTAGAGCGTGAAACTGTGACCAGAATAACTTCTCCACTTCAGGACCTTTCTGATCCTTGAAGTACTCGGCCGCATCAGCAGCACTTGCAGCCAAATCCATAGCCGGTCCAGAGGAGCATATTTTGGATCTCCGAACTTAGTCCGCAACAAGAAGGGCTTCCCAGAAACGATATCCGCAGCTTGATTCAGCTCCTCCTTCGTCGCTCTAATTTTGGAGCGGGCTTCCTTGGAAGCCACCCGGGCCTTCTCCAGGTCCGTCACCTTCGCCCGGTTTTCCTCTTCAAGAAGCCGGTAACGGTCAGCAGCATCTTTTAACTCCACGGCCATCTTGGCAATTTTTTCTTTGCTCTCGCAATGTGCGGCCTGTTCGGCCCTTAACTCTTCGGCCACCTTTAAAGCGGCCGCATTGCTACTCCTTGCTTGCTCCTTGGCTCGGGCAAGCTCCGTCCAAAGGGTCTCCACAGTGGCAGCTCCATCTGTAGTCACAACATATTAAAGATACTAGCATCATGCTGCTCTTATTATGTGACAATCACCAGAAAAATCACTTACCATGTGCCTCGTCAAGCCGCTTGTTAACAAGCACGATGTCGGCATCTGCCGCATCCAGTTGCCGCCTTAGTTCGGCAAACACATCAGTCCGGCTAGCCACCAGAGATTCAACCACCTGCACACAAAGGCGGTCTGGTTATTACATGGGACTATGATCCTCTGTTTGCCGCCGTTTTCGACGACAACCAGAGTCTCAAGGGCTACTATCTACACAGGGCACATCTAAAAATGTGCGGTACTGTCAAAAATGTACATCATTTCGTGTACCTCAAAACCCGTCAATAGACTCATAAAGGCTTCATGCAACCCGCTTTCGGCGGACGAAATCCTTTCAATCACCATACCCATCAATGTGTGGTGCTCTTCTGAGATAGTCGCTTGCTCTAGCAGACCCCTCAGTACGTCCAACCGCACACCAGACGGTGCCGGACTCTTTTGATTGCTCTCTTCAAGAGCTAGATACTGAGGACTTCGGATGGCCATAGGATTACCTTCTAGCCTTGCTGGATCAAGAGAAACCCTCCGCGACGACACCTCGGGGTCGCCCGCCTCATGAGGCGGTATGGCAGGGGGAGGCGTTTCGCTCTCCATCATCTGTGGAAGAAGATCCCCTGAAAACGAGCTCTGCGGAGAAGGGCTAAGATCCGAACTGCAAGATAAATGCCTCGGTTATTTTCCTCAGAGGTAAAGCGAAATATTTTCATTATTAAGTACCTTTTTACTTACAGCTCGGTGGAGGGCTGATCCCCTTGAGGGCATAGTGCGGCCAGGGTATCCCCCAGGGCAGGACCCTTCGGCGGAGATTTCTTCACCCGTTTGGAGACCATTGTCTCCGGGCCCTCAGAGGCGGTTCTCTTCCTTCCCCGGGGAGAGGAATTTTCAGTTCCTCCTCCCCCGCTAACCTCCTTCGCGGAGGCGCTAGCCTCCTTGTTCCCCCCTTTATCCTCTCCTGAGGGCGCTTGATAAGGCGCGATCTCCAGCATCCTGGTTAGCACGGGATTTGGTGAGGTCTCAGGGAGGGGGGCCGGACACCTGATCAACTTTGCCTTTGCTATCCAATCCTGGTCAAAGAGCAGCTTTTTTAGGGCAACGTTTCGATAAATAAACGGACAGTGTGTTCGGATGCGGGGCTACTTACTTGGGTATCCGAGCGATTGTAGCTCAGACCTGCATCCTCAGTGATGTTCGGACACATTATTTGTGGTCCGAAGAACAATTTGTACATCTCTTCGTGCGTCATGCCGAGCAAATGTTGAATAGCTCGCGGTCCTTCCGGGTTGAATTCCCACATGCGAAGGGGCCAGCGTTTGCAAGGCTGGACTTGGCGAACTAGCATGACTTGCACTACCATAACCAGACTGAAATCTCTCTCAAAGAGATCTCGGATACGGCTTTGTAGTATTGGCACGTCCTTGGCTGGACCCCAGCTGATCCATGACATTAGTTGTGGTGGGGGGCCTGAGCGAAAGGTGGGGGCAGCTACCCACTTGGCACTTCGGGGAGCTGTGATGTAGAACCACTCCCGCTGCCACAATCCGGACACCTCTGGGAAGCAACCCTCAGGCCATGGAGCGTCAGCGATTTTGCTTATTAAAGCGCCTCCGCACGCTGCATGCTGCCCCTCGATCATCTTCAGCTTCACCTCGAAGGTCTTGAGCCACAGGCCGAAGTGAGGGGTAATGCGGAGGAAGGCCTCACATACGACAATAAATGTTGAGATGTGAAGAAGGGAATCCGGGGCCAGATCATGAAAATCTAGCCCATAATAGAACATAAGACCCCTAACGAAGGGATCCAGAGTGAGGCCTAGTCCTCGGAGGAAGTGGGAGACGAACACGACGCTCTCGTTGGGTTCGGGAGTAGGGACGACCTGCCCTCGGGCAGGCAGCCGATGCAAAATTTCGGCTGTTAGATATCTGGCCTCTCTCAACTTCTTGATGTCCTCCTCCGTGATGGAGGAAGGCATCCACCGACCTTGAAGGTTGGATCCGGACATAGTTGAAGGCCCGAAGTGCCTAAACCTGAGCTTTGGGTGTTGGAACTCGAGGCGGGAGGCGGATTCGATTAAGATCGAGAGGAAAAAGCCTTGTCCCCTTTATAAAGAGGGTGAATATGAAGCGTCCTCCTCGTGACCGTTTGGGACTTGCCTAAGATCTAGGATTCCTACCCATAGGCATGGTTGGGTTACCCACGTCCATATTGATGAGAATCCCGTAATAAATGGGACACGATCTTTGCTTCGACAAGACGTGCCAAGGAAACCGCCTCGCGAAACACACTGAGATTGGTTATGAAAAACGATTCGAATAAAGACCTGGCTGTGGTGTGATGTCACACTATGGGGTACGTCAGCAGATTAGATTTATGGAAATATTATTCTCTCTACGGTGGTATGTGGAACTTGTTTTGCAGAGCCGGACACGATCCTCGTGTTCAAAATCTTCTATGAAGTATTCGGAGGAGGAACCCGCCTTGCAATGCCGAAGACAATCTACACGCCGGACTCATCATCATTGAAGCCTGGTTCAGGGGCTACCGAGGGAGTCCTGAATTAGGGGGTATCCGGACAGCCGGATTATATCCTTTTGCCAGACTGTTGGACTATGAAGATACAAGATTGAAGACTTCGTCCCGTGTCCGGATGGAACTCTCCTTGGCGTGGAAGGCAAGCTTGGCAATACGGATATGTAGATCTCCTTCCTTGTAACCGACTCTGTGTAACCCTAGCCCCCTCCGGTGTCTATATAAACCGGAGGGTTTAGTCCGTAGGACAAAGAAGAACAACAATCATACCATAGGCTAGCTTTTAGGATTTAGCCTCTTCGATCTCGTGGTAGATCAACTCTTGTACTACTCATATTATCAAGAGCAATCAAGCAGGACATAGGGTATTACCTCCATCAAGAGGGCCCGAACCTGGGTAAACATCATGTCCCCTGCCTCCTGTTACCATCCGCCTAGATGCACAGTTCGGGACCCCCTACCCGAGATCCGCCGGTTTTGACACCGACACTAGATATTCTCATAACTATGCTCAATTCTATCAATTGCTCAACAATAATTCGTTTACCCACCGTAATACTTATGCTCTTGAGAGAAGCCACTAGTGAAACCTATGGCCCCCCGGGTCTATCTTCCATCATATTAATCTTCCAATACTTAGTTATTTCCTTTGCCGTTTATTTTATTCTGCATCTTTATTTCTCTTTATCATAAAAATACCAAAAAAATTATCTTATCATATCTATCAGATCTCACTCTCGTAAGTGACCGAGAAGGGCTTGACAACCCCTTTATCGTGTTGGTTGCGAGGTTCTTATTTGTTTGTGTAGGTGCGTGGGACTTGAGTGTGATCTCCTACTGGATTGATACCTTGGTTCTCAAAAACTGAGGGAAATACTTACGCTGCTTTACTGCATCACCCTTTCCTCTTCATGGGAAAACCAACGTGCTCAAGAGGTAGCAAGAAGGATTTTTGGCGCCGTTGCCGAGGAGATTCGCGCCAAGTCAAGTCAAGATTTGACTCCCACAAAGAGTCATTTCTGGCGCCATTACCAAATCAAAATGCACCAAGTACCCATCACAAACTCTTATCCCTCGCATTACATTGTTTGCCATTTGCCTCTCGTTTTCCTCTCCCCCACTTCACCCTTGCCGTTTTATTCACCCTCTTTTCCTCTCTCCCTCTCTCTCCATTCCCCTTCTGCTTCCTGATTCGCCCTTTTTGCCCATTTCTTGTTTGCTTGTGTGTTGGATTGCTTGCTTGTCGCGATGGCTCAAGATAATACTAAATTATGTGAATTTGCCAATACCAACAATAATGATTTTATTAGCACTCCGATTGCTCCTCTTACCGATGCTGAATCTTGTGAAATTAATACTGCTTTGCTGAATTTTGTCATGAAAGATCCGTTTTCTGGCCTTCCTAGTGAAGATGCCGCTACCCATCTAAACAACTTTGTTGATTTGTGTGATTTTCAAAAGAAGAAAGATGTGGTTAATGATATTGTTAAATTGAAGCTATTTCCGTTTTCGCTTAGAGATCGTGCTAAAGCTTGCTTTTCGTCTTTGCCTAAAAATAGTATTGATTCATGGAATAAGTGCAAAGATGCTTTTATCTCTAAGTATTTTCCTCCTACTAAGATCATCTCTCTTAGAAACGATATTATGAATTTTAAGCAACTTGATCATGAACATGTTGCACAATCTTGGGAGAGGATGAAATCAATGATACGTAATTGGCCATCACATGGTTTGAATCTTTGGATGATTATACAAAACTTTTATGCTGGATTGAATTTTGCTTCTAGAAATCTTTTATATTCAACCGCGAGAGGCACTTTTATGGAAATCACTTTAGGAGAAGCTACCAAACTCCTAGATAATATTATGGTTAATTATTCTCAATGGCACACCGAAAGATCTACTAATAAAAAAGTGCATGCAATTGAAGAGATTAATGTTTTGAGTGGAAAGATGGATGAACTTATGAAATTGTTTGCTAATAAGAGTGCTCCTACTGATCCTAATGATATGCCTTTGTCTACCTTGATTGAGAATAGTAATGAATCTATGGATGTGAATTTTGTTGGTAGGAACAATTTTGGTAATAACGCGTATAGAGGTAATTTTAATTCTAGGCCGTTTCCTGGTAATTCCTCTAATAATTATGGTAATTCCTACAACAATTCCTATGGAAATTATAATAAGATGCCCTCTGATTTTGAATCTAATATTAAAGAATTTATTACTTCGCAAAAGAGTTTGAATGCTTTGATTGAAGAAAAATTGCTTAAGATTGATGAGTTGGCTAGGAACGTTGATAGAATTTCTCTTGATGTTGATTCTTTGAAAGTTAGATCTATTCCACCTAAGCATGATATCAATGAGTCTCTCAAGGCCATGAGAATTTCCATTGATGAGTGCAAATAATGAACCGCTAGGATGCGTGCTAAGAAAGATTGCTTTATAAAAGCGTGTTCTTCTAGTTTTCATGATAATAAGGATGAAGATCTAAAAGTTATTGATGTGTCTCCTATTAAATCTTTGTTTTGCAATATGAATCTTGATAATTATGGGGCTGAATATGATCCACCTTTACCTAGAAGGCGTTCCAAAAATCCGGAGTCTTTAGATCTTGATGCTAAAATTGTTAAAAGTGGGATTGAAGAGGTTAAAACTTTAAATATCAATGAACCCACTATTTTGGATTTCAAGGAATTTAATTATGATAATTTCTCTTTGATAGATTGTATTTCCTTGTTGCAATCCGTGCTAAATTCTCCTCATGCTTATAGTCAAAATTAAGCTTTCACTAAACATATCGTTGATGCTTTGATGCAATCTTATGAAGAAAAACTTGAGTTGGAAGTTTCTATCCTTGGAAAACTTTATGATGAGTGGGAACCTACAATAAAAATTAAAATTAAATATCATGAGTGTTATGCTTTGTGTGATTTAGGTGCTAGTGTTTCCACGATTCCAAAAACTTTGTGTGATTTGCTAGGTTTCCGTGATTTTGATGATTGTTCTTTAAACTTGCACCTTGCGGATTCCACTATTAAGAAACCTATGGGAAGAATTAATGATGTTCTTATTGTTGCAAATAGGAAATATGTGCCCGTAGATTTCATTGTTCTTGATATAGGTTGCAATCCTTCATGTCCTATTATTCCTGGTTGACCTTTCCTTAGAACGATTGGTGCAATTATTGATATGAAGGAAGGGAATATTAGATTCCAATTTACGTTAAGTAAAAGCATGGAACACTTCCCTAGAAAGAAAATTAAATTACCTTATGAATCTATTATGAGAGCCACTTATGGATTGCCTACCAAAGATGGCAATACCTAGATCCATCTTCGCTTTTATGCCTAGCTAGGGGCGTTAGACGATAGCGCTTGTTGGGAGGCAACCCAATTTTATTTTTATTCCTTGCTTTTTGCTCCTGGTTATTAATAAATAATTTACCTAGCCTCTGTTTTGGTTGTGTTTTTTGTGTTTAATTAGTGTTTGTGCCAAGTAGAACCGTTGGGAAGCCTTGGGAAAGTCTTTTTGATCTTGCTGTAAAAACAGAAACTTTAGCGCTCACGAGAATTGCTGCCATTTTTATTTGGAAGGTGATATTTAGTTAATTATTTTTGAAGATGATTAATAGATAAATTACTCACGTCCAGAAATTTATTTTAGAATTTTTGGGGTTCCAGAACTTGCGTTAGCTATAGATTACTACAGACTGTTCTGTTTTTGACAGATTCTGTTTTTCTTGTGTTGTTTGCTTATTTTGATGAATCCGTGGCTAGTAAAAGAGTTTATAAACCATAGAGAAGTTGGAATACAGTAGGTTTAACACCAATATAAATAAATAATGATTTCATTACAGTACCTCAAAGTGGTGTTTTGTTTTCTTTCACTAACGGAGCTCACGAGATTTTCTATTTTGAGTTTTGTGTTGTGAAGTTTTCAAGTTTTGGGTAAAGATTTGATGGATTATGGATCAAAGAGTGGCAAGAGCCTAAGGTTGGGGATGCCCATGGAACTCCAAGGTAAAACTCAAGGACACCAAAAAACCTAAGCTTGGGGATGCCCCGGAAGGCATCCCCTCTTTCGTCTTCGTCTATCGGTAACTTTACTTGGAGCTATATTTTTATTCACCACATGATATGTGTTTTTCTTGGAGCATCTTGTATGATTTGAGTCTTTGCTTCTTAGTTTACCACAATCACCCTTACTTTACACACCTTTTGAGAGAGACTCACATTAATTGAAATTTATTAGAATACTCTATGTGGTTCACTTATATCTTTTGAGCTATATAGTTTTTGCTCTAGTGCTTCACTTATATCTTTTAGAGCGCGGTGGTGGATTTTTTTATAGAAACTATTGTTCTCTCATGCTTCACTTATATTATTTTGAGAATCCTTTAGAACAACATGGCAATAATAAAAAATTTCATATAAGTGCATTGAATACTATGAGAAGTTTGATACTTGATAGTTGTTTTGAGATATTGAGATGGTGATATTAGAGTCATGCTAGTTGAGTAGTTGTGAATTTGAGAAATACTTGTGTTGAAGTTTGTGATTCCCGTAGCATGAACATATGGTGAACCGTTATGTGATGAAGTCGGAGCATGATTTATTTATTGATTGTCTTCCTTATGAGTGGCGGTCGGGGACGAGCGATGGTCTTTTCCTACCAATCTACCCCCTAGGAGCATGCGCGTAATACTTTGCTTTGATAAATTGTGGATTTTTGCAATAAGTATGTGAGTTCTTTATGACTAATGTTGAGTCCATGGAATATACGCACTCTCACCCTTCCACCATTGCTAGCCTCTCTAGTATCGTGCAACTTTCGCCGGTACCATAAACCCACCATATACCTTCCTCAAAACAGCCACCATACCTACCTATTATGGCATTCCCATAGCCATTGCGAGATATATTGCCATACAACTTTCCACCGTTCCGTTATTATGACACGCTTCATCATTGTCATATTGCTTGCATGATCATGTAGTTGACATCGTATTTGTGGCAAAGCCACCGTTCATAATTCTTCATACATGTCACTCATGCATCATTGCACATCCCGGTACACCGCCGGAGGCATTCACATAGAGTCATATTTTGTTCGAAGTATTGAGTTGTAATTCTTGAGTTGTAAGTAAATAAAGTGTGATGATCATCATTATTAGAGCATTGTCCCAGGTGAGGAAAGGATGATGGAGACTATGATTCCCCCACAAGTCGGGATGACACTCCGAACAAAAAAAGAGGCCAAAGAAAAAAGAGAGAGAAAGAAGGCCCAAATAAAAAAATGAGAGAAAAAGAGAGAAGGGACAATGTTACTATCCTTTTTCCACACTTGTGCTTCAAAGTATCACCATGTTCTTCATATAGAGAGTCTCCTATGATATCACTTTCATATACTAGTGGGAATTTTTCATTATAGAATTTGGCTTGTATATTCCAATGATGGGCTTCCTCAAAATGCCCTAGGTCTTCATGAGCAAGCAAGTTGGATGCACACCACTTAGTTTATTTTGTTGAGCTTTCATATACTTATAGCTCTAGTGCATCCGTTGCATGGCAATCCCTACTCACTTACATTGATATCTATTGATGGGCATCTCCATAGCCCGTTGATATGCCTAGTTGATGTGAGACTGTCTTCTCCTTTTTGTCTTCACCACAACCACCATTCTATTCCACCATAGTGCTATATCCATGGCTCATGCTCATATATTGCGTGAAGATTGAGAAAGTTTGAGAACATCAAAAGTATGAAACAATTGCTTGGCTTGTCATCGGGGTTGTGCATGATTTAAATATTTTATGTGGTGAAGATAGAGCATAGCCAACTATATGATTTTGTAGGGATAACTTTCTTTCGCCATGTTATTTTGAGAAGACATAATTGCTTAATTAGTATGCTTGAAGTATTATTATTTTTATGTCAATATTAAACTTTTATCTTGAATCTTATGGATCTGAGCATTAATGCCACAATAAAGAAAAATTACATTGAGAAATATGTTAGAAAGCATTCCACATCAAAAATTCTTCTTTTATCATTTACTTACTCGAGGACGAGCAGGAATTAAGCTTGGGGATGCTTGATACGTCTCCAACGTATCTATAATTTTTGATTGCTCCATGCTATTATATTATCTATTTTGGATGTTAATGTGCTTTATTTTACACTTTTATATCATTTTTGGGACTAACCTACTAACCGGAGGCCCAGCCCAAATTGCTGTTTTTTTGCCTATTTTAGGGTTTCGAAGAAAAGGAATATCAAACAGAGTCCAAACGGAATGAAACCTTCGGGAACGTGATTTTCTCAACAAACGTGATCCAGGAGACTTGGAGTGACCGTCAAGAAACAAGGGAGGAAGGCACGAGGCAGGGGGGCGCGCCTACCCCCTGGGCGCGCCCTCCACCCTCATGGGCCCTCCGTTGTTCCACCGACGTACTTCTTCCTCCTATATATATCCATGTACCCGCCAAACATACAGGAGCACCACAAAAACCTAATTCCACCGCCCCAACCTTCTATACTCGAGAGATCCCATCTCGGGGCCTTTTCCGGAGCTCCGCCGGAGGGGGCATTGATCACAGAGGGCCTCAACATCAACTCCATGGCCTCTCTGGTGATGTGTGAGTAGTTTACTTCAGACCTACGGGTCCATATTTATTAGCTAGATGGCTTATTCTCTCTCTTTGGATCTCAATACAAAGTTCTCCTCGATTTTCTTAGAGATCTATTCGATGTAATCTTCTTTTGCGGTGTGTTTGTCGAGATCTGATGAATTGTGGGTTTATGATCCAGATTATCTATGAACAATATTTGATTCTCCTCTGAATTCTTTTATGTATGATTGGTTTATCTTTGCAAGTCTCTTCGAATTATTAGTTTGGTTTGGCCTACTAGATTGATCTTTCTTGCAATGGGAGAAGTGCTTAGCTTTGGGTTCAGTCTTGCGGTGTTCAATCCCAGTGACAGAAAGGGAACCGATACGTATTGTATTGTTGCCATCGAGGATAAAAAGATGGGATTTATATCATATTGCATGAGTTTATCCCTCTACATCATGTCATCTTCCTTAAAGCATTACTCTGTTCTCTTGAACTTAATACTCTAGATGCATGCTGGATAGCGGTCGATGTGTGGAGTAATAGTAGTAGATGCAGGCAGGAGTCGGTCTACTTGTCTCGGACGTGATGCCTATATACATGATCATACCTAGATATTCTCATAACTATGCTCAATTCTATCAATTGCTCGACAGTAATTCGTTTACCCACCGTAATACTTATGCTCTTGAGAGAAGCCACTAGTGAAACCTATGGCCCCCGGGTCTATCTTCCATCATATTAATCTTCCAATACTTAGTTATTTCCTTTCTCGTTTATTTTATTTTGCATCTTTATTTCTATTTATCATAAAAATACCAAAAATATTATCTTATCATATCTATCAGATCTCACTCTCGTAAGTGACCGAGAAGGGCTTGACAACCCCTTTATCGCGTTGGTTGCGAGGTTCTTATTTGTTTGTGTAGGTGCGTGGGACTTGAGCATGATCTCCTACTGGATTGATACCTTGGTTCCCAAAAACTGAGGGAAATACTTACGCTTCTTTACTGCATCACTGTTTCCTCTTCAAGGGAAAACCAACGCAGTGCTCAAGAGGTAGCACCAGGTCGCGATGCCGTGGTCAAGGCCAGGAGGTGAGCGGCCCAAGGTCCAGTAAGAGCTCCTGAGGCGCGATGCTCAAGAGGTCCCCTTTAGCATGCAAGAAGCTACCTGAAGGTAGGAAAGGGAGGTGGCATCGCCGTAACAAGGCTGCAACAGGTGAGAATCTTATGCCGTAGCGCTCGGCTGTCCTAGGTGCGAAACTTATCTTGGCAGTCCAGAGTTGATTCCTTGTGCTGCGCCAGACTCCTTGTGCTTCGGCGGCCATAGTATAGCCAGGTTAGGCCCATGCTCTTCTGTGTGCTCTACATCCTCGGGTCCCGGCCCTCGAGCAAGCTCAGCCGCCGCTGGTATGCCAGGTCACGATGCCATGGGCAAGGCCAGGGGGTGAGGGCTAGAGAGCCAGTAGGAGCTCCTGAGTCGCGATGCTTAGGAGCCCCCCTTTCAACGCACAAGCGAATCACATGGGAAAGTAGAGAGCCCGTGGTACCGCCCGCTGTTCCCTCGTGAGGTTCCTGCAGGTTAGCGCGTGGAGGGATACAAATTGCAGCCACGCTTGCCGGTCTGCCACTGGTCGTTCCGCAAGAAGATGAGGGCACTGAGGGCCTAGTGAGGTGACGTGCGCGGGGGTGCCGCGAGCCAGAGCTCGACCGCTCAGATTTGTCAGCGTTGCAGGGACGGACCCGAGCACAAGCGTCGTGCCAGCATGAGTAGCCCCCGTTGCGGGATGAGCAAGGGGTCGATCGGCGGCGCGGGCGTCTGTGCTGAGTGACAATCAAGCAAGTGATGACTGTAAATAACCCATGCATGCGAACCATCTAGCTTAGATACATATAAAAATGATACATGCCACTGGGGCGGACCCGAGCGGCCTGGGGATGATGCAGCCCGAGGGGCGACCCCAATATTGTAAGCTAAAGATGCAGAAAGATACACGTCGCAGGGATAGACCCATGCGACTTGGGGATAATGCAGCCCGAGGGGCGCCTCCAACTGAATGAACTAGAAATTGTCACCTGATAACGCCGCCGGAGTGGTGTTGGAGTAGCTGATGATGCACGCTGGAGGGTCGCTCCTCACGAGCTGCCAGAACCCTGAGCCTCAGGAGGCTCTGGGGCTCGGGTGGTTCCTTGAGGACGATCGCCATCTCCGCCCGGACTGCGTGATGCCTGACCTCCTGAGCTGCCAGGATGCTCCGGAGATGACACTGGTAGGCGACATCCGCGTTCGGCAAGCCAAACAGCATGCGAACATAGCTGTGAGGTGGACCCTCACACCGTCCAACGCGCGAAGGCCAGGAGCGCTCCTGAGATGCGGCCCTGTTGAGCCCTGATACGTCCATTTTGCATCATTCTTTTATATAAATATTTATTGCATTATGGGCTGTTATTACACATTATGTCACAGTACTTATGCCTATTCTCTCTTATTTTACAAGGTTTACATAAAGAGGGAGAATGCCGGCAGCTGGGATTCTGGGCTGGAAAAGGTGCAAATATTAGAGACCTATTCTGCACAGCTCCAAAAGTCCTGAAACTTCACGAAAGATGTTTTCCAAATATATAAAAAATACTGAGGGCAAGAACTTCACCAGGGGGGCCACACCCTGCCCATGAGGGTGGGGGCGCGCCCCCCTACCTCGTGGGCCCCCTGGTGGCCCTCCGGTGGCCATCTTCTGCTATATGGAGTCTTTCGATGGGAAAAAAAATCAGAAGCCATCTTCTCGGACGAAACTCCGCCACCACGAGGCGGAACCTTGGGGGAACCAATCTAGGGCTCTGGCGGAGCTGTTCTGCCGGGGAAACTTCCCTCTCGGAGGAGGAAATCATCGTCATCGTCATCACCAATGCTCCTCTCATCGGGAGAGGGCAATCTCCATCAACATCTTCATCAGCACCATCTCATCTCAAAACCCTAGTTCATCTCTTGTATCCAATTCTTGTCTCCAAGTCCGGGATTGGTGCTAGTAGGTTGCTAGTAGTGTTCATTACTCCTTGTAGTTGATGCTAGTTGGTTTAATTGGTGGAAGATCATATGTTCAGATCCTATATGCATATTAATACCCCTCTGATTATGAACATGTTTATGCTTTGTGAGTAGTTACTTTTGTTCCTAAGGACATGGGAGAAGTCTTGCTATTAGTAGTCATGTGAATTTGGTATTTGTTCGATATTTTGATGAGATGTATGTTGTCTCTCCTCTAGTGGTGTTATGTGAACGTCGACTACATGACACTTCACCATTATTTGGGCCTAGAGGAAGGCATTGTGGAGTAATAAGTAGATGATGGGTTGCTAGAGTGACAGAATCTTAAACCCTAGTTTATGCGTTGCTTCGTAAGGGGCTGATTTGGATCCATATGTTTCATGCTATGGTTAGGTTTACCTTAATACTTTTGTTGTAGTTGCGGATGCTTTCGATAGAGGTTAATCATAAGTGGGATGCTTGTCCAAGTAAGGACAGTACCCAAGCACCGGTCCACCCACATACCAAATTATCAAAGTATCGAACGCGAATCATATGAACGTGATGAAAACTAGCTTGACGATATTCCCATGTGTCCTCGGGAGCGCTTTTCTCTATATAAGAGTTTGTTCAGGATTGTCCTTTGCTACAAAAGGATTGGGCCACCTTGCTGCACTTTATTTACTTTCGTACTTGTTGCTCGCTACAAATTATCTTATCACAAAACTATCTGTTACCACTTATTTCAGTACTTGCAGAGAATACCTTGCTGGAAACCGCTTATAATTTCCTTCTGCTCCTCGTTGGGTTCGACACTCTTACTTATCGGAAGGACTATGATAGATCCCCTATACTTGTGGGTCATCAAGACTCTTTTCTGGCGTTGTTGCCGGGGAGTGAAGCGCCTTTGGTAAGTGGAATTTGGTAAGGAAAAATTTATATAGTGTGCTGAAATTTACTGTCACTTGTCACCATGGAAAGTAATCCTCTGAGGGGCTTGTTCGGGGTATCTTCACCCCGACTAGTAGAGCAAAGAGTTGCTCCTCAACCCACTGAACCTACTGAAAATGAAAATGAAAATGAAAATGCTTGCTTTGAAGTTCCTGTGGGTATGATAGAAAAACTGCTAGCTAATTTTTTTAGGAGATGGAACAAAACATCCTGATGAACATCTGATATATGTGGATGAAGTTTGTGGATTATTTAAGCTTGCACGTGTAACCGGAGATGTTGTTAAGAAGAAGGTCTTCCCTTTATCTTTGAGGGGAGATGCATCGACATGGTATAGGCTATGTGATGATATGGGGTCTTGGAATTACAAACGATTGAAATTGGAATTTCATCAGAAGTTTTATCCTATGCATCTTGTTCATCGTGATCGCAATTATATATATAATTTTTGGCCTCGCGAAGGAGAAAGCATCGCTCAAGCTTGGGGGAGGCTTAAATCAATGTTATATTCATGCCCCAATCATGAGCTCTCAAGAGAAATGATTATTCAAAAATTTTATGCTCGGCTTTCTGGTAACAATCGCACCATGCTTGATACTTTTTGATTGTGTTAAATCTTTTATGGATACCGATATTTTTCGTAAATTTAGCACTAAATATGGACTTGACTCTGAGATAGTAGCTTCTTTCTTTGAATCTTTTGCTGCCTATGTTGATCTCCCCAAGGAGAAGTGGTTTAAATATCATCCTCCCATAGAAGTAAAAGTAGCTGCACCTATTAAAGTTGAAGAAAAGACTATCACTTATAATGATCCTATTGTTCCCACTTCTTATGTTCAGAAACCACCTTTCCCTGTTAGGATAAAGGATCATGCTAAAGCTTCAACTGTGGTTCGTAAAAGCAATATTAAAACATATACACCTCCTGAGCAAGTTAAAGTTGAACCTAATATTGCTATCGTTAAAGATCTCTTGTCTGATAATATTGATGGGCATGTTATTTATTTTTGTGATGAAACTGCTAGAATTGCTAAACCCCATGATAAAGATAAACCTAGACCTGTGGTAGGCATGCCTGTTATTTCTATTAAAATAGGAGATCATTGTTATCATGGCTTATGTGATATGGGTGTTAGTGCTAGTGCAATACCTTATTCCTTATACAAAGAAGTTATGCATGATATTGCACCTGCTGAGATGGAAGATATTGATGTCACAATTAAACTTGCCAATAGAGATACTATTTCACCAATGGGAATTGTTAGAGATGTTGAAGTCTTGTGTGGGAAAACTAAATATCCTGCTGATTTTCTTGTTCTTGGTTCCCCACAAGATAGCTTTTGTCCCATTATATTTGGTAGACCCTTCTTAAATACTGTTAATGCTACCATAAATTGTAAAAGAGATGTTGTTACTATCGGTTTAGATGATATGACTCATGAATTTAATTTTTCTAAATTTAGTAGACAACACCGTGAAGAAGAATTACCTAGTAAGGATGAAATTATTGGTCTTGCTTCTATTGCCGTACCTCCTAGTGATCCTTTAGAACAATATTTGCTAGACCATGAAAATGATATGTTTATGAATGAAAGAAGGGAATTAGATGAAGTATTCTTTAAACATGAACCTATTCTGAAAAACAATTTACCTGTTGAAATCCTAGGGGATCCTCCTCCACCCAAGGGTGATCCCGTGTTTGAGCTTAAACCGTTACGTGATACTCTTAAATATGCTTATCTTGATGAGAAAAATATATATCCTGTTATTATTAGTGCCAACCTTTCAGAGCATGAAGAAGAGAGATTATTGAAAACTCTAAAGAAGCACCATGATGCTATTGGGTATACTCTTGATGATCTTAAGGGCATTAGTCCCACTCTATGTCAACATAAAATTAATTTGGAAGAAGATGCTAAACCAGTTCGTGATCATCAACGCCGGCTGAATCCTAAAATAAAAGAAGTGGTAAGAAAGGAGATACTAAATCTCCTTGAGGCAGGTATAATTTATCCCGTTGCTGATAGTCAGTGGGTAAGCCCTGTCCATTGTGTCCCTAAGAAGGGAGGTATTACTGTTGTTCCTAATGATAAAGATGAATTGATTCCTCAAAGAATTATTACAGGTTATAGGATGGTAATCGATTTCCGCAAATTAAATAAGGCTACTAAAAAGGATCATTACCCCTTACCTTTTATCGATCAAATGCTAGAAAGAATATCCAAACATACACATTTTTGCTTTCTAGATGGTTATTCTGGTTTCTCTCAAATACCCGTGTCAGCCAAAGATCAATCAAAGACTACTTTTACATGCCCTTTTGGTACTTTTGCTTATAGACGTATGCCTTTTGGTTTATGTAATGCACCTGCTACCTTTCAAAGATGCATGATGGCTATATTATCTGACTTTTGTGAAAAGATTTGTGAGGTTTTCATGGACGACTTTTCTGTCTATGGATCTTCTTTTGATGATTGCTTGAGCAACCTTGATCGAGTTTTGCAGAGATGTGAAGAAACTAATCTTGTCTTGAATTGGGAAAAGTGCCACTTTATGGTTAATGAAGGTATTGTCTTAGGGCATAAAGTTTCTGAAAGAGGTATTGAAGTTGATAAAGCCAAGGTTGATGCTATTGAAAAGATGCCATGTCCCAAGGACATCAAGGGTATAAGAAGTTTCCTTGGTCATGCCGGTTTTTATAGGAGGTTCATTAAGGACTTCTCAAAAATCTCTTGGCCTCTGACTAATTTATTACAAAAAGATATACCATTTGTATTTGATGACGATTGTGTAGAAGCATTTGAAATACTTAAGAAAGCATTGATTTCTGCACCTATTGTTCAGCCACCTGATTGGAATTAACCCTGTGAAATTATGGGTGATGCTAGTGATTATGCTGTAGGTGCTGTTCTAGGACAAAGAGTTGATAAGAAACTAAATGTTATTCAATATGCTAGTAAAACTCTAGACAATGCTCAAAGAAATTATGCTACTACTGAAAAAGAATTCTTAGCAGTTGTATTTTCTTGTGATAAGTTTAGACCTTATATTGTTGATTCTAAAGTAACTATTCACACTGATCATGCTGCTATTAAATATCTTATGGAAAAGAAAGATGCTAAACCTAGACTTATTAGATGGGTTCTCTTGCTACAAGAGTTTGATTTGCATATTTTTGATAGAAAAGGAGCTGAGAACCCCGTTGCAGACAACTTGTCTAGGTTAGAAAATGTGCTTGATGACCCACTACCTATTGATGATAGCTTTCCTGATGAGCAATTAAATGTCATAAATGCTTCTCATACTGCTCCATGGCATGCTGATTATGCTAATTACATTGTTGCTAAGTTTATACCACCTAGTTTCACATACCAGCAAAAGAAAAAGTTCTTCTATGATTTGAGGCATTACTTTTGGGATGACCCACATCTTTATAAAGAAGGAGTAGATGGTGTTATTAGACGTTGTGCACTTGAGCATGAACAGGAACATATCCTACACAAGTGTCACTCCGAAGCATATGGAGGACACCATGCTGGAGATAGAACTGCACATAAGGTACTGCAATCTGGTTTTTATTGGCCTACTCTCTTCAAGGATGCCCGCAAGTTTGTTTTATCTTGTGACGAATGTCAAAGAATTGGTAATATTAGTAGATGTCAAGAAATGCCTACGAATTATTCACTTGTTATTGAACCATTTGATGTTTGGGGCTTTAACTATATGGGACCTTTTCCTTCCTCTAATGGTTATACACATATTTTAGTTGCTGTTGATTACATTACTAAGTGGGTAGAAGATATTCCAACTAGTAGTGCTGATCATAAAAGTTCTATTAAAATGCTTAAAGAAGTTATCTTTCCAAGATTTGGAGTCCCTAGATATTTAATGACTGATGGTGGTTCACATTTTATTCATGGTGCTTTCCGTAAAATGCTTGCTAAATATGATGTTAATCATAGAATTGCATCTCCTTATCACCCTCAGTCTAGTGGTCAAGTAGAATTGAGTAATAGAGAACTCAAATTAATTTTGCAAAAGACTGTTAATAGGTTTAGAAAGAATTGGTCCAAGAAACCAGATGATGCATTATGGGCCTATAGAACTGCATATAAAAATCCTATGGGTATGTCTCCGTATAAAATGGTCTATGGAAAAGCATGTCACTTACCTCTCGAACTAGAACACAAGGCTTATTGGGCTATTAAAGAACTTAATTATGATTTTAAACTTGCCGGTGAGAAGAGGTTCTTTCATATTAGCTCACTTGATGAATGGAGAACCCAAGCCTATGAAAATGCCAAGTTGTTTAAAGAAAAAGTTAAAAGATGGCATGACAAAAGGATACAAAAGCGTGAGTTTAATGTAGGTGATTATGTATTGCTATACAACTCTCGTTTAAGATTTTTTGTAGGAAAACTTCTCTCTAAATGGGAAGGTCCTTACGTTATCGAGGAGGTCTACCGTTCCGGTGCCATAAAAATCAACAACTTCGAAGGCACAAATCTGAAGGTGGTAAACGGTCAAAGAATCAAACATTATATCTCAAGTAATCCTATAAATGTTGAAACCAATGTTATTGAAACCGTAACCCCGGAGGAATACATAAGGGACACTTTCCGGAATGTTTCAGACTCCGAAAAGGAATAGATATGTGGTACGGTAAGTAAACCGACTCCGAAACAGTTTTTAAGGCAATATTTCTCCGTTTTGGAGTATTTAGAAAAATAGAAAAATAAGAAGCAGTCCGGGAAGGACACGAGGCGTCCACGAGGGTGGAGGGCGTGCCCTACCCTACTGGGTGCGCCCCCTACCTCGTGGGCACCTCGTGTGCTCTCCGGACTCCGTTTTCGTACACGACACGTATTTTGGTCGGTAAAAATTCATTATATAACCTCCCGGGGGTTTTGACTCCCGTATCACGCAAAAATCTCATGTCTTTGTTTCGAGCTGTTTTTTGTCAGGGTTGTCAAGGCCAGGCACTATGTCATCTCCCTCCTCCAACCATGAGGGCAACGATGCTTGGCTAATGAAGATAGAGCTGAAGAGAGAAGAACCCATGGAGATCAACAAGGATGAAGGGATCAAGAAGGCCATGGAGGACCAAGTTCCGGCAACAGAAGACACCCTTCAACTGGATCACAATCTTCTTACCCCAACAGAAATCGAAGCTTTCAAGATGATTGAGTTAGCTCGTATACAAAATAAGTATCTCACACGTGAAAATATTTTGTTGAAGGAGCACATCATCGCACTCAAGGGCATTATCCGCAAGTTAGAAGACCTCCTACGCTCAATGTGCGACTATCCACCATCAACATCCCCACCTTCTTCACCAACAAAGGAGACATAATCACATGGTATGGGCACTCCACTTGGCAACTGCCAAGCTTGGGGGAGTGCCCCGGTATCGTATCACCATCACTTTTATCTTTACCGTTTTTATTAGTTCGATCCTTTTGGCAATATCTTGATCTAGTAGAATAAAAGTTCTTAGTATGATCTAGTTGTGAGTTTTGCTTTATAATCCTTCTATGTAATCGAGTCCGTGAGCTATATAATAAAGATTAGTGTTGAGTCAAGGGCGTGATTATTTGCCATGATCCTAAGTGAATAAAAGAAAAGATAAATAAATAAAAAGAAACAAAGAGATCATGTGAGTCTTATGGAAAGTAGTGAGCTCACATAGAAAGAGTATGATGAATAAAAGTTGTTGAGGGTTGACAAACACAGTTTTTGTCATCGTTGCAACTAATAGGAAGTAATAGAGAAAGAGAGGTCTTCACATTACTATCTTGGACATCTTTTATGATTGTGAGCACTCATTAAAATATGACATGCTAAAGAGTTGATATTGGACAAGGAATACAACGTAATGTGTTATGTTTTCTTACATCTAAGATGAATTATATTGTCTTGGATCTTCCAACATGATGACCTTGCCTTTCCCCCTCATGCTAGCCAAATTCATTGCACCAAGTAGAGATACTACTTGTGCTTCCAAATACCCTTAAACCAGTCTTACCATAAGGGTCCACCATATCTACCAATGGATTGAGTAAGATCCATCAAGTAAGTTGTCATCGGTGCAAGCAATAAAAATTGCTCTCTAAATATGTATGATTGATTGGTGCGGAGGAAATAAGCTTTATACGATTGTGTGATATGGAAGTAATAAAAGCGACAGACTGCATAATAAAGGTCCATATCACAAGTGACAATATAAAGTGACGTTCTTTCTCATTAAGATTTTGTGCATCCAACCATAAAAGCGCATGACAACCTCTGCTTCCCTCTGCGAAGGGCCTATCTTTTACTTTTATCTCCTACATTGCATAAGAGTCAGGGTGATCTTCACCCTTCCTTTTTACATTTTATCCTTTGGCAAGCACAATATGTTGGAAAGATCCTGGTATATATGGCTAATTGGATGTGGGTTTTCATGAACTATTACTGTTGACATTACCCTTGAGGTAAGATGTTGGGAGGCGAAACTATAAGCCCCTATCTTTCTCTATGTCTGATTAAAACTCCATATCCATAAGTATTGCGTGAGTGTCAGCAATTGTGAAAGATTATATGATAGTTGAGTATGTGGACTTGCTGAAAAGCTCTTATACATTGACTCTTTCCTATGTTATGATAAATTGCAATTGCTTCAATGACTGAGATTGTAGTTTGTTAGTTTTCAATGAAGTTTACGATTCATACTTGATATTGTGATTGCATTATTACTCTAGCATTAGAGATTATATGACAAAGAATTATGTGAGTTGCTGTTCTAAGAATGATCATGATGCCCTCATGTCCGTATTTTATTTTTATCGACACCTCTATCTCTAAACATGTGGGCATATTTTTTGATTTCGGCTTTTCGCTTGAGGACAAGCGAGGTCTAAGCTTGGGGGAGTTGATACGTCCATTTTGCATCATGATTTTATATCAATATTTATTGCATTATGGGCTGTTATTACACATTATGTCACAATACTTATGCCTATTCTCTCTTATTTTACAAGGTTTACATAAAGAGGGAGAATGCCGACAGCTGGGATTCTGGGCTGGAAAAGGAGCAAATATTAGAGACCTATTCTGCACAGCTCCAAAAGTCCTGAAACTTCACGGAAGATGTTTTCCAAATATATAAAAAATACTGAGAGCAAGAACTTCACCAGGGGGGCCATACCCTGCCCACAAGGGTGGGGGGCGCGCCCTACCCCCCTGGGTGCCCCCTACCTCATGGGCCCCCTGGTGGCCCTCCGGTGGCCATCTTCTGCTATATGGAGTCTTTCGATGGAAAAAAAATCAGAAGCCATCTTCTGGGACGAAACTCCGCCGCCACGAGGCGGAACCTTGGCAGAACCAATCTAGGGCTCTCGCGGAGCTGTTCTGCCGGGGAAACTTCCCTCCCGGAGGGGTAAATCATCGCCATCGTCATCACCAACGCTCCTGTCATCGGGAGAGGGCAATCTCCATCAACATCTTCATTAGAACCATCTCATCTCAAAACCCTAGTTCATCTGTTGTATCCAATTCTTGTCTCCAAGTCCGGGATTGGTGCTAGTAGGTTGCTAGTAGTGTTAATTACTCCTTGTAGTTGATGCTAGTTGGTTTAATTGGTGGAAGATCATATGTTCAGATCCTATATGCATATTAATACCCCTCTGCTTATGAACATGTTTATGCTTTGTGAGTAGTTACTTTTGTTCCTGAGGACATGGGAGAAGTCTTGCTATTAGTAGTCATGTGAATTTGGTATTCGTTCGATATTTTGATGAGATGTATGTTGTCTCTCCTCTAGTGGTGTTATGTGAACGTCGACTACATGACACTTCACCATTATTTGGGCCTAGAGGAAGGCATTGGGGAGTAATAAGTAGATGATGGGTTGCTAGAGTGACAGAATCTTAAACCCTAGTTTATGCGTTGCTTCATAAGGGGCTGATTTGGATCCATATGTTTCATGCTATGGTTAGGTTTACCTTAATACTTTTGTTGTAGTTGCGGATGCTTTCGATAGAGGTTAATCATAAGTGGGATGCTTGTCCAAGTAAGGACAGTACCCAAGCACCGGTCCACCCACATACCAAATTATCAAAGTATCGAACGCGAATCATATGAACGCGATGAAAACTAGCTTGACGATATTCCCATGTGTCCTCAGGAGCGCTTTTCTCTATATAAGAGTTTGTTCAGGCTTGTCCTTTGCTACAAAAGGATTGGGCCACCTTGCTTCACTTTATTTACTTTTGTACTTGTTGCTCGTTACAAATTATCTTATCACAAAACTATCTGTTACCACTTATTTTAGTACTTGCAGAGAATACCTTGCTGGAAACCGCTTATCATTTCCTTCTGCTCCTCGTTGGGTTCGACACTCTTACTTATCGAAAGGACTACGATAGATCCCCTATACTTGTGGGTCATCAAGCCCTAGAATGTCAATGCAGACGCGCAGCCCGCCGTCCTCGCCAGGATGGGGAGCTGCACCGGGTGGTGGGTGGCGGTCGCCGTGCATGATCCTTGCTTCTTGAGGCTCCTGGGTAGCCTTGATGATGAACTCCTGAGCACCGGGCGCTTCTCGCCCAACGCTCTCTTGAGAGAAGCATGCAACAAAGCACGCCTCTACGTGGTGCCCGAGCGCCTCCCTGATGATGTTGGCTAGGTCTGAGGCCCTCCAGAAGAGAGCCCCTGAGCCTCGCCTAAGGAGGGCGCCAGGCACGCCTTACTATGCGAGGGAGGGAGGCGCCCTAGGTGTGGGCGCCGATCCTGAGGCGGTGCCGCTACAGACGCTGCTCTCCTGAGGCCCTGTGCGGAGTAGTTGCTTCTTCTTCTTGGGGATGGCCTCGGGAGGGTACTAGACGCCCTCGTTGTCAGGGTCTTCGATCGTTGCGGCTTGGAAGGCATGCTCTAGGGAGCACACCGCATCTCTTTCTTTCACAGGGGACCGTGATGATTCCGTCGCTTCCTGGCATCTTGAGGACGTTGTAGCCATGGTGGTTCACTGCCATGAACTTGGCTAACGCTGGGTAACCAAGGATGGCGTTGTACGGCAGACAGATGTGGGCGACGTCGAAGTCGATGAGCTCGGTGCGGTAGTTGTCGCGTTGGCCGAAGGTGGCAGGGAGGCGGACCTGCCCTATCGGGGTGGTGGAGCTGTCAGTCACTTTTGAGAAAGGCTTGGTAGGCTGTAGCTGATCGTAGGGCACTTGAAGGCTGTCGAACGTCTCGATGGACAGGACACTGAGCCCCGTGCCGCCGTCGATGAGGGTCTTGGTGACTTGGACATGGCTGATGATGGGTGAACAGAGCATCGGGAGGACGCCGGCGGTTGCCGCGCATTTGAGCTGGTCCGCTGAGCTGAAGGTGATGGCGTACTTGGACCACCTGAGCGGGCGCGTGGCCTCGAGCCTGGGGAGGACCACGTTCACCTCACGAGCTAACTGCTTGAAGTTGCGTTGGGAAGCCAGGGCCTAAGCACCGCCCAAGATGCAGGTGATAGCGCGCGGCTCCTAGAAGCCCCAGCCCCCTCATCCTGATGATGGTCGTCGTTCCTTCTTGGTGGTGGCCACAGCGGAGGGAGGCCAGGATTGCCCCGAGGACGGTCCTCGCGAGGCTGGTCGTGCCAGGCGCCCTCATGAGGCTGCTCCTGCCAGTGGTCCTCACGAGGCCGATCGCGCCACTCTCGGCGGGGGCCGCGGTCGTCCCAGCGTCCTCCACTTCGTCCTCCTCCTCGGTCATAGCCTCGGTCGTTGCGCTCGGGGCATCGACCGAAGTGTCCATCTCGGATGGCCCTGAGCTCTTGACAATCGTTGGAGCCGTGGCTGTGTATGTTGTGGAAGGCACAGAATGAACGACTGCTTTTGGATGACTCGGGTTGGTCCTGGCCGCGCTTCGTGTCTGGCTCCGCCGCATAATGGCTACTCCCTTGCGCTTCACTTCCTTGAACTTGGCTTTCTTCTCTTCTGGGTAGACAACAGGGAGCTCGAGGAGAGAGAGACACCCTTCCTCGGCTCTTGCGCACTTGCTCGCCATTTTGAACATCTCTAGAGCCATGCACATCTCCTCGTGGATGGCGAGCTCCTCCTTCATCTTGACGCCGCAGACGCCATCAGAAAACGCTGAGATGATGGCCTTGTCTGTCACCTTGGGGATCTTGAGGCGGACGTTGTTGAAGCGCTAGATGTACTTATGCAGGGTCTCTCCCGGCTGTTGCTTGATGCGGCGCAGGCCACCCATGGCCGAAGGGCGGTCGCGAGTGCCCTGAAAGTTGGCGATGAAGCGGTCACGCATCTCACCCCAGCAGGAGATTGATCCCACGGGCAGGTTCAGGAGCCACGAGCAAGCGCCATCCTTGAGAGCCATGGGAAACCAGTTCGCCATGACTTTTTGTCGCCGTTGTCCGCCTCGATGCTCAGCTCATAGAGCTGTAGGAACTCCACGGGGTTGGGGGCGCCGTCGTAGCATGGAGACAGATCCGGCTTGAACTTGCCTGGCCAAACGACGGTGCGCGGCTCGGGAGTGAAGGCTCGGCGGCCTGCTGTGGTCACCGGAGCCCGTCGTGGTGGAGGAGCCTGGTCTTGGTACCCACGCACCGCCACTTCAGGCGGCGCGCAGTCTTGACGTGGTGGTGCGGGGAGTGCAGGAGCATTTTCCTGCGGTCGGGAGACTTCTTGGCAGCTTCTTTCTTCATGCGCGGGCACGCGGCGTGGCGGATCGCGCAGCGAGACCGCGCGTCTCGGGGTGAGGACGCCTTCTTGGTGCGGAGGAGGCGGGGGTGCTCCATGTTCCGCGCGTCTCGGCGCGAGGGCGCCGTCTTGATGAAGGGGCGGAGGAGGTGCCCAATGAGCTACGTCTCCCGCAGCCGGAGGCAGGCGACGCAGCGAGAGGGATGGTGCAGGAGAGCCCCCAGCGGCGCTGACGAGCTCGGCGATGCGGTCCAACCAGTCCTCGTAGAGGTCATCGACCGGGAGGCAACGTAGGAGCTCGCGCACCGTGAGCAATGCGGCCTGCGCATCGGTGGGCGCGCGATGAGCGTGGGACGATGAGCCGGCTGGAGTCAGCTACGGGGTGGCGGTGCGGCCGTCCCGCCGCACGGAGGGGTGCAGTGATGATGCTTGCTGCTTGTTTTCTACAGGGCTAGTAGCGGCGTTGGCAACAGGTGATGGAGAATGGTGGGGAGGTCTGCCAACGGGCGCCATCTGGGCCACGCGAGCGGCTAGGGCGGCTCGGCGCTCGGGGCGAGCTCGGCGAGCGTCTGACATGGACGTGGTGGAGTCACGTAACGTGGATCGACGAAAGGAAGGCTTCAGCGCACCCCTACCTGGCGCGCCATGTGTCGGATTTCGGGTTCCGGCAAAACCCTCGAGGTTCGAACACTGGGGTGCACACGAAGATCTCTCCCCCATCTCACGCTCTCGCAACGATCTCAGAACCTAAGTCGCCGAACCCGAAGAACAAAGGACACAGGGTTTATACTGGTTCGGGCCACCGACGTGGTGTAATACCCTACTCCAGTGTGGTGTGGTGGATTGCCTTTTAGGCTGAGGATGAACAAGTACAAGGGAAGAACAGCCTCCTGCGGAGAGGTGTTCTTGGGCTCGATGAGCTTGTGTGTGTGAGGATGGAATGGATCCAATCCAAGGTGAGTTCCTGGATCCCCTCCTCCTTTCTCCTCCCTCCCTATTGTGGTGGCTAGTCCTATTTATAGAGGCCCTGGTCCTCTTTCCAAATGTAGGAGGGAAGGGATCCAACAATGGCCAAATTTGAAGGGAGACAACTAGTACAAGTTATTCTGACAAAAGGTGGTCTTCGTCTGCCAAAGGCTCTGGTGGTGACGCCGTCCTGGGCTCCACGGTGACCTCCGTCCTGACGTCCTGCTGGTCTTGGTCTTGTTGCACCGATATGAAAACCTTTGCCTGATGCCTCGGGACTCCTCGCCTGCGCCCGCCCCTTTAGCACCAAAGAGGAAATGATGACACTGCGCGCTGGCGCCCGCCTGGCCTTGGTCGTCATGGCTTGCGTCACAGGAACCTCGCGAGGTGCCCCTCGCGAGCCAGCCTAGTGAGGCCGCCCCCGAGGAGGTCTTGTGTCATCCGCCTTGCGAGGCTTGGCCCCTCGCGAGGGTCTTGAGTGTTTGCTGGTGAAGATGGGCCGTACAGGGCCGCTGGTGGAGCCTCGCCGTAGGCCGCATGCAGGCAAGTCTGGGGACCCCCGTTCCTGAAACGACGACAATGTCTATATCCTTACAAAGTTCAAATTCAAAATTGAAATACACATAAATAGAAAAGACAAATCCAACATGAATAGTGTGACAAAAGGACAAAAGCAAAAAAACAACACTATTCACATCTAGATTTTTTTGTTTCTCAGTGTCTTGAGAACATCCGCTTTTTTCTTAATTTTTTTGACACATCTAAATTTGTTTTTTTGTTTCTCGATGTCTTGAGAACATTCACTTTTTTTCATAATTTTTTTGACACATCTAAATTTTATTTTTGTTAATATGGGAGAATATGAAAGTTGGGAGCACTAGATATTATCCCTCATGACTGATTGACAGACATGGCATATCTTTTATGGACAACACACTCAAATGGTCCCCCCCTCTCTCTCTCACACACACACATTTCCACTAGCACCCTAATCCCCCTTTTGTCTATGTTGGTGTTGGTTTCCCCACTCGTGCCCCTTCCACAATGTTATGTGTCCCTGTATGAGTCGTAGGGGATCTTCTAAAATATTAATTCCTACTATACTAGAGAAGCACTCGGAGTAGATTAGAAAGGAGTCCGATGGAATCCGAAGAACATACTCATTGAAGGAGATTTTATTTTGGGACAAGACCGTATGAGATCACAACTCGGAGAGAATTAAGTATTGAAGTCCAAGGAACAATGTATATACATGTGAATTTAAGTCCACGACACAGGGGGGCGATATCGCCAGATCTACATACAAGACATGCATCATCTCGGCGAACTTTCCTGACTTGCCTCCGTGGCAACTGGCGAAATGCCGTGACTCTCCTTCCTTCTTCTTTTTCCAATTCCAATCCCTTTGATCTCTCCTCCAAATCTCTCTCGTGCTGATTGATTTCCCTCAGTACCTCGTTTTCTTTCTCGATCCAGTATTCTCCTTCCTACTCCCTTTCCCCAAATCTGCAGAACTGCGGCGGATCACGCCGGTTCGCCGCCCGTGTCCCAGCTTGTTTCGATTTGCAGATTTTTGTTACCTCGGACTCAATTAGACCACTAATTCGCCTGATCTACCCATACTCAAGCAAGCTCGGTTAAATCATTGATCTCTATGCTGTGATTTCAAGAGAGTGTGGGGGCTGTCCGTCTCACCAGCGAGATTAGTGGAGACTGTTTCCTATTGTCAGAGGTTGCCTGAATCGACGGGCGGTGGTGTCAGGCCTGTTGGTGTTGTGGAAACCATGAAGGCTTTGGGTTGGAATTGCCAGGGTATGGGCAAGAACCTTGGCAGTTCAAAGATGACACATCTTGCACGAATGGCTGACTCGACCAAAGCTCAGGTGATTTTCGTTTCTGAGGTCAAATCTTCCAAAATTAAATCGGCTGATCTAGTTGCTAGGTTTAATATGTATGATAGCTTATTAGTTCCTTCAAGAAAGCATTCTGGTGGCCTTTGGTTGATGTGGACCGACGATCTTGAAATTAATGTGCATAGCTCTAGCTATCATCTTATCATGGCCACTGCTACTATTAGAACTACTAATCAACAGTTTGGTCTTCTATGTATTTATGGCGACCCTTACCACCGTCAGACTAGTCTCATATGGGAACAGATAGCCACTTTTGTATATGATAACTGTAATTTGCCTTTGCTTTGTATGGGAGACATGAACGAGCTTTTGTATGATATGGATAAAAGTTCCCGTATTACTGATCGCTCTTGGCTCCGTGCTTTTCATAATCTTGTTAAGAGATGTGGTTTGTTTGATTCTGGTTATAGTGGGCCAGCTTACACCTGGACTAACAGGCGGTTCTCTTCTAAACCGATTTATGAAAGGCTTGATCGCTGTTTAGTCAATGCTGATTGGTGTGCTTCCTTTCTGGTTTCTAATGTTTATCATATGCCTCTGATGCACACAATTAGTGATCATGCTCCGATTTTGTTATCTACCGATGGTCCTGTTCATAGAATCAAACGCAGCTTTAAGTTTGAAAATTGGTGGATAAGAGAGCAAGATTTTCAATCTCAAGCTAAGGCTGCATGGTCGAAAACAACTCAAAAGACTTTCTCTCAGAGAACTAATGATCTTGCCGGAGTACTTAAAGTCTGGTGCAGGAAGAAGAAGCCTTTGCAGCAGGAACTCACTGATCTGGAGGAACAAGTTAAGCATTTGCAAGAGCAGCCCATCCAACAGCAGAACCGTTTGTTGGAGAACTCCCTGGTTACCAGGTATGAGCAGAATCTCACCAAACTAACTGACTTTTACTTGCAAAGGGCAAAGAAGCACTGGATCAAGGATGGAGATAGAAATACTTCTTTCTTTCATAGAGCCATACTTAAACGAAGGAGAAGGAACACTATTGTCTCTACCAAAGATGAAAACAATATTATTCACTATATGCCAAAGAAAATCAGTAATACTTTTGTAAGCTATTTTAGACACATTTTTTCTTCTTCCAATATTAATTCTGGCAGGCCTTACTTAGACTCGCAACTTCCTCAACATAACAATGACTACACTTACTCGGTGCCGGACAAACAAGAAATATGGAACACCCTCAATGAGATGAAAAGGAATGCATCGCCGGGGCCTGATGGATTCAACGTCGAGTTCTACCTTGCCACTTGGAGTTGGATTGGAGATGATGTAACAAATCTGATAAGAACTTTTTTCGACTCAGGGGTCATGCCAGCACACATCAATGATACTCACATTGTTTTGATCCCCAAAAGACTAGTCTCCTTGGTGCCAGCTGACTATAGACCGATTAGTCTTTGCAATGTAGTATACAAACTCATTGCAAAATCTCTCGCCAATAGAATAAAGCCTCATCTTCCAGATTACGTGCATCCTTCTCAACAGGCTTTTATTGAAGGGCGTCGTATTAGCAATAATATCATTATAGCCCAAGAGATAACCCACTCCTTTGCTCTTAGCTCCTGGAGGCACCAAGCTTTCATGATTAAGATAGACCTTGCTAAAGCCTTTGATCGTCTCGAATGGAATTTCATTGTGGCAGCACTCTCACGTAAGGGCCTGCATGGTCATTTCATCAATCTTATCCATGCTTGTATTTCATCGCCCACCTTCTCTGTTGTCATTAATGCTCAGCCTTTTGCGAGGTTTCGTAGCGGCAGAGGTATACGGCAAGGTTGTCCCCTCTCTCCCTATCTTTTTGTCCTTGCTATTAATGAATTGTCGCTAGTGCTGCAGGATGCTATGTCCAATAGCTTACTAGAAGGGGTCATCCTAGGACCAGATTGCCCTCCCATTCACTCGCTGCTTTTTGCTGATGATCTCCTCATCTGTGGTAAAGCATCAATCCAGGAGGCCATGACCATGAAGAAAATCCTTGATTCCTTTTGTTCTGCTTCAGGTCAGACCCCGAATTGGAATAAATCGGGTATCATCTTTAGTAGACATGTGGATAACAATAATATGGAAGCCATCAAGAGAGTTTTTCCTGTCCAGCACATAGATGATTCCTTTGTTCACTTGGGGCACCCTCTTATTCTCCCGGCAAAAAACAGATCCTCGGCTTATAACTTTGTTCTAGATAAATTTAAGTCCAAGCTTAGCACTTATAAAGCTGATAAACTTTCACATGCAGCTCGGCTTCAGCTCATTCAATCTGTTTTCTCTTCAATCCCTGTCTATTACATGTCTAACATTTTGTTCTCTAAGAAGTTTATTGCAAAATTGACAACCATCATCAGGAACTTCTGGTGGACCGGAATCAGGGAGGAATCCACTCGTAGCCTCTGCCTCAAAGCTTGGAAAGACATATGTGCTCCAAAAAAAGAAGGCGGTTTGGGTATTAGGAATTTGCAAGCAGTCAATCAGAGCTTAATCCTCATGTCGGCCTGGCGCATTGCTCAAAACCCTGATGATCAACTCCACAAAATCCTGCGGGCCAAGTATTTTCCAGATTCATCTATCTGGCGCCCCAAGCCAAATATCCCCAAATCAGCTTTCTGGGCCTCTATCCTTAAAATCATTCACATTCTTAAGGCACATTATTTATATCAGTTAACTGTAGGCAATGTTTCTATCTGGAGTTCACCCTGGTGCTCCTCCTGGACTTCTATCTACGAAAATTTAATCATTCAACCATCAAACTTCACTTATCCTGCTCTTGTCAAGGACTTGTGGCTCCCTAACCAAAAGAAATGGAATCATGAGCTTATTGACACTATTTTTAGACCTCCAACTGCTCAGGCCATCAAGTGCACTCCTATTTTAAATTCAAATGAAGATGATTTACTTTGCTGGAAGCTAACAAACAATGGCAGATGCCATGCCAAGAGTGCATATTATGCTTGTGTGCAGGACTTGTATAACTCAGGCGAGGATAAACCGAGACAGCCATCTCCAACAACATGCCAAATCCTTAATCAGGTATGGAAAGACAAATCCATAATCCCAAGGGTTCAAACTTTTGCTTGGAGGTTTCTTCGGAGGGCTCTTCCCACTGGTGCTCGAGTAGGTAGATTCTCCACACACATAGAGAAGCTTTGCTGCAGGTGTGGACTTGAGGAAGATGATGTACACCTCTTTTTCACTTGCCCTTTTGTCAAAGCAGCTTGGTTCTTGGAGCCCTGGTTCATTCGTACCGATATCCTTATCCAAAATTGCAACTCGTTATCTGAGATCATTTTGAATTTACTAAATATGAATCATCCACACGGTTCCTTGATGAATATACTCAATTTCATGTGGTGCATTTGGAAGTCTAGAAATGATATGTTGTTCGACAGGAAAAAAGGAGAGCCTTATCAGATTAACATCAATGCCTAGGTGCTTTCAGTCAATCTCGAATTGGTTGATCCTGTCAATGCAAAGTTGCAAGAGAAGCAGCTCAAAACCCCTTTGCTGGAGCGGGTGGTGTCTACGCAAGCATCGACCATCTCCACTGACAGGAGTATCCCTGGCTGCTTTATCTTTGCTGATGCTTCTTAGAAGTGCAGGGATATTTCAGGTGCGGATTGTCTTCAGGCCACTGGCATTGGGGTATACATCAGGAGCAACCTTGCTGGCAGGGATTACACCATCATGATACAAGCATCGGCACCGCAAGCATCTTCAGCCTTTCAGGCAGAAGCTAAAGCTCTTCTGCTGGCGGCAACTTTGGCGCATATTCTTCAGATTCAATGCCCAACTTTCCTTACTGACAACCAGGTTCTCGCGAGGGTGGCGGCCGCCAGGAAGTTGGACCATCCACTGATGCGTTGGGACACTAGAGATATAATTGCAGGTTTTCTCCAAGCCACTCGTGCAGATTTAGTACATGTATTTTATATCAAGAGGGAGCTCAATGGTGTGGCACACAACTGTGCAAAACAGTTTCGAAGGCGACGCCTTGACCAATCTATTTATGTATGCTCTAAATCAGCTCATTCCTCAAACTGTTGTCCTATTTTGCTTGCTCTTTTGTCTGCTACACTACTGCAGGGCATTGTAATAAACGCTGTATTATGTTGTTGAGCTGAATGGAATTTGGCGCCTCTGGCGCTCTTTGTTGTTCAAAAAAAAATCATCTCGGCGAGTACTCTCCCGCGAGCTACTTTATATCACATTTACATTAGCACGACCCTTTGAATAACCCCAATGGGGCCTGGACCTAGGTATATAGTGTTCTTTGTCTTTCTGATCTTATTGACACTACTAGAAAAAGGGCTAAAGATGAAATTGACACTAATAACGCATCAGAGAAGTGGTGCGCCACTACTATTTACTAATGGCGCACTACATGAAGATACACCATTAATGTGTAAGACACTAATGGCGCACCAGGCACAAGGTGCGCCACTAGTAACAAAATGCTTTTTTTTTTCATTTTTTCAAACATACTAATGGCACATCCAGGCAAAGTGCGCCATTAGTAGTTAGAACTACTAATGACGCACCAACCGTTGAGTGCGCCACTACTGTATTCTTTTTTTTACTTTTTTGCAAAACTACTAATGGCGCACTGTCGCATAGTGCGCTATTACTAGTTCAAACTAGTAATGACGCACTGTGCCACGGTGCGCCATTAGTATAAAAATTATTTTTAATACTTTTTTGCAAAACTACTAATGGCACATGTATGTGTGGTGCACCCTCCCCCGCTCCACCGCCGCCGACGAGCACCCCCCGCACCCGTCCCCGCTCCACCACCGCCGACGAGCCACCCTGTATATGTTACTCCCAAAAGTATATAAAGTTTGTCAAATTTTGAGCTATGGATATTTAGTTATGATTTAAACAAGTTTGAACATATTTAAACACAAATAAATATCAAACAACATTTTAAATGTTGTTAACATGGCAACAAACTGCATATTATTTTTCTACATGAAATTTTGAGCATCTAGCATATGTGACATGTTATATTTGGATGCATGCATAAAAAGATATGTGCAAAGAAAAAAATGCATAAAAACAAAAATTGGGGAGCGTGCGAATCGAACCCAGGACCTCCCAGTGTGTGTGCTGCATGCTGACCAGTCGAGCTAGTGTGTGTGTTCTGTTTCGGATACGGTTAGGTGGAATATAACCTGAGTGCTCGAACTGTAACAAAAAAATTGTACTAATGGCGCACCTGGGGGTGGTGCGCCATTGCTATCGTCGTACTTATGGCGCACCAGGGGGAGGTGCGCCATTGCTAACCCTCTCCCCACTCCACCTGTTCCCTTCTGGCCTCTCTTCCTCCCTCGCCAGATCCCCCCACTCGACCTAACCTCGCCGCAGCCGCCCACGCGCCCCCACCGCCTCTCCCTCCCCTTCGCCGCCTCCCCCCCAGCCCCCCCCCCCCCCCCCCGCCCCCCCCCCCCCCCCCCCCCCCCCCCCCACCCCGAGTTCCACCAGGAGAGGAGGCCCCACGTCCACCAGGAGAGGAGGCCCGCGACCTTCCCGCCGTCTATCCCCGCCTCCCCCAAGCTCGCCGTCTCCGCCCTCTGTTGTCTCCGCTCCGGCCACCACCTCATCGTGGTCAGGTAACCCTCCTCCCTCTGCCTCTCTTCTCCTCTCTTCCTCCTCTCCTCCCTCCCGGCCATGCCCTCTTCTTCTCTCTTTTGCTAGGTTTAGGTCAAATCCCTCTCGAATGTAGGTCAAATTAGGTTCAAAAAATTGTGGGAGTAGTGCCTAGCAAACATGAATAATTAGTACTCCATGTGCATTGGAGTACTTGGTACCTGCAAGATTTGGACACACTGAAAAAATGCACTGGACACACTGAAGAAATTTTTTGTGTCCAGTAAGATTAGAGAAAATTTTGTGCTAATGGTGTGCTGGTAGAACACGCAATTTTTGTTAGTTCGTTGCCATGTCATGATAGGACATTCAGTTGTTCACAATGCTCTGAATTTGTGTGCCAAAGAGAGTTTTCTCTGAATTTGTTGTTCACATGCTCTAATGGTTTGTCAGTGAATGGTGGTGCAATGTTGGCCTCTGTTTCAAATATTTCAGCAATTACTTGACCATAAATAAAAAAGAAGATTTGGGGATGGTAACTCCTGTGTGGTTTCTATTAAATTTAAAATAGTGAGGGTGTCATTTTCATCCATTCATCTCTTTCTCTAGCTTGTCTAAAAGTTATGTTTACAATATTGCTGCATTTTCTAGAACAGCCACCACACTATAATATTTCATAAGATGATGATATAGTTAAGAATATTACTTAAGGTATGCTTCTGAATATTGTTGTCCACAATGTCTTCTCGCCAAATGCTTATCCATTTAGGAGCCATGGTCATAAGCAGTCTGCTTGAGGGTGGTCTTCCACAACATATGGAATTTATCCATCTAATGTAGTCAATAGATGTTGTCAAGTGATTGTGTCATGGTTTTGGTTCTGTTTTTAAAAAGGAAAGCCAGTTGTTCAGGCTTCAAGAAAATATTTTCTCAGAATATTACTGCTAAGCCCAAGCTTGTTAATCATGTAACTTGAGAAAATTATTGGAGTAGATCAAATTCAGCCATTATAATGTTTGATGCCTGCATCAACACTTCTCTGTACTGCATGCGGTTGTTATAGTTGAGGGTCAAAAGTAGAGGTTAGCTTTAACATGATTCGATAGTGCTTTCATCACTTGTGTGGTGATTGTCTTGGTCCTTTTCATTTTTTTCATGGAATTCTTGAGGTGCTGATGTGTCTGAGGGCATGAACCATGATCAGGTTGAGTTCAGATTTCATTAGATTAGATGGATTATCAGAACTTGACTTGGTTTTCCACTTAGCTATCTGAATTGAGAAAAAAACATAGCTTTTGCTGTCTCTGAGGCAAAACTTGCTACTCCATATACAACTAATACTACTACTAGACAAGATACTACTCCATATACTACTAATACTACTACTGTATTTCATTTCAAAGTTCAAAATGCTGGTACTGAGATTTTCATTTCCAATGAGTGATGTTTTTCCTAGCAGTAGAAAAAACATAGCAACTTCTCTGATGTTATAAAGTTGTTCTTATAAGGGTGAAACTTCACTTGTTTTTAGGCTAGTGTAGGGTGTTGCTTCTTCTGTATGGGCCAAATATGTCACAAATAAATTGTTCCTTCTTTTGTATTTGATAAGTAATGACTTGCAAAGATGATGATCATCTTGCTAGTTTGCTGGGTTTTGTCCCCGAGAGGCCCTTGAGTTTGCCGGAATGTCGATTAACTTCCGTTCCGGCAAATTCGGGTACTCCATATGTCCTATTTTCAGCAAAGGTCATGCTGAAATTTTCCGTGAATTTTAGCATGACTTTGCTAAAAATAGGACATATGGGGTACTTGCGACTAATGTTGATTATCTTCTGCTCAAAATTTATGCTGCTATAATGTTGTAAGGGTACTAATTGGTCTCTTCTGCTGCTTATCAGAGATGGGGGGAAGCAGCCACCGCCGCTCTGCCTCACCGGAGTACGAGTTGGATGCTTTCGAGTTCTTCACTATCATACTTTCTTCTTCAGTATCAGCCACGAGGCAGATATATAAAACGAGAGATCTCCCCTTCACCCATCTCATTATGATAACTCTGTTGTTTGCTACATCACTCCTTGTCCCAAATTGCAGAGGCTGCCTAACGCTTTTATGAAGATGCTGGGTGAAGATCCGCCAGATAATGTGAAGCTCCGACAGGCCGGCAGCGGGGTTCGCAGGCTGTGGGACGTGGAGTTGGTGATCGAGGAGGGCCACATGTACCTGTGCCGTGGCTGGGAGAAGTTCTACAGTGCCTACGACTTGCGGACCGGGTACTTTCTTCTCTTGAGGTACGACGATGACGCCACAATGCTCATCGTGAAGGTTTTCAACAAGATTATGTGTCGCATGTGCTACGCTGAAGACGAAGATGCCAGTGCGTTCTGCCTCTTCTTATTCCTCCATATTTGGCTTTGTCTCACATCGATTGTTAACGGTCGTTGTTGCATTTGGACAGGTAATGGGAGCAGCAGCAGCGACACTGGCTACAACCAAAGCAGCAGCGATTATGGCTGTAGCAAAAGCAACAACAATTCTGGCCTTAGCGAAAACAACAATGATTCTGGCAGCAGCGAAGACAACAAGAAGGATGATCCAGACTGGAGTGGGGGAGAAGAGGAGCAGAGTGGGGATGAGGAGCTGCAGGATGACGATGGGCATCAGGCTTAGGATGACCTAGCATTGGTGGTGGCTGACCAAGGGCAAGAGATGGTGGTGGCTGACCAGGTGCAAGAGATGGTGGTGGCTGACCATGGGCAAGAGATGGTGGTGGCTGACCATGGGCAAGAGATGGTGGTGGCTGACCATGGGCAAGAGATGGTGGTGGCTGAGGGTGGCCTCGCGATGGTAGTGGTGCCTGACAATTACCACGCATCGGGGGTGGCGCCGGCGATCCCACAGCTGGGCGACATGACCACGCCAATTGTGGTAGAAGACTACATCCCACAGCTGCCTCCACTGCCTCCACCGCCTCGCCGCTCTTGGCGCATCAGGCTGAGGAAGGAGAAGGAGAAGAACAATGAGAACTGAACTATGTCAGGTATGTCAGATCTCCAAAATGATATATATATATATATATACTTAGTTAGCTATTTATCTCTAATATGCTTAGTTTCCTATAGGTTAGCTCCAAAATTACTTATGTTAGCACAAAATGATCAAGTTTACATAATAAGCTTATAGTCTTCTTCTTATTCTTCTTCTTATCCAAAATGACATATGTTAGCTTCATTTTACCTAAGTTGGCTCTAATATGCTAACTTAGAGCTTATATGCTTAGTTTCCTATAGGTTAGCTCCAAAATTACTTATGTTAGCACAAAATGATCAAGTTTACATAATAAGCTTATAGTCTTCTTCTTATTCTTCTTATTATCCAAAATGACATAGGTTAGCTTCATTTTACTTAAGTTGGCTCTAATATGCTAACTTAGAGCTTATATGCTTAGTTTCCTATAGGTTAGCTCCAAAATTACTTATGTTAGCACAAAATGATCAAGTTTACATAATAAGCTTATAGTCTTCTTCTTATTCTTCTTCTTCTTCTTCTTCTTATTCTTCTTCTAGTCTTCTTCTTCTTCTTCTTCTTCTTCTTCTAACTTCTTGTTTATCATTTTGCAGATTTGATTTAATTCATGGAAGCTTGCATGGATGGAGTGCTTCTTTTCCATTTGTGTTTTTATTTTGTATCAATGTGAAACTTTTGTGAATTGATGGATAACGGTGTTGAATGAACATTGTGAAACTTTTGTAATATGTAACGATGGAACTATGTGTTGGCTATGTATGTATATATGATGAAACTTGTGTGTTGGATATGATCTGGTGGACACAGGTAACATCGTTACATATGGCCCCCTGTATGTAAGCTAAGCAGATCTGTGTTGTATGTTATCTCTAATATTTTTTAACCTGTGAAAATATCAGAAATGAAAAAAATCCCTAATATTCATACTAGTGGCGCACCACATAAGACACTAATGGCGCACTGTTATAATCACACTAATGGCGCATCACCCAACAGTGCGCCATTAGTATGCCAAAGCACATGGTTAAATATGGCCCCCTGGGAGGCATACTAATGGCGCATGGTGTTCTATACTAATGGCGCACTGCTCGGTGCGCCATTAGTATACCAAATACTAATGGCGCACCGGTGGTGCGCCATTAGTAAGAAATACTAGTGGCGTGATACTAATGGCGCACCAGCAATGCACCATTAGTGGGCAAAACTGGTGTGCCATTACTAGCCCTTTTCCTAGTAGTGTGAAATTAACCAATAGGGCCCTTGTGTGCCCTACACGTCCTTTTCGACAGGTATATGATAAGTCTCCAACATATCTATAATTTATGAAGTATTCATGCCATGTTTACAACAATTTTATATGATTTTGATATTATTTGAATGGAACTAATCTGGACTGATGTTGTTTTTAGCAGAACTACCGTGGTGTTATTTTTTGTGCAGAAATAGAAGTTTTCCGAATGGGCTGAAAATTTACGGTGATTTTTTGTGGACCAAAAGAGACCCCCCAAAGCTTTGAGGAAGGACAAGAAGCCTCACGAGGAAGCGACAAGCCTGGGGGCGCACCCTCCCCCCACGACACGTGGAGCAGGCTTGTCGCTCCCTCGTGGGCCCCCTTGACGTGAAACCAACGCCAAAAATTTCTATAAATACCAAAAACCCTAGAAATAAACCTAGAACTTCCGATGTGCTGCTGCAAGCCTCTGTACCGAAGCGATCTCATCTGGAGGCCTTCTTTGCCACCCTGCTGGATGGGGAAATCATCACCGGGGGCCATCTTCATCATCCCGGCGGTCTCCATGACAAAGAGGGAGTAGTTCACCCTCGGGGCTGAGGGTATGTACTAGTAGCTATGTGTTTGATCTCTCTCTCTCTACCATGAGCTTTGTTAATATAGTTGGATCATATGGTGTTTATCCCTCTCTATGTTTTTGTGATGAATTGAGTATTTACCTTTGAGGTTTCACTATTATCGGATTGAAAACTTTTATGGATTTGATAAAACTTGATGTATGTCTTGCATATGAATACCCATGGTGACAATGGGGTGTTCTATTGGTTCACTTGATATATATTTTGCCACTAAACTCATGGATTCCTGAGGTGACATTGGGGTAATCTATGCATAGGGGTTGATGCACATTTTCGTCCTACTTTCTCTGGTAGAAATCTTGGGGGTACTCTTTGAAGTTCTTTGTGTTGGATTGAATATTATGAATTTGAAGTTGTTTGATGCATATCGAATAATCAACTCAGGATACTTGTGGTGACATTAGAGTATTTAGGTGACATTAGAGTTGGTTGATGTGTACCATATGGTGTTATTTTAGTACGAACTCTAGGGCTATTTGTGACACTTACAGGAATAGATCAATAGATTGACTGGAAAGCATAACTTTGAGGTGGTTTTGTACCCTACAAACAATTACATATTATGTTCTCCGCTAGATAAGAACTTTGGAGTGACTCTTTGTCGCACGTTAAGGGATTGTTATGTGATTCAATTATGTTAACACTGTTGAGAGATTGCACTAGTGAAAGTATGAACCCTAGGCCTTGTTTCTAAGCATTGAAATACCGTTTGTGCTGACTTTTGTTACTTGCTACCTTGCAGTTTTTATATGAGGATTGGATCCACACTCTGAGATATGTTATGAGGAGTGCTAAGAAAGAATATGTGATGGATCAACCACTTGGTGACTACCCGATGCTTGGAGCGTCTCAAGATGTCATCAATGTGTTTTTATCTCGCAAGAATGATTTCAGTGTTGTCAAAAGTATTATTCTATCATGCATGAATCAAGTGTTACATAAACTTTATGAACAATTCAGTACTACGAAAATTGCCGAGGCACTTGAAGTTATGTATCACAAAGATCCAACTGAAGTTCATGAGATGACCGAAGCATTGGAAGAGTGCAAGATAGCTAAAGTTAGTGAGCAAGGTGTCAAACTTGCAGACTATTATGATAGTATTCATGGAATGGAAATAGATTTTCCAAAGACTCTAGAAAATGATTTGATCCTTACCTCACTTTATGAAGCGATGCTCAAGACCAAAACAAATAGGGTTGCAGAACCAACAAAAGTTGATGGTGAAAAAAATAGAAGTTTCAATAGAAAAAACAACACCAAAAGGAACGAGGGTGGAGTTTCTTGCGAGACTATATGTTTCTACTACAAAGGGAAATGACACTGGAAAAGAAATTGCTTGAAATATCTAACAGATAAGAAGAACACATCTTCTGGTAAAGGTATAAAAGTTATACAAGTTAATGTTATTGATATTCTACTCACCGAAAATTCCAAGTCATGGGAATTTGATATCGGATCTATTGCTAACATTTGCAACACGATGCATGTACTATTGAATGTTAGAGAGCTAAGAAGAAATGAAGTTGTGATGCATGTCGGGAATGGTGATGGGATCACTGATCAAGCCGTCAGTGTCATGTCTTTGAAATTACCTTCATGATTGATTTTAGAACTAAGTAATTGTTAGTTTGTTCCAAAGTTATGTAAGAACATTATCTCTGGATCATGTTCGATAAATGACAGTTATTCTTATTAGTCAGAGAACAATGGTTGTTCAATATTATAAGATACACTACTGGAAATAGTATATTTGCTATCTGCTTGCTCTTTGCCGTCAGCCAGCTGACGACAAAGACTGTCTTTGCTGTCAGCTTAGCATAAGCGGACGGCAAAGAAATGACTCATGGCAAAGACAATTTTTGCCGCCTGCCAGCTGACGGCAAAGAGCATATGGCAGACGACAAAGAGGGAGGTGGGCCCCACTAATGAGCTGCGTTGGCTAACCCTAACGGCCGCCTCTTTGCCGTCTGCTAGTAGACGACAAAGAACAAGTAGGCAGATGGCAAAGAAGAGGAGGACGACAAACAGTTGACTTAACAAACGGCCGCGCCCCCACCCTGACCCCTATCCGTCTCTGTTCTCTCCCTCCCTGATGACCACCGCACACCGCCCCCACCACCCGCCGCTGCCGCCCCACCACCCCGCCGCCCCACCGGCCCACCGCCCAGAGCCCTGCTGTAACACCCCGGATATGATTTACCCATTATGTACTCCAACTCTTGCCGTTTCCGGCGTTAAGTTATTTTATTTTCTCGGGTTCGGGTTTTTGTCTCCGTGTGTTGTTATCGTTGTCATGCATCTCATATCATGTCATCATGTGCATTGCATTTGCATACGTGTTCATCTCATGCATTCGAGCATTTTCCCCGTTGTCCGTTTTGCATTCCGGTGCTTCGTTCTCCTTCGGTGGTCATTTCTACCTTTCTTTCGTGTGTGGGGATTAAGCATTTCCGGATTGGACCGAGACTTGCCAAGCGGCCTTGGTTTACTACCGGTAGACCGCCTGTCAAGTTTCGTACCATTTGGACTTCGTTTGATACTCCAACGGTTAACCGAGGGACCGAAAAGGCCTCGTGTGTGTTGCAGCCCAACACCTCTCCATTTTGGCCCAAAACCCACCAAAACCCTCTCCATCATCTAGAGCGTTCGATCACGATCGCATGGCCGAAAACCGCACCTCATTTGGACACTCCTAGCTCTCTCTACCTCTATTTAAAGACCCCCTCCGAAATCCGGATCTCCTTCTTCCCCGAAACCCTAGCCCCGCTTCTCCCCGCGTGCCGGACGTGTCCGCCGACACCGGACAACGTCCGCCTGATCCGCCGCCGCCAATCCCGCGCTGCCACATGGCAGGAACCGCCCCACATCGCCGCTCCCGCCGCCGGCCCGCAAGGCCCGTGCGGGGCCCCCGCGGCCCAGCCGCCGTTCGCCGCCCGCGCGCCTGGGAGCACCGCCGCCCGAGCCCTCTTCCTCCGCCGCGCCGACGCCCGCGCCGGCCAGAGCTCACCATCGCCGGCCACCGCCTCATCCATTCCGGCCGCGCCGTTTCCGCCGGGGGACGCCGCCCCTCGACGCCGGCGAGCGCCCCGGTGCCGGCCGACCCTGGCTTCGCCTCCCACTCCCTCGGATCCGGCTGCCCCGACGACTTCGGCCATCTCCGGCGACCTACAGCTATAGTTCCGGCGAACCTCATGAAGCGTGCCACCGGATCCAGATCTGGAAATTGGATCGGTTGACTTTTTTTTCCCGAAACCCTAATTATTTGCTCATGTTCATCATGTCATAACTCCTCATCCGTAGCTCCATTTTGGGCATATAGCATATCAAAATGTTCATCTCAGAGAGTACATCATTTCATCTCATTGCATCATTTTCATTTGAGTTCATCTTGATGCCCGAAATGCTGTTAGAAGAGTGTTATTTGAGATAATTGTCAGATCTGTTGCTCCATTTAGCTATTTGTCATTTTTGCCATGATTATTGTGTGCATGATATGCCCCTGAGCTCTTCATGAGTTTTGTTATATGTTTTTCCATCTATCCAGAGGTGCAACCCAGGTATTTTTGTGATGTGTGTGGTGACTAGCACAAGCTTGCAAAGTGGTGCATTCGTTAATGCTGATTTCAGGGACTTAGCATTTCCACTAAGTCCTTGGACTGTTTATCTCAATATGCCATATGTTCATGTTGTTTCCTAGTGATCCGTGCCTCTTTTGAGGATGATCAGTAAGGATGTTTTGTTTATCTTGTAGTGCTCTATCCATCCATGTATTTGTTTGCAATTATGGAGCACCCTAGCTAGAGTCAATCGAGCTCTACTTTTGTCATTTCGTGAATCTGGGCAGATTGTCTACTTGTTAGCAATTTTGCCGAGGATGTTGTAGTTGATCCGTGCATGCTATGCTATTATTTTTGCCATGTCTAGCTTGTATTTTGTGTTTTATTGATGGGTGTATGCTTAGATTATCATGACTTGCTCTGTAGTGAGTGCATCGAGCTCGTAAACATGCCTACTTGATATCTGTTTCAGCATGCTCCAGTTTTCACTAAGTCTGAGAACTGATTATGTTTTTGCCATGTTCACATGCTTGCAAATGTATTTTATGATCCCTTTTGGCTCAAGGTAATTAAGGGACTTTTGTTAAGCTCTTTGAGTAGCTCCATGCCATGCTTTACTTTGCCATGTTCAGGTCCTGTAGCATATAGTTTTCATGCTCCAAAGAGTGCTATCTGATCTGAAATTCCAGACAAGTGTTAATTTCACTAAGTCTGAAATCTGTTTACCAAATGCATTTTTGCCATGCTTGTTTGAACCTGTTAATGGATGAATTGGACGTAGCTCAGTGCTAGTCTTTTGTTAAGCATCATGAATGGATCCCTGCCATGTATTTTGATGCCATTTTTGGGGACTGTAGCATGTTCATCTTGTTGCATTTAGATGGTTACTTGCTGTAAATCGCAGAACGTGGTCATATTTGAATTGCTTCCCATTTCCAAACCGTAACTCCGATTCCGGTGATCTTTATATCGCTTTCAAGCAATTTCATCTCATATTTCCAGTGGCACACTTGGATTTCCAAGTTGAGGCCAGGTTCATGCATTCCTTGTCAAATCTTGCATATGCATCCCATATTGCATCCCGCATAGCATACCATGTTTGCATCATGTTGTTTGAGTTTGCACGTGGTTGATTGTGTCCTTGTTGCTTGTTTGTCTTGTTTGGGTAGAGCCGGGAGACGAGTTCGCTAACGAGGAGCCCGTTGAGTTTGCTTTCGAGGATCCAGTCATCTCTGACAACTTTGCAGGCAAGATGATCATACCCTCGAAATCACTACTATCTTTGCTTTGCTAGATGCTCGCTCTCTTGCTATGCCTATGCTACGATGCCTACCACTTGCTTATCATGCCTCCCAAATTGCCATGTCAAACCTCTAACCCACCATGTCCTAGAAAACTGTTGATTGGCTATGTTACTGCTTTGCTCAGCCCCTCTTATAGCGTTGCTAGTTGCAGGTGAAGATTGGAGACCGTTCCTTGTTGGAACATTATTTACTTGTTGGGATATCATTATATTGCCTTGTTATCTTAATGCATCTATATACTTGGTAAAGGGTGGAAGGCTCGGCCTCTCGCCTAGTGTTTTGTTCCACTCTTGCCGCCCTAGTTTCCGTCATATCGGTGTTATGTTCCCGGATTTTTGCGTTCCTTACGCGGTTGGGTGATAATGGGAACCCCTTGATAGTTCGCCTTGATTAAAGCTTTTCCAGCAATGCCCAACCTTGGTTTTACCATTTGTCACCTAGCCTCTTTTTCCCTTGGGTTTCCGGAGCCCGAGGGTCATCTTATTTAAACCCCCCCGGGCCAGTGCTCCTCTGAGTGTTGGTCCGACTGAGCTGCCTGCGGGGCCACCTCGGGGCAACTTGAGGGTTGGTTTTACTCGTAGCTAGTCTCATATGAGTGTGCCCTGAGAGCGAGATATGTGCAGCTCCTATCGGGATTTGTCGGCACATTCGGGCGGTGTTGCTGGATTTGTTTTAACTTGTCGAAGTGTCTTGTAGAACTGGGATACCGAGTCTGATCGGAATGTCTCGGGAGGAGGTCTATTCCTTCGTTGACCGTGAGAGCTTGTCATGGGCTAAGTTGGGACTCCCCTGCAGGGATTTGAACTTTCGAAAGCCGTGCCCGCGGTTATGGGCAGATGGGAATTTGTTAATGTCCGGTTGTAGATAACTTGAACCTTAACTTAATTAAAATGAATCAACCGTGTGAGTTACCGTGATGGTCTCTTCTCGGCGGAGTCCGGGAAGTGAACACGGTGTTGGAGTAATGCTTGCCGCAGGTTGCCCTCTAGTTACTCGTTCGCGCTTTGCCTCCTCTTCTCGCTCTCTTTTGCGAACAGGTTAGCCACCATATATGCTAGTCGCTTGCTGCAGCTCCACATATTCACCTTGCCTTACCTATAAGCTTGAATAGTCTTGATCGCGAGGGTGTGAGATTGCTAAGTCCCTGTGGCTCACAGATTACTTCCAAACCAGATGCAGGGCCTGATGACTCCGTTCCAGATGACGCGCTTGAGCTCAAGTGGGAGTTCGACGAGGACTCACGCCGATACTACGTGTCTTTCCCCGATGATCAGTAGTGGTGCCCAGTTGGGGCGATCGGGACCGTGTCGCATGTTGGGTTATCTTTTATTTTGGCGCCGTAGTCGGGCCATGAGTGTTTGAATGTTGTAATGCTATTTATGTACTTTGATTGACGTGGAGAGTGTAAGCCAACTATGTATCTCCCCTTTTATTATCTTTATTACATGGGATGTTGTGAAGATTGCCTAACTTGCGACATTGCTTTCAATGCGGTTATGTCTCTAAGTCGTGCCTCGACACGTGGGAGCTATAGCCGCAACGAGGGCGTTACAAGTTGGTAATCAGAGCATTCCCCGACCTTAGGAGCCCCATTGCTTGATCGTTTTTTAGCAGTCGAGTTGAGTCTAGAAAAAATGTTTTGAGTCATTTAGGAATTATATATCGGAGAGTTTAGGAATTCTTTTTACTCCCCAGTCTCCTCATCGCTCTGGTAAGGCATCCTGACGTAGAGTTTTGACTCTTCTCTTCCCAAATTTCACTAAATTTTTTTTAGGATCACGCGGGTATCTTGGAATCATTCCGATGGTTTTGTGACGAGAACATGGTTCTCGGTGCCTCCTGTCTTTAGGGGTTGTGGCAGTGTCCCGGGGAGTTGAGCTCCGAGGTGTTGTCGTCACAATTTTATCATTGCAATTCTGGAATACCTGAGTTTAGTACGCCGACATCGAAAATCTCTTTTATGCAGTTCGTTGGTGAGATAACCTCGACGCCACCCAGTACTGGGGCGGGAGTTCCGGAGTATCGCCATAACTAGTATAACGGATGCTTTTCGAAGGTTGAGGTAGATGGTTTCCGAAGTTTTTCTCGGTTATGTGTTGAAGGATGGATACAGCTGGATGTAGGATTTGCTAGATTTGGGTGAGATATTATGCTTCCCCTGTATCCCCAACACCTGATTGCATAACCGGAAAGGTTCGGGAGTTTCATAGGTGGGAATTCTTGTAGCTCTAGTTCTTCTTCCACGGATATTTGGTTTGAGATTGGGATTTCTTACTGAGTATTCGTTCTTGATCCGTACCTTGTTGATTTATTCCTCTACCTAAATTCTAAGTGGCTTCTCAATTTATGGATATGTGACCATTTCAAGTGGAATGCATTCGTTCATTTTGTTCGGATGTGAAGACTATATGTTGTAATTTCAACCCGTTTGATTCAGCTTCATTTTATCTGTCAATGTGCTAACGGTTGTCACCCTCTTCAGGATGGCTCCCGCTAAGAGCACCAATCAGAATCAGAATCAAGATCCGCCACCACCTCCTCCTCCTCCGGAGGCATGGCAAGCTGTGATGGCCGCGACCAATGCAAACACACAGTTGATCATGCAAATTCTTCAAGAGCGCAATCAAGCGAACCAAGGCAACCAAGGCAACAATCAGAATCACTTTGCTACACTCAACCAGTTCCTTGCTAATGGGACAAAGACTTTCAGCAATTGTGTTGAGGCAACTGATGCTGACGATTGGCTCGTGGATCTGTGCAAGCATTTCGAGTGTAGTAACGTCAGGCCTGAGGACTTTGTCAAGTTCGCATCCTTCCAACTCAAAGATCAAGCTGCAGAATGGTTCCAACAGTACAAGGATTCTAGAGGAGGCCGTGCGATTACCTGGGATAAATTCCGTCAAGACTTCAAAGCTCATCATATTCCTCAGAGCGTGGTTGAGAGCAAGCGTGAGGAATTCCGCAACCTGAAGCAAGGCTCTTTGTCTGTCTATGACTACAACAAGTTGTTTCAGAAGCTCGCCTGCTTCGCTAAGCAGGACGTCCCTGATGAGAAGAGCATGATATACCAGTTCAGGGGTGGTCTCAGAGAAGAAATTCAGCTAGCTCTTGTTCTCTTTGAGCCCTTGAGGTACGATGAGTTCTACAACATGGCATTGAAGCAAGAGCCCGCTCAACTGAGGTGTGATGCTTCCAAGAAGCGAGTCAGAGATGCTACTCCTTCTTCTTCTTCTCAAGTGGCCAAGCAGCAGAAGTATTGGCTTCCTCCTCCTTCGTTCCATCAGCCGTATCAGCAGAAGAGCAAAGGTGGCAGTGGATCTTCCCACCCACCCAACCCTGGCTTTCAGAACAAGACTTCGTCTCAAGCTCCAAGATCAAGTGCTCCGTATCACCGTCCGCTTTCAGAGGTCACGTGCAACAAGTGCCAACAGAAGGGTCACTATGCCAACAAGTGCTTCAATCAGAGGCGTCTTCCCCCTCCTCCTCCTGTGAGATCGGCAAGTACAGCTGTGGTCATGCATAACCCCAAGCACGCCAAGGTCAACTTGATGAACGCAGCTCAGGCAGAGGACTTGTCAGATGTCATCATGGGTAACCTTCCTGTTAACGATGTTCCTGCAAAAGTACTTTTTGACTCTGGTGCATCGCATTCCTTCATGTCATTTCCATTTGCATCGGAGAAATTTTTTAGTACTAAGGCATTAGCTAGAGCTATGCAAGTCGTCTCTCCGGCTAAGCATCTGAGTTCTAGTATGATGGTTTCGGATATTTCTATCATGATGGGTGATTTCAAGTTTCTAGCTTCTCCAATGGTTCTTGGTAACTCGGATATTGATCTTATTCTCGGGATGGATTGGCTTTCTAAGCACAAGGCTCAGCTTGATTGTGCAGCCAGGCAGATTCAATTGACTCATTCTTCTAAGGATATAATTATCTTTGCTGCTCGGGATAATACTATCCGTCTGTTTTCTCTCAATGAGAAGGGTGAACTGGATGCTATCTCGAAGATTCCAGTTGTTTGTGAATATCAAGACGTCTTTCCAGAAGAGCTTCCAAGAATGCCTCCGCACCGGCCAGTTGAATTCGTCATCGATCTTGAGCCTAGTACGGAACCAGTGTGCAAGCGTCCTTACAAGCTCGGACCTGAAGAGTTGAAGGAGCTGAAGAAGCAACTCGATGTTCAAGAGAGAATGGGCCTCATCCGACCTAGTTCTTCTCCGTGGGGTTGTGGTGTTATTTTTGTGAAGAAGAAGGATGGAACGGACCGACTTTGTGTTGATTACCGTCCATTGAACAAGAAGACCATCAAGAACAAATACCCACTTCCCAACATCAACGAGCTGTTCGAACAACTCAAAGGTGCCCAAGTATTCTCCAAGCTTGATCTCCGTATGGGTTATCATCAGATTCGAATCCGTGAGCAAGATATTCCCAAGACGGCTTTCAGGACAAGCTATGGGTCATATGAATACACTGTCATGTCTTTTGGCCTCGTCAACGCTCCTCCGACTTTCTCTTGCATGATGAATTTCATCTTCAACGCCTACACCAATGACTTCGTTTTGGTCTATCTCGACGACATTCTAGTCTTTTTGAAGAACAAGGAAGATCATGCCAAGCACTTGTGTTTGGTGCTCGATAAGCTCAGGGAACACAAGTTCTATGCCAAGTTCTCCAAGTGCGAATTTTGGCTCGATGAGGTTCTTTATCTTGGTCATATCATCTCTGCCAAGGGCATTGCGGTGAATCCTGAGAAGGTGTCTGCAATTGTGAATTGGGAACCTCCTCAGAACGTGAAGCAACTCCATAGCTTCCTCGGTCTCGCAAGCTATTGTCGAAGATTCGTTGAAAACTTTTCTAAGATCGCGAAGCCTCTCTCAAATCTTCTCCAGAAGCACGTCAAGTACGTTTGGTCTCCGGAGTGTGACATTGCTTTCAACACTTTGAAAGAGAAATTGGTCACTGCTCCAGTTCTGACTCCTCCTGATGAATCCAAGCCGTACGAGGTCTTTTGTGATGCCTCTCTCCAAGGTCTTGGCGCAGTGTTGATGCAAGAGAAGAAAGTGGTGGCTTATACCTCTCGCCAGTTGAAGCCCAATGAGAAGAACTACCCCACTCATGATCTCGAGTTGGCGGCAGTTGGGCATGCTCTTTTGACTTGGAGACATCTCTTATTGGGAAGAAAAGTGGACATTTTCACTGATCACAAGAGTCTCAAGTACATCTTCACTCAGCCTAATCTCAACCTCAGGCAGACTCGATGGGTCGAAATGATTCAAGAGTATAATCCGAGTATCGAGTATACTCCAGGCAAGGCCAATGTGATTGCTGACGCATTGAGCAGGAAGGCTTATTGCAACAGCCTGATTCTCAAGCCTTATCAACCCGAGCTTTGTGAAGCTTTCCGCAAACTTAATATGCAAGTTGTTCCTCAAGGTTTCCTCACCAACCTTCAAGTCTCTCCTACCTTGGAAGACCAGATTCGCCAAGCTCAGCTTCTTGATGCTATGGTGAAGAAGGTGAAGATTGGGATTGCCAAGAGTCAACCCAAGTACAAGTGCTACCGCCTTGATGACAAGGATACTCTCTTCTTCGAGGATCGTATTGTTGTGCCCAAAGGTGGCCTTCGTAAAGTGATCATGAACGAGGCTCACAATTCTCTCCTCTCCATCCACCCTGGGAGCATGAAGATGTATCAGGACCTTAAGCAGGATTATTGGTGGACTCGAATGAAGCGCGAGATTGCTCAATTCGTGAATGAGTGTGATGTCTGCAGAAGAGTGAAGGCAGAACACCAAAGGCCAGCGGGTCTCCTCCAACCTCTTGCCATTCCAGAATAGAAGTTTGACCACATTGAGATGGACTTCGTGACTGGGTTTCCAAAGTCCAAACATGGCAATGATGCTATATTCGTTGTCATCGACAAACTCACTAAAGTGGCTCACTTTCTGCCTATCAAAGAGTCAATCACTGCAGCTCAATTGGCGGAGCTCTATACCTCTCGAATTGTCTCTCTGCACGGTATTCCACAAGTGATCTCTTCAGACCATGGCGGCATCTTTACCTCCAAGTTTTGGGATTCTTTTCAGAAGGCCATGGGCACCAACATCCGCTTCAGCACAGCTTTCCATCCGCAAACTAGCGGTCAAGTCGAGCGTGTCAACCAGATTCTTGAAGATATGCTCAGGGCTTGTGTGATCTCCTTCGGCATGAAGTGGGAGGATTGTCTTCCTTATGCTGAATTCTCCTACAACAACAGTTTTCAAGCAAGTTCGGGCAAGGCCCCATTTGAAATTCTGTATGGCAGGAAGTGCCGTACCCCTCTCAACTGGTCTGAAACCGGTGAACGTCAGCTTTTGGGAAATGACTTAATCACAGAGGCAGAGGAAATGCGCAAAGTCATTCGAGATAACCTCAAAGCAGCCCAATCTTGCCAGAAGAGCTACTATGATAGTAAGCACCGTGATTTGGCTTTCGAGATCGGAGATCATGTTTACCTCCGCGTCTCCCCAATGAAGGGTACTCGTCGCTTCGGTATCAAAGGGAAGCTTGCCCCTAGATACGTGGGACCTTTCAAGATTGTCAGCAAGAGAGGCGATCTCGCCTATCAACTCGAGCTTCCTTCAAACTTTGCAAATGTTCATGACGTGTTCCATGTCTCTCAGCTCAGAAAGTGCTTCAAGACTCCTGACCGCACCGTCAACTTCGAGGACATTGAGATCCAAGAAGATCTCTCTTATCATGAGCACCCCGTTGCTATTCTGGAAGAGACTGAACGCAATACTCGCAACAAGTCAATCAAATTCCTCAAAGTCAAGTGGTCACACCATTCCGACTGTGAAGCTACCTGGGAACGCGAGGATCACCCCCGTTCTGAATACCCGGCGTTCTTTCAGTCCTAGATCTCGGGACGAGATCCTCTCGTAGTGGTGGAGTGTTGTAACACCCCGGATATGATTTACCCATTATGTACTCCAACTCTTTCCGTTTCCGGCGTTAAGTTATTTTATTTTCTCGGGTTCGGGTTTTTGTCTCCGTGTGTTGTTATCATTGTCATGCATCTCATATCATGTCATCATGTGCATTGCATTTGCATACGTGTTCATCTCATGCATTCGAGCATTTTCCCCGTTGTCCGTTTTGCATTCTGGCGCTTCGTTCTCCTCCGGTGGTCATTTCTACCTTTCTTTCGTGTGTGGGGATTAAGCATTTCCGGATTGGACCGAGACTTGCCAAGCGGCCTTGGTTTACTACCGGTAGACCGCCTGTCAAGTTTCGTACCATTTGGACTTCGTTTGATACTCCAACGGTTAACCAAGGGACCGAAAAGGCCTCGTGTGTGTTGCAGCCCAACACCTCTCCATTTTGGCCCAAAACCCACCAAAACCCTCTCCATCATCTAGAGCGTTCGATCACGATCACGTGGTCGAAAACCGCACCTCATTTGGACACTCCTAGCTCCCTCTACCTCTATTTAAAGACCCCCTCCGAAATCCGGTTCTCCTTCTTCCCCGAAACCCTAGCCCCGCTTCTCCCCGTGCGCCGGACAACGTCCGCCCGATCCGCCGCCACCAATCCCGCACTGCCACGTGGCAGGAACCGCCCCACATCGCCGCTCCCGCCGCCGGCCCGCCAGGCCCGTGCGGGGCCCCCACGGCCCAGCCGCCGTTCGCCGCCCGCGCGCCTGGGAGCGCCGCCGCCCGAGCCCTCTTCCTCCGCCGCGCCGATGCCCGCGTCGGCTGGAGCTCACCATCGCCGGCCACCGCCTCATCCACTCCGGCCGTGCCGTTTCCGCCGGGGGACGCCGCCCCTCGACGCCGACGAGCGCCCCGGTGCCGGCCGACCCCGTCTTCGCCTCCCACTCCCTCGGATCCGGCCGCCCCGACGACTCCGGCCATCTCCGGTGACCTACAGCTACAGTTCCGGTGAACCTCGTGAAGCGTGCCACTGGATCCAGATCTAGAAATTGGACCGGTTGACTTTTGTTCCCGAAACCCTAATTATTTGCTCATGTTCATCATGTCGTAACTCCTCATCCGTAGCTCCATTTTGGGCATATAGCATATCAAAATGTTCATCTCAGAGAGTACATCATTTCATCTCATTGCATCATTTTCATTTGAGTTCATCTTGATGCCCGAAATGCTGTTAGAAGAGTGCTCTTTGAGATAATTGTCAGATCTGCTGCTCCATTTAGCTATTTGTCATTTTTGCCATGATTATTGTGTGCATGATATGCCCCTGAGCTCTTCATGAGTTTTGTTATATGTTTTTCCATCTATCCAGAGGTGCAACCCAGGTATTTTTGTGATGTGTGTGGTGACTAGCACAAGCTTGCAAAGTGGTGCATTCGTTAATGCTGATTTCAGGGACTTAGCATTTCCACTAAGTCCTTGGACTGTTTATCTCAATATGCCATATGTTCATGTTGTTTCCTAGTGATCCGTGCCTCTTTTGAGGATGATCAGTAAGGATGTTTTGTTTTATCTTGTAGTGCTCTACCCATACATGTCTTTTTTTGCAATTATGGAGCACCCTAGCTTGAGTCAATCGAGATCTACTTTTGTCATTTCGTGAATCTGGGCAGATTGTCTACTTGTTAGCAATTTTGCCGAGGATGTTGTAGTTGATCCGTGCATGCTATGCTATTGTTCTTGCCATGTCTAGCTTGTATTTTGTGTTTTCTTGATGGGTGTATGCTTAGATTATCATGACTTGCTATGGAGTGAGTGCATCGAGCTCGTAAACATGCCTCCTTGATATCTGTTTCAGCATGCTCCAATTTTCACCAAGTCTGAGAACTGATTATGTTTTTGCCATGTTCACATGCTTGCAAATGTATTTTATCATCCCTTTTGGCTCAAGGTCACTAAGGGACTTTTGTTAAGCTCTTTGAGTAGCTCCATGCCATGCTTTACTTTGCTATGTTCAGGTCCTGTAGCATATAGTTTTCATGCTCCAAAGAGTGCTATCTGATCTGAAATTCCGGACAAGTGTTAATTTCACTAAGTCTGAAATATGTTTACCAAATGCATTTTTGCCATGCTTGTTTGAACCTGTTAATGGATGAATTGGACGTAGCTCAGTGCTAGTATTTTGTTAAGCATCATGAATGGATCCCTGCCATGTATTTTGATGCATGTTTGGGTGCTGTAGCATGTTCACCTTGTTGCATTTAGATGGTTACTTGCTGTAAATCGCAGAACGTGGTCATATTTGAATTGCTTGCCATTTCCAAAGCGTAACTCCGATTCTGGTGATCTTTGTATAGTTTTCAAGCGATTTCATCTCATCTTTCCAGTGGCACACTTGGATTTCCAAGTGAGGCCATGTTCATGCATTCCTTGTCAAATCTTGCATATGCATCACTTATTGCATCCCGCATAGCATACCATCTTCGCATCATGTTGTTTGAGTTTGCACGTGGTTGATTGTGTCCTTGTTGCTTGTTTGTCTTGTTTGGGTAGAGCCGGGAGACGAGTTCGCTAACGAGGAGCCTGTTGGGTTTGCTTTCGAGGATCCAGTCAACTCTGACAACTTTGCAGGCAAGATGATCATACCCTCGAAATCACTACTATCTTTGCTTTGCTAGATGCTCGCTCTCTTGCTATGCCTATGCTACGATGCCTACCACTTGCTTATCATGCCTCCCAAATTGCCACGTCAAACCTCTAACCCACCATGTCCTAGCAACCGTTGATTGGCTATGTTACCGCTTTGCTCAGCCCCTCTTGTAGCGTTGCTAGTTGCAGGTGAAGATTGGAGACCGTTCCTTGTTGGAACATTATTTACTTGTTGGGATATCACTATATTGCCTTGTTATCTTAATGCATCTATATACTTGGTAAAGGGTGGAAGGCTCGGCCTCTCGCCTAGTGTTTTGTTCCACTCTTGCCGCCCTAGTTTCCGTCATATCGGTGTTATGTTCCCGGATTTTTGCGTTCCTTACGCGGTTGGGTGATAATGGGAACCCCTTGATAGTTCGCCTTGATTAAAGCTTTTCCAGCAATGCCCAACCTTGGTTTTACCATTTGTCACCTAGCCTCTTTTTCCCTTGGGTTTCCGGAGCCCGAGGGTCATCTTATTTAAACCCCCCCGGGCCAGTGCTCCTCTGAGTGTTGGTCCGACTGAGCTGCCTGCGGGGCCACTTCGGGGCAACTTGAGGGTTGGTTTTACTCGTAGCTAGTCTCATATGAGTGTGCCCTGAGAGCGAGATATGTGCAGCTCCTATCGGGATTTGTCGGCACATTCGGGCGGTGTTGCTGGATTTGTTTTAACTTGTCGAAGTGTCTTGTAGAACTGGGATACCGAGTCTGATCGGAATGTCTCGGGAGGAGGTCTATTCCTTCGTTGACCGTGAGAGCTTGTCATGGGCTAAGTTGGGACTCCCCTGCAGGGATTTGAACTTTCGAAAGCCGTGCCCGCGGTTATGGGCAGATGGGAATTTGTTAATGTCCGGTTGTAGATAACTTGAACCTTAACTTAATTAAAATGAATCAACCGTGTGAGTTACCGTGATGGTCTCTTCTCGGCGGAGTCCGGGAAGTGAACACGGTGTTGGAGTAATGCTTGCCGCAGGTTGCCCTCTAGTTACTCGTTCGCGCTTTGCCTCCTCTTCTCGCTCTCTTTTGCGAACAGGTTAGCCACCATATATGCTAGTCGCTTGCTACAGCTCCACATATTCACCTTGCCTTACCTATAAGCTTGAATAGTCTTGATCGCGAGGGTGCGAGATTGCTGAGTCCCTGTGGCTCATAGATTACTTCCAAACCAGATGCAGGGCCTGATGACTCCGTTCCAGATGACGCGCTTGAGCTCAAGTGGGAGTTCGACAAGGACTCACGCCGATACTACGTGTCTTTCCCCGATGATCAGTAGTGGTGCCCAGTTGGGGCGATCGGGACCGTGTCGCATGTTGGGTTATCTTTTATTTTGGCGCCGTAGTCGGGCCATGAGTGTTTGAATGTTGTAATGCTATTTATGTACTTTGATTGACGTGGCGAGTGTAAGCCAACTATGTATCTCCGCTTTTATTATCTTTATTACATGGGATGTTGTGAAGATTGCCTAACTTGCGACATTGCTTTCAATGCGGTTATGTCTCTAAGTCGTGCCTCGCACGTGGGAGCTATAGCCGCATTGAGGGCGTTATACCTGCGGCCCCCGTCGCAACCGCCGCGTGTCGCCCCCATCGCTCTGTCACCCCCGCCGCCCCGGCGCCACCGTGCCCTGCCGGCCCGGCGCCCCACCGCCCTGGCCCCCCCGCGCCCACCGCCCAGAGCCCTGCGGCCCCCGTCACCACCACCGCCCCGTCGCTCCCGCCGCCCTGGCACACCCGCGCCCTGCCGGCCCGGTGCCCCACTGCCCTCCGGCGAGCTCTTTTTCCCCATTTTTTCTTCTTCTTTTTTGCTGTTTAATTGTTAGATTAGATTAGATATGTAGTTTAGTGCTAGATTAGATTAGATTAGTGCTAAGTTTTAGTTAATTAGTCATAATTAAAAGAAGTAGAAAGATGAAAAAGAAGAAGAAGAAGAAGAAGAAGAAGAAGAAGAAGAAGAAGAGGAGGAGGAGGAGGAGGAGGAGAAGAAGAAGAAGAAGAAGAAGAAGAAGAAGAAGAAGAGAAGAGGAGAAGAAGAAGAGGAAAAAGGAAAAGAAGAAGAAGAAGAAGAAGAGGAGGAGGAGGAGGAGGAGGAGAAGGAGGAGAAGAGGAGAAATTAGAATTTGAAGTATCACGATGATCTAAAAACTTGACTACATGTCATTAGCAATATGAATTTTTTTCATAGTTTGAAGTGTCAATGCTTCATGTGATGTGATGTCCTAATTTTTTTTCACTCGGCAAAATTTACAGGCTTTGTGCTATTTCATCTCCTTGGAGTCATCGTCTTTGAAGTTTTTGGTTCGTGATCCGCCATTGTTCGACTACTTCCTCTGCAACCAAGGGTGACCTACGAATCCACCTTCACCTCCTATGCTCTTTTAATCATGTCAGTAGATTTCATTTTCATGCTAAGTCACGTAACCTAGGCGTCTCCTGTCTAAAAGGGTTGCATCGATAAATACGCATTCAGTTGCATATTTATCACCGTAACTCATTCTGATTGTCCAAAGATTTCCACGGACAACCCGAGGATGTATAGATTGGGTACGTTCTCCATGCTCTACCCCATTCCAAGACAAAATTTCGGCAGCGCCTCCCCGTTGTTCTCCGTATGCACATTCTCTCGGCTTTTTGCCGAGACGTGTACTGGGAGAATAGCGGGGAGGTGCTGCCGAAATTGTGAAGGAACTATGCCCTAGAGGCAATAATAAAGCTGTTATTTATATTTCCTTATATCATGATAAATGTTTATTATTCATGCTAGAATTGTATTAACTGAAAACTTAGTACATGTGTGAATACATAGACAAACAGAGTGTCACTAGTATGCCTCTACTTGACTAGCTCGTTAATCAAAGATGGTTAAGTTTCCTAGCCATGGACAAAGAGTTGTCATTTGATGAACGGGATCACATCATTAGAGAATGATGTGATTGACTTGACCCATCCGTTAGCTTAGCACGATGATCATTTAGTTTACTGCTATTGCTTTCTCCATAACTTATACATGTTCCTATGACTATGAGATTATGCAACTCCCGAATACCGGAGGAACACTTAGTGTGCTATCAAACGTCACAATGTAACTGGCTGACTATAAAGATGCTCTACTGGTGTCTCCGATGGTGTTTGTTGAGTTTGCATAGATCGAGATTAGGATTTGTCACTCCGTGTATCGGAGAGGTATCTCTGGGCCCTCTCGGTAATGCACATCACTATAAGCCTTGCAAGCAATGTGACTAATGAGTTAGTTATGGGATGTTGCATTACGGAACGAGTAAAGAGACTTGCCGGTAACGAGATTGAACTAGGTATTGAGATACCGACGATCGAATCTCGGGCAAGTAACATACCGATGACAAAGGGAACAACTATGTTGTTATGCGGTTTGACCGATAAAGATCTTTGTCGGTGTCAAAACCGGTGGATCTCGGGTAGGGGGTCCCGAACTGTGCGTCTAGGAAGATGGTAACAGGAGACAAGGGACACAATGTTTTTACCCAGGTTCGGGACCTCTCGATGGAGGTAAAACCCTACTCCTGCTTGATTAATATTGATGATATGGGTAGTACAAGAGTAGATCTACCACGAGATCAAAGAGGCTAAACCCTAGAAGCTAGCCTATGGTATGATTGTCGTTCGTCCTATGGACTAAAACCCTCCGGTTTATATAGACACCGAAGAGGGCTAGGGTTACACATGGTCGGTTACAATGGGAGGAGATCTACATATCCGTATTGCCAAGCTTGCCTTCTACGCCAAGGAAAGTCCCATCCGGACACGGGACGAAGTCTTCAATCTTGTATCTTCATAGTCCAAGAGTCCGGCCAAAGGTTATAGCCTGGATATCCGGACACCCCCTAATCCAGGACTCCCTCAGTAGCCCCTGAACCAGGCTTCAATGACGACGAGTCCGGCGCGCGGATTGTCTTCGACATTGCAAGGCGGGTTCCTCCTCCGAATACTTCATAAAAGATTTTGAACACAAGGATAGTGTCCGACTCTGCAAAATAAGTTCCACATACTGCCATAGAGAGAATAATATTTACACAAGTCTAATCTGCGAACGTATTCCGTAGCGTGTCATCACTCCACAACCAAGCCTTTATTTGAACCGTTTTTACTGTCCCACCTCAGCGCGTTTTGCGAGGCGGTTTCCTTGGCACGTCTTGTCGAAGCAGAGATCGTGTCCCCTTTATTTACGGGATTCTCATCAATACGGACATGGGTAACCCAATCGTGCCCGTTGGTGTGTCTCCTCGATCAAAGGCGAGCCCCAAACGGTCACGGGGAGGGCTCTTGGTATTCAGCCTCTTATAAAGAGACCAAGGCCTTACTCCTTTCTTTTGATCTCAATCGAATTCGCCCTTCGCCTCGAGTTCCAACACCCAAGGCCCCAGATTTCAGGTGCTTCGGACCTTTGAGACCGACGGACGCCTTCCTCCGTCACGGAGGAAGACGTGCTAAAGCTGAGAGAGGCCAGGTTTTTGACCGGCGAAATCTCGCATAGGCTGCCTGCTCACGGGCAGGTTATTCCTACTCCCAAGCCTGGTGAGAGCGTGGTGTTCGTGTCTCACTTCCTCCGAGGGCTAGGCTTCGCGACGGATCCCTTCATGAGGGGGCTCATGTTTTATTATGGGCTAGAATTTCACGACTTAGCCCCGGAGTCCATCCTCCACATCTCATCGTTCATTGTCATGTGCGAAGCCTTCCTCCGTATTACTCCTCACTTCGGACTGTGGCTTAAGACCTTTAAAGTAGAGCCGAAGATGATTGAGGGACAACACGCGGAGTGCGGAGGCGCTGTTATAAGCAAGAATGCTGACGCTCCATGGCCCGAGGGCTCTTTTGAAGAGGAGTTCAGCTTATGGCAACAAGAGTGGTTTTATATCACAGCTCCCAGGAGCACCAAGTGGGTGGCGCTGCCTGCTTTCCGCTCGGGTCCCCCGCCATGACTGGCGTCATGGGTCAATAAGGGGCTGAACTGGGGGTCGGCAAAGGACGTGCCCCTGTTGCAGGGCCGCATCCGAGATCTCCTAGAAAGAGACATTAGTCTGGTCGTGGTGACGTATGTTATGTTAATTCGCCGAGTTCTGCCCTGCAAACGTCGCCCCCTCCGCCTGTGGGAGTTCAACCCAGAGGGACCACGAGTTCTCCAACATTTTCTTGGCATGACGCCCATGGAAATGTACAAATTGTTCTTCGGACCACAAGTAGTGTGTCCAGATTCTACGGAGGACGCAGGTCTGAGATGCAATCGTTCGGATACTCAAGTAAGTAGCCCTGTGCCCGGACACACCATCCGTTCGTTTATCACAACATCACCCTTAAAAGAGTTGTCTTTGAAATAGGAGTGTGTAGCGAAGGCGAAGTTAATCAGGTGTCCGGCCCCCCTTCCCGAGACCTCGCCGGATCCCGTGTTAACCAGGATGCTGGAGATCGTGCCTTCGGAAGAAAGCGAAGGGGGGGACAAAGAAGCTGCTGCCTCCCCAAAGGAGGCTGTCTGGAAAGGAGAAATCGAAAATTCCTCTACTCAGGGGAGGAAGAGGACTGCCTCTGAAGACCCGGAGTCCATGGTCTCAAAGCGGGGGAAGAAATCTTCGCCGGAGGGTCCTATGCCGGGGGATGCCTCGGCCGTACTATGCCCTCAAGGGGATCAGCCCTCCACCGAGCCGTAAGTAGAGAGGGGACGTTTAAAATGAGAGAAATCCTTGTTTTATTTCTGAGGAAAATAACCGAAATTTTACCTTGTAGTTCGGATCTCAGCCCTTCTCAGCAGAGCTCATCTTCGGGGGATCTTCTTCCGGAGATGATGGAGAGCGGAACGCCTCCCCCTGCCGTACCGCCTTACAAGGCGGGCAATCCTGAGGTATCGTCGCGGAGGGTTTCTCCGAATCCGGCAGGGCCGGAAGGCAGTCATATGGCCCCCCCAAGGCCATCCGTGTCCGGTCTTTGAAAAAGGCCATCGAACGAGTCCGGCACCGCCTGGTGCTCAGTCGGATGAATTGAAGGATCTGTTAGGGCGAGCGTCTATCTCAGAGGAACACTGTACGTTGATGGGTACGGTAATTGATTTCGTCCACTGAAAGCGGGTTGCACAAGGCCGTCAGGAGTTTACTGACAGGTTTTGAGGTACGCGAGGTGATGTACCTTTTGACAGTTCCGCATATAAGATGCGCCCTGTGTAGATAGTAGCCCCTGAGACTCTGTGTGTTGTCGAAGACGACAGCACGCAGAGGATCATAGTCCCAGGTGTAATTTTGCCGCCTTCCTATGTAGGTGGCGAAGTGTTCGGTGGCCAGCCAGACTGATGAATTTGCCGAGCTAACGCGGCAAATTTACATGGCAGATGCCGACATCGCGCTTGTCAACAAGCGGCTTGACGAGGCACAAGGTATGTAATTTCTCCGGAGACACCTGGTAAGAGGAGCTTGATGCCAGTATCTTACATCGTGTGCGCTTGATGCAGATGGGGCCGCTGCCATGGAGAACCTTCGGGCGGAACTTGCCCGAGCCAAGGAGCAAGCCAGGAGAAGTGATGCGACTGCCGTAAAGGCAATTGAAGAGCTGAAAACCGAATAGGTTGCTCATTGCCGAAGCAAGAAGGAATGGCCGAAATGGCTGTGAAGTTAAAGAACGCTGCTGACCGCTGCAAGCTTCTTGAAAAAGAAGATCGGGCGGAGCGGACAGACCTGGAGAAGGCCACTACAGCGGCCAAGGATGCTCGTTCTGCGATGAGAGCGATGAAGGAGGAGCTGCGTCAGGCTGGAGATATCGTGGATGGAAAGCCCTTTATGCTACGGATGAAGTTCAGAGATCCTAAATACGCTCCATTGGACCGGATGTGGAGTTCAGCGGACGCATATCTGGATTTAGCTGCGAGTGCCGCTGATGCGGCCGAACATTTCCGAGATCAGAAAGATAGCGAAGTGGAGAAGCTCTTCTGGTCACAATTCAACAATCCGGAGCGTCCACTTCCGTTGACCGATCGTTTGGCCGAATGGGCCGAACTGAATAGGTTGTCCGGACTCGCCATGAAGGATGTCGTTAATCATCTGTGGCCGGAAAGGCCAAAGCTGAATAGTGATTTTAGCTTGGTGCAACAGTTCCTTGGTGCCGTGCCGCATATCAATGCGATGAAGAGGTGAGCATGCATAGAGGGTGCGCAGATGGCCCTTGCCCGTGTCAAGACATACTGGGCGGAGATGGAGGCCGCCACTGTTGCATCCCAAGATTCGGACGGAGGCCGAATACCTGCTGAGCACTATTTTCAGGAAGTTCTGCAAGGCGCTCGTTTAATAGAGACGCAGTGCTCGAAGGATATTATGTTCGAATAACGTGTATTATTGTAAAACAATATTTTGATGAATTTTAGAAGCTTTTTATACTTGTGCCTACAAGTATTATAATGCCTCCTGTGCGGTCGTTGAGGTATATGTGTATATAATCTGAAAGATGGCAGTCGTCGGCTTCAACCCCCACGCATATAATGCGGGGGTGTTCGCAGAAGGCGCATTCTCACACTTGATCCAACGTCTTGGTCCATGAAGGAGGTGATAGTGCAGCGAACTAGGCAATCGGACTATAATGCTTGAACACTTTCACTTAGCCATAGGAGTTTGACAGGGGGGCTACTATATAGCCCCTGGTGGCGCCACGCTCACCCGAACTCGGGGCGCGTGTGTGCCTGACCGGGAAACGGCCCTTCGTTAATGCGGAGGAATCCCGAAGACTCCGATAGGTCATCGAGTGGTTGACCAGTCTCACGCTATATCATGACAGTCAGTTTTCGGCTTTCTCTACTGAGGTGCTCGCCTGGCTAAACCGGGGCACAATCATAGTAGTTCTCCTGGTGCCGCCTTAGCCGATAGAGCGGAACGTAAGGCAGCAAAACACAAGAGCCGGGCAAACCCAACATTTGACCAAAGACATGATTCAGAGATGATGCATATAAGGCCAAACTCGCGACGCCGAACACTCCCTAAGGTATTCGGTCTTTATAAAAACGGGCTGAGCAGTGCCCATGATAATAAGCCCCTAGTGTCCAGGTACGTGCGAAATTCTGACGTGGCCATATGCCAAGACGCCAGCCTCCCCCTCGGTTATACTATGAATCCGGGGGATGTGCATCAACAAGAGACAGTGAAAAAGGTTTACGCAGGGTCTTAATCTAAAGAGAATCCTTGGGACGGGTCCCTGCTGCACGTCTGCGCCTGTGTCTCCGTTGCGCCGTGTCCTGGACGGGTGTAGCACGGTGTTCATCTGTAAAAGAGAGGAACTTAGTTGAAAGAAGAATAGCCGTGTGAAATATATGTTGTACTAAGTAAACAAAGTATAATTCAAGATGGGGAAAATTGAGCCTCATTGTCGCTTATTTTACATATGTGGAGCCCCTTGTATAGGGGTGTACGGCTACAAAAACCTTTATCAATTATAAGTTTGCTCCGGACTCGCCTAGCCGTGTGTGTGGTCTTAATGACCTGTTAGATGCTTTTGTTGGTGAAGCTGTTTTAATGTGTGGCTGTCAAGGCAGCCATATAGTCTTCTGCGCGCGAGGAACATTCAATGTTTCCCTTTAGTGAGATGATGCCTCGTGGGCCGGGCATCTTAAGCGTGAGAGATGCATAATGCGGTATTGCGTTAAAGCGGGCGAAAGCTTCCCGTCCCAGTAGTGCTTGATAGCCACTTGAAAATGGGGCGATGTGAAAGGTTAGCTTTTCACGGCGGAAGTTATCGGGGGAACCGAACATTACTTCTAGTAGGAGAGAACCCGTGCAATGGGCATCCGGGCCTAGCGTTACTCCTTTAAAGGAAGTGTTGCTATGGCAAAATTTTTGTTGGGTCCATCCCCATTTTGCGGACTGTGTCCTGATATAGCAGGTTTAGACCACTGCCGCCGTCCATCAGGACTTGTGTAAAGTGGAATCCGTCGATTATCGGATCTAATACCAAGGCGGTCCAACCTGCGTTCCGGATACTTCCGGAGTAATCCTGATGGTCGAAGGTGATCGGTTTTAACAACCAGTGGCGAGACTCCTTTGTGATAGGCCGCATGGCGCGTATCTCTATAGGCGCCACTTTGTTTTTCCCTTTTGTCACGTGAAGTAAGTTTACTGTTTTGACTTCTTGTGGGAAATTCTTTTGTTTCCCGGTGCTCTGCTTGTGGGGTTCGTCATCGTCCTCACTTGGTGTATCGAGCCCCTTGTGTTCGGCGTTGAGTTTGCCGGATTGCTTGAAGACCCAACATTCTCTGTGGGTATGGTTTGCAGGCTTTCCGGGAGTGCTGTGGATTTGACATATTTTGTCCAAGATTTTGTTTAGGCTAGATAGCTCGTCCCTGTTATCCTTGAGGGGCAGCTTTTTCTGACCCTGCCGAGAGCTTTTGAGTCCGGTGTTGACTGCCGTGCTCTTCAGGCTGTTTCCCTTATTCCGGCGCTGGTCCTTGCTGCAACGCGGTTTCCTGTTTTCGTGCCTGACTTCAGATGTACTTGGGTCGCTGGTGCTGCATCTTGCCAACCAGCTGTCCTCTCCCGCGCAAAAGCGGGTCATGAGGCTTGTTAATGCGGCCATTGTTCTTGGCTTTTCTTGGCTGAGGTGTCTGGCAAGCCATTCGTCTTGAACGCTGTGTTTGAAAGCCGCTAAGGCTTCGGCGTCCGGACAGTCGACTATCTGATTCTTTTTAGTAAGAAATCTGTTCCAGAGTTTCTGGGCTGACTCTCCGGGCTGTTGAGTTATATGACTTAAATCGTCTGCATCCGGAGGCCGGACATAGGTCCCTTGAAAATTTGCCCGAAAAGCATCCTCGAGCTCTTCCCAACTTCCAATGGTGTTTTTGGGAAGGCCTTTAAGCCAATGCCGGGCTGGCCCTTTGAGCTTGAGGGGTAAGTATTTTATGGCGTGGAGGTCGTCTCCTCTGGCCATATGGATATGGAGGATATAGTCCTCAATCCAGACTCCAGGGTCTGTCGTTCCTTCGTACGCCTCTATGTTTACGGGCTTGAATCCCGCTGGAAATTCATGGTCCAGCACCTCATCGGTGAAACATAGGGGGTGTGTGGCACCCCTGTATTTGGGTGTGCCGTAGTGTTCGGATGTTTGTTGTGTTGCATTGCTTACTAGAGCTTGCTTTCTTGGCCCGTAGATAGATCTGGCTGGGCCATCTTTTTGATGCGAATCCTTGAGTGGGTCGCGTGCTGGCTTGTGTGCAGCACCTCTTGCCGCTCTACATTGGCCATGGGGTCGTTTATCCGACCGAGTGGCTTCCTTATTTGTTGATTGCGGAGGTTCTAAGGCCTCCTCATCAAATTCAGGTAGGAGCTTTCGCTTCTGGTAGCTTTTTGTGTGGCGACTGTCGCCGTATTTGTGTGCGGTGTTGAGTACTTTGCTCCACCTGATTCTGAGTGCATCTTCCGCAGTTTTGAGCTTCCGCTTCTGCTTTTTCAGGCTACACGTAGTGGCGACGAGCCTTTTGTGGAGGTTCTTCTGCTCCAGGAACTTGTCCGGCGTGAGGTCGTCTGGACCGTTATCTTCGCCGGGGACGGGTTGTGCGGTTTGTTTATCCAAGTTGCCTTGTTTGGACGGTTTCTCGATGGCATGTTCATCATTCGCCGGCTCACCCTGCTCTGTGGCTGGGTCTGTATGACCGCTGTCTCTGTCGAGGCGGGGCTTGGAGCGGCGCTTACGCTGCCGCTTTGACTGCTTTTCGAAGGAACGGCCCTTCGTTGCGTCCTCCCGTTCGTCCTCGTCGTTTCCTTTGGGTGTGTCCACCATGTATACATCATAGGATGGGGTGGCTGTCCAGTGCCCTGTGGGCGCTGGTTCCTTTTTGCCTCCTACATCGTCGTCCATGCCGTCGATGTCTTCGGAGTCAAAGTCAAGCATGTCGGTTAAATCATCGACAGTGGCTACGAAGTGGGTGGTGGGTGGGCGTCGAATTTCTTCGTTGTCCACATCCCAATCATGTTGGACATAATCCGGCCAGGGCTCTCCTGACAAAGAGAGAGACCTTAGTGAATTCAGAATGTCATCGAAGGGCGAGTGCTGAAAGATATCTGCGGCGGTGAATTCCATAATCGGCGCCCAATCGGATTTGATTGGCAAGGGCGTGGAGGGTACGGAGTCCGGAGCAGGGTCCGGCACCTTGGAGTCACGGGCTTGGCAGAGGATAAAGCTGGTGTTTGGCTCGATCGCCGTTGAGACTGCAGCCCCCGAGGCGGTGTCTAGCCACCCGCCCTCGATCGGCACAGTTGGCTCCGAGCTAAGGGTCGGAGCTGTTGCGGGCGCGGCCTCCAGGGCACTGTTCGGCGGTAGAGGTAAGTCATGCCCATCGTGACAGTGCGGCGCGCTTGGTTTTGGCTCGGATCCGTTGAAGATCAAATCTCCGCGGAAGTCAGCCGTGTAGTTCAAACTTCCAAATCTGACCTGACGGCCAGGGGCGTAGCTTTCAATCTGCTCCAGATGGCCAAGCGAATTAGCCCGCAGTGCAAAGCCGCCGAACACGAAGATCTGTCCGGGGAGAAAGGTCTCACCCTGGACCGCATCGTTGTTGATGATCGGAGGAGCCATCGGGCCTAAAGGTGACGACACAGAGGAACTCTCAATGAAAGCACCAATGTCGGTGTCAAAACCGGCGGATCTCGGGTAGGGGTCCCGAACTATGCGTCTAGGCGGATGGTAACAGGAGACAAGGGACACAATGTTTTTACCCATGTTCGGGCCCTCTCGATGGAGGTAAAACCCTACTCCTGCTTGATTAATATTGATGATATGGGTAGTACAAGAGTAGATCTACCACGAGATCAAAGAGGCTAAACCCTAGAAGCTAGCCTATGGTATGATTGTCGTTCGTCCTATGGACTAAAACCCTCTGGTTTATATAGACACCGGAGAGGGCTAGGGTTACATAGAGTCGGTTACAATGGGAGGAGATCTACATATCCATATTGCCAAGCTTGCCTTCCACGCCAAGGAAAGTCCCATCCGGACACGGGACGAAGTCTTCAATCTTGTATCTTCATAGTCCAAGAGTCCGGCTAAAGGTTATAGTCCGGATATCCGGACACCCCCTAATCCAGGACTCCCTCAATCTTCGTAGAATATGTAGGAACCAATATGAGCATCCAGGTTCCGCTATTGGTTATTTACCGAAGATGAGTCTCGGTCATGTCTACATAGTTCTTGAACCCATAGGGTCCGCACGCTTAACGTTCGATGACGATTGGTATTATGAGTTTATGTGTTTGGATGTACCGAAGGTAGTTCGGAGTCCCGGATGTGATCATGTACATGACGAGGAGTCTCGAAATGGTCTATACATAAAGATTGATATATTGGACGACTATATTCGGACACCGGAAGTGTTCCGAGTGGTTTCGGATAAAACCGGAGTGTCGGAGGATTACCGGAACCCGCCCCCCGGGGAACTAATGGGCCTATATGGGCCTTAGTGGAGAGAGAGAGGCGCGGCTAGGGCAGGCCGCGCGCCCCCTCCCCCTTGAGTCCGAATTGTACTAGGAGGGGGGAGGTGCCCCCCTTTTCCTCCCCCCTCCTCGTAGGACTAGGAAAGGATGAATCCTACTCCTACTAGGAGGAGGATTCCTCCCCTCCTTGGGCGCCCCAAGGGCTGGCCGGCTTCCCCCTTGCTCCTTTATATACGGGGGCAGGAGGGCACCCTAGGACACACAAGTTGATCTCTTAGCCGTGTGCAGTGCCCCCTCCACAGATTTCCACCTCGGTCATATCGTTGTAGTTATTAGGCAAAGCCCCGCGCCGGTAGCTTCATCATCACCATCATCACGCCATCATGCTGATGAAACTCTCCCTCGACACTCAGCTGGATCTAGAGTTCACGCGACGTCACTGAGCTGAACGTGTGCAGATCACGGAGGTGCCGTACCTTCGGTGCTAGGATCAGTCGGATCGTGAAGACGTACGACTACATCAACCGCGTTGTCATAACGCTTCCGCTTATGGTCTATGAGGGTACATGGACAACACTCTTCCCCTCTCGTTGCTATGCATCACCTAGATAGATCTTGTGTGTGCGTATGGTTTTTTTTTAAATTACTGTGTTCCCCAACAGTGGTATCAGAGCCAGGTCTATGCGTAGATGTTATATGCACGAGTAGAACACAAAGGAGTTGTGGGCGTGGGTATATACATATTGCTTGCCGTCACTAGTTGATTCTTGATTCAACGGTATTGTTGGATGAAGCGGCTCAGACCGACATTACGCGTACGCATACGCGAGACTGGTTCTACCGACGTGCTTCGCACAAATGTGGCTGGTGGGGGTCAGTTTCTCCAACTTTAGTTGAATCGGATTCAATGAACAGGGTTCTTTCTGAAGATCAAAAAGCAATCACTATACCGCATTGTGGTTTTTGATGGCTAGGTAAGAACGGTTCTTGCTCAGCCCGTAGTAGCCACGTAAAACTTGCAACAACAAAGTAGAGGACATCTAACTTGTTTTTACAGGGCATGTTGTGATGTGATATGGTCAAGATATGATGCTAAATTTTATTGTATGATATGATCATGTTTTGTAACGGAGTCATCAGCAACTGGCAGGAGCCATATGGTTGTCGCTTTATTGTATGAAATGAAATCGCCATGTAATTGCTTTACTTTATCACTAAGCGGTAGTGATAGTCGTAGAAGCAATAGTTGGAGAGATGACAATGATAATTCAGTGAAGATCAAGGTGTCAAGCCGGTGACGATGGTGATCATGACGGTGCTTTGGAGATGGAGATCAAAGGCACGAGATGATGACGGCATATCATATCACTTATATTGATTGCATGTGATGTTTATCCTTTATGCATCTTATTTTGCTTAGTTCAACGGTAGCATTATAAGATGATCTCCCACAAAATTTCAAGGTGCAAGTGTTCTTCCTGAGTGTGCACCATTGTTACAGTTCGTCGTGCCAAGACACCACATGATGATCGGGTGTGATAAGCTCAACGTTCACATACAACGGGTGCAAGCCAGTTTTGCACACACAGAATACTTGGGTTAAACTTGATGAGCCTAACATATGTAGATATGGCCTCGGAACACTGAGACCGAAAGGTCGAGCATGAATCATATAGTAGATATGATCAACATAGTGATGTTCACCATTGAAAACTACTCCATCTCACATGATGATCGGACATGGTTTAGTTGATATGGATCACATGATCACTTAGATGATTAGAGGGATGTCTATCTAAGTGGGAGTTCTTAAGTAATATGATTAATTGAACTTTAATTTTTCATGAACTTAGTCCTGGTAGTATTTGCATAACTATGTTGTAGATCAATAGCCCGCGATGTAGCTCCCCGTTTATTTTTGATATGTTCCTAGAGAAAAACTATGTTGAAAGATGATAGTAGCAATGATGCGGACTGGGTCCATGATTTGAGGATTATCCTCATTGCTGCACAGAAGAATTATGTCCTTGATGCACGCTAGGTGACGGACCTATTGCAGGAGCATATGCAGACGTTATGAACGTTTGGCAAGCTCGGTATGATAACTACTTGATAGTTTAGTGCGCCATGCTTTATGGCTTAGAACCGGGACTTCAAAAACGTTTTGAATGCCACAGAGCATATATAAGATGTTCTAAGAGCTGAAATTGGTATTTTAGACTCATGCCCGAGTCGAGAGGTATGAGACCTCTGGCAGGTACTTTGCCTACAAGATGGGGGAGAATAGCTCAACTAGTGAGCATCTACTCAGATTGTTTGAGTACTACAATCATTTAAATCAATTGGGAGTTAATCTTCCAGATAAAATAGTGATTGACAGATTTCTCTAGCCACCATCACCAAGTTATTGGAACTTCGTGATGAACTGTAATATGCAAGGGATGACAAAAACGATTCCCGAGCTCTTCGTGATGCTGAAATCAACGAAGGTAGAAATCAAGAAAAGCATCAAATGTTGATGGTTGACAAGACCACTAGTTTCAAGTAAAAGGGCATGGGAAATAAAGGGAGCTTTAAGAAGAATGGCAAGCAAGTTGCCATTCCCATGAAGAAGCCCAAAGCTTGACCCAAGCCTGGAACTGAGTGCTTTTACTACAAAGGAAATGGTCAATGGAAGTGGAACTGCCCTAGATACTTGGCGGATAAGAAGGATCGCAAAGTGAACCAAAGTATATTTGATATACATGTTATTGATGTGTACTTTACTAGTGTTTATAGCAACCCCTCAGTATTTGATATTGGTTCAGTTGCTAAGAGTAGTAACTCGAAACAGGAGTTGCAAAATAAACAGAGACTAGTTAAGGGTGAGGTAATGATGTGAGTTGGAAGTGATTCCAAGGTTGATAAGATCACCATCGCACACTCCCTTTACCTTCGGGATTAGTGTTGAACTTAAAATAAATGTTATTTGGTGTTTGTGTTAAGCATAAATATGATTGGATCATGTTTATTGCGATATGATTACTCATTTAAGTCAAAGAATAGTTGTTGTTCTATTTACATGAATAAAACCTTCTATGTTCATACACTCAATATAAATGGTTTATTGAATCTCGATCATAAAGATACACACATTCATAATATTGATGCCAAAAGATGCAAAGTTGATAATGATAGTGCAACATTTTGTGTGGCACTGCCGTTTAGGTCATATTGGTGTAAAGCGCATGAAGAAACTCCATGCTGATGGGCTTTTGGAATCACTTGATGCTTGTGAACCATGCCTCATGGGCAAAGATGACTAAAACTCCGTTCTCCGGAACAATGGAGTGAGCAATAGACTTGTTGGAAATAATACATACAGATGTATGTAATGACCCACAAGTATAGGGTATCGCAACAGTTTTCGAGGGTAGAGTATTCAACCCAAATTTATTGATTCGACACAAGGGGAGCCAAATAATATTCTCAAGTATTAGCAGCTGAGTTGTCTATTCAACCACACCTGGAAACTTAATATCTGCAGCAAAGTATTTATTAGCAAAGTAATATGATAGTAGTGGTAACGGTAGCAAAAGGTAATGATAACAAAACTATGTTTTTGGTATTTCGTAGTGATTGTAACAATAGCAACGGAAAAGTAAATAAGCGAAGAACAATATATGGAAAGCTCGTAGGCAATGGATCGGTGATAGAGAATTATGCCGGATGCGGTTCATCATGTAAGAGTCATAACCTAGGGTGACACAGAACTAGCTCCAGTTCATCAATGTAATGTAGGCATGTATTCCGAATATAGTCATACGTGCATATGGAAAAGAACTTGCATGACATCTTTTGTCCTACCCTCCCGTGGCAGCGGGGTCCTAGCAGAAACTAAGGGATATTAAGGCCTCCTTTTAATAGAGTACCGGACCAAAGCATTAACACATAGTGAATACATGAACTCCTCAAACTACGGTCATCACCGGGAGTGGTCCCGACTATTGTCACTTCGGGGTTGCTGGATCATAACACATAGTAGGTGACTATAGACTTGCAAGATAGGATCAAGAACACTCATATATTGATGAAAAAATAATAGGTTCAGATCTGAAATCATGGCACTTGGGCCCTAGTGACAAGCATTAAGCATAGCAAAGTCATATCAACATCAATCTCAGAACATAGTGGATACTAGGGATCAAACCCTAACAAAACTGACTCGATTACATGATAGATCTCATCCAACCCATCACCGTCCAACAAGCCTACGATGGAATTACTCACGCACGGTGGTGAGCATCATGAAATTGGTGATGGAGGATGGTTGATGATGACGATGGCGACGGATTCCCCTCTCCGGAGCCCTGAACGGACTCCAGATCAGCCCTCCCGAGAGGTTTTAGGGCTTGGCGGCGGCTCTTATCGTAAAACGCGATGAATCTTTCTCTTTGATTTTTTTCTCCCCGAATGTGAATATATAGACTTGGAGTTGAGGTCGGAGGAGCTCCAGGGGGCCCACGAGGTAGGGGGCGCACCCAGGGGGGCAGACGTGCCCCCACCCTCGTGGCTAGGGTGTGGGCCCTCTGGCCTTGATCTTTTGCCAGTATTTTTTATTATTTCCAAAAATACTCTCCGTGGAGTTTCAGGTCATTCCGAGAACTTTTGTTTCTGCACATAAATAACACCATGGCAATTCTGCTGAAAACAACGTCAGTCCGGGTTAGTTCCATTCAAATCATGCAAGTTAGAGTCCAAAACAAGGGCAAAAGTGTTTGGAAAAGTAGATACGACGGAGACGTATCAACTCCCCCAAGCTTAAAGCTTTGCTTGTCCTCAAGCAATTCAGTTGACAAACTGAAAGTGATAAAGAAAAACTTTTACAAACTCTGTTTGCTCTTGTTGTTGTAAATATGTAAAGCCATCATTCAAGTTTTCAGCAAAGATTATAAACTAAGCATATTCACAATAACTCTTAGGTCTCATGTTTACTCATATCAATGGTATAATCAACTAGCGAGCAATAATAATAAATCTCGGATGACACCACTTTCTCAAAACAATCATAATATGATATAACAAGATGGTATCTCGCTAGCCCTTTCTGAGACCGCAAGACATAAATGCAGAGCACCTTTAAAGATCAAGGACTGACTAGACATTGTAATTCATGGTAAAAGAGATCCAGTCAAGTCATACTCAATGTAAACTAACAGTAATGAATGCAAATGACAGAGGTGCTCTCCAACTGGTGCTTTTTAATAAGAGGATGATGACTCAACATGAAAGTAAATAGATAGGCCCTTCACAGAGGGAAGCATGGATTTGTAGAGGTGCCAGAGCTCGGTTTTAAAATAGAGATGAATAATATTTTGAGCGGTATACTTTCATTGTCAACATAACAACCAAGAGATGGCGATATCTTTCATGCTACACACATTATAGGCGGTTCCCAAACAGAATGGTGAAGTTTATACCCCCCCTCCACCAACAAGCATCAATCCATGGCTTGCTCGAAACAACGAGTGCCTCCAACTAACAAGAGTCCCAGGGGAGTTCTGTTTGCAATTATTTTGATTTAGTTTGCATAAAGCATGGGACTAGGCATCCTGGTGACCAGCCATTTTCTCGTGAGTGAGGAGCGGAGTCCACTCCTCTTGAGAATAACCCGCCTAACATGGAAGATATGGACAGCCCTAGTTGATACATGAGCTATTCGAGCATACAAAATAGAATGTTTATTTGAAGGTTTAGAGTTTGGCACATACAAATTTACTTGGAACGGCAGATAGATACCATATATAGGTAGGTATGGTGGGCTCATATGAAATAACTTTGGGGTTTATGGAATTGGATGCACAAGCAGTATTCCCGCTTAGTATAGATGAAGGCTAGAAAAAGATTGGGAAGCGACCAGCTAGAGAGCGACAACAGTCATGAACATGCATTAAAATTAATCAACACCAAATACAAGCATGAGTAGGATATAATGCACCATGAACATAAATATCATAGGGGCTATGTTGATTTTATTTCAACTACATGCGTGAACATGTGCCAAGTCAAGCCACTCAAATCGTTCAAAAGAAGATACCACCCTATCGTACCACATCACAACCATTTTAATAGCATGTTGGCATGCAATGTAACCCATCATAAGCTCCTAGCTAATTAAGCATGGCATAAGCAACTATAATCTCTAATTGTCATTGCAAACATGTTTATTCATAATAGGCTAAATCAGGAACGATGAACTAATCATATTTACAAAAACAAGAGAGGTTGAGTTCATACCAGCTTTTCTCATCTCAGTCAGTTCATCATATATCGTCATAATTGCCTTTCACTTGCACGACCGAACGATGTGGATAATAATAATAGTGCACGTGCATTGGACTAAGCTGGAATCTGCAAGCATTCAATAAACAAGAGAAGACAAGGCAATATGGGCTCTTTTGTCAGATTAACAATAATGCATATAAGATCCACTTCAACAATTTAATTATGGTCTTCTCCTATCGACCCCCAAAGAAAAGAAAAGAAGTAAAACTATTTACATGGGAAAGCTCCCAACAAGCAAAAGAAGAACAAGAAATCTTTTTGAGTTTTCTTTTTTTAATTACTACTACAAGCATGGAAATTAAAACTAGTTAAAAGCTACAACTAAATTTTTTGGTTTTTCTTAAGGTTTATTAAACACACAAGAAGAAAGCATAAAAAGGAAAATAAACTAGCATGGATATTACAATGAAAAAGTATGAGCATCGACATCTAGCAATGAGTGTGTGAGCATGAATATAATGTCGGTGAGAAATACGTACTCCCCCAAGCTTAGGCTTTTGGCCTAAGTTGGTCTAATGCCACAGATGGCCCGGCGGATATCCAAAGTTGTAGTTGGGGTCGTACTGAGATGCAACAGTCATTGCATCGTGGGCTGCAGCTTGGAGGCGAGCTATCTCAGCCCTCCTCTTATATTCTTCTGCCTCCTCTCTGGTTATAGAATATCTCCCCTTTGCCTGAAAATCAAAGAAAGTACAAGCAGGGAGAGCAACGTGATAGGTGCGTTGTTTGTCAAAGATTAGTCAGTACTGGAGGAATTGATCATTCTCTCAATAAACTGATGAGGAACCATAGCCTCATAATCCAAATAAGCAGGGGCAACTCAATATCATCCTCATGTATGGTTATACCAAGAAAATTAGCTATGTGGGTTGCATAAATTCCACCAAAGAAATCTCCATTAAATCTATTAAGATGCAACCTACGTGCAACAATGGCTCCCAAATTATAAGATTTATCTCCTAACACAGCACTCCTAAGAATACTGAGGTCAGGGACACACATGTGACATGCTTCATATTTACCGTTAATGCATCTACCTATGAAGAGAGCAAAATAATGTATAGCAGGAAAGTGAATGCTCCCTATGGTAGCTTGTGCTATATCTCTAGATTCCCCCATAGTTATACTACCAAGAAAATCTCTAAATTCAGATTTGCGAGGTTCACTAGTACTACCCCATTGTGGAAGTTTGCAAGCAGTGGTAAAGTCTTCTAAGTCCATAGTGTAAGAATTTTCATAAAGATCAAACAGGACAGTTTGAGAATTACACGAAGATGAAAATTCAAACCTCCTCACAAAGGAACTAGTGAGATAGTGGTACTGACGGCATTTTTCTTCCTCGAAGCTCACAAGATCAGCATTACGCAAATATGCGTTAAATTCTTCCTTAATCCCCGCTCGATCCATGAAGTCCTCTGAAGGCCATTCACAAGGCCGCTGTCAGTGTCAAAACCGGCGGATCTCGGGTAGGGGGTCCCGAACTGTGCGTCTAAGGCGTATGGTAACAGGAGGCAGGGAACACGATGTTTTACCCAGGTTCGGGCCCTCTTGATGGAGGTAAAACCCTACGTCCTGCTTGATTAATATTGATGATATCGGTAGTACAAGAGTAGATCTACCATGAGATCAGAGAGGCTAAACCCTAGAAGCTAGCCTATGGTATGATTGTATGTTGTCCTACGGACTAAAACCCTCCGGTTTATATAGATATCGGAGGGGGCTAGGGTTACACAAGGTCGGTTACAAAGGAGGAGGTATACATATCCGTATTGCCTAGCTTGCCTTCCACGCCAAGTAGAGTCCCATCCGGACACGAGACAAATACTTCAATCTTGTATCTTCATAGTCCAATAGTCCGGCCAAAGGATATAATCTGGCTGTCCGGATACCCCCTAATCCAGGACTCCCTCAGTAGCCCCCGAACTAGGCTTCAATGACGACGAGTCCGACGCACAGTATTGTCTTCGGCATTGCAAGGCGGGTTCTTCTCCATCTTTCGAACGTCTGTAAAGCAGTGTCCGGTCCCATAAATGTTTGGACCTCTTGGCTTCTGTGCCCAATAAGGGCTTTCTCCCACACGTTGAATGAATACGAGGCGCCAGGGCGTTTTTACATTCGCCCCCCTAGCCAGATAAATAAATTGTCTATTAAAGGGATGGGGATCCTTAGATCCGATCCAAACATTCCTCCCCCAATGAGAGTCCATCAGAGCGCATTCCGGAAAGATCCATTCCAGCATGGCCGACCTCCGCAACTCCTCCTCCCGCCTCGGAAGCCCTAAGCCCAGTGATTGGGAGAGGAGTTCAGTCCCACATAGTCATTTAGTCAAACTGCAGACTAAGGGATTTCTCCCTCCGGCGTACATGGTGCCCGTTTGAGCCGGGCTCGCCACCTATAATGGCAGGGAGCAAGCAAAGAGCTTTCCCTATCCCTCTATGGGGGAAGGGTCTGCCTTGTTCCCTATCTATTAAGGGGACTTGGATTTCCAATTCAGCCGTTCCTCCGCGGGCTCCTGTAGTTCTACAGCCTCCAATTACACAATTTTACCCCCGCCTCCATCCTACATATCACCGGCTATGTGGCTCTCTACGAGTTGTTCCTGGGCTGTGAGGCTCACTTCGAGCTGTGGAAAAGGCTATTTTGCCTCGTCCCTCGCACACAGAGGGGGTCACTTTATCAAGTGGGCGAAGCCGAAATATGGCGCATCGCCGATACCGGATACCTGTCCGGTACTCCGAAGAAGTCGCCCGAAGACTGGCCTTCAGAATGGTTTTATATGGAGGACGTTCCCCTTCCGGACCCTGTTCGGCGGGGTCTTCTTGAGTTCAACAATGCCCCTCTGAAGAAACGCCGAAGTTGGCGCCCACGGAGCCCCCAGGTGGAAGACAACAGAGAAGTCCTCTATCTGATGAACCAGATCAAAGTTCTGGCTCAATCAGGATTGACAATAATCAAAGTTATGTCGATTTGCATAATGCGGGGAGTGCAACCACTTCAATATCGTGGGCACCCCTTGTGGTGTTATAACGGGGCGGATGACGCCACCCACTACGGGCATAAGGGTCCGGATAATGCCGCCGCTTTAGCGAAAATTCTGTCCGAATTGTTCAAGGGTGAGGAAGAGGAGTTCACCCACATCAAGCCACGGGATGGGTTCTCCATGTACAATCCTCCAAGCTGGGTAAGTTATATCTCCCTGCTCCCATTTTTCCCGCATTCTTTGTCGTAAGTATTCACCTTGCCACTTTGCGGCAGGAACTGCGAAAAGCCATAAAGGAGGTCAGCAGCCCTTCTCCACAACCAGAGGACCCTGACCGGGCCCTCGACTCCAGACTCGAAGAAGATTCGGTTATATCCGTGGAGCTGATAGACCGGTAGTTCTATCAGTTAAGCTGCGACGATGCCATGGTGGCCATTACGGCCGACTATCCCGGACTGCTCCCTGCATCGCACGTAAGAATAACCAAAAATCCCAACTCCAAAACTAGGATCCCCTTTTAGACACTTCACCCACCATATACACATGGCATTTTATAGGGAAGGCATTCGGGACGCCCTGCCGAACCCATGGCAACGCGCCAACAGGAGGCACCGAGGCCGGGTAGGCCAAAAAGGAAGGCGGTCAGGACGGAGACGCTGGTGCAAAGGTATAACAAACCCCGCTCCGTGGTTGTCGTCTTTCTCGAAATGTAATGATGCCCGTGTTTCTTTAACAGAAAAAACGCTCGCCGGAATTTGTCCGGCGATGTTGCCAATCACGCTTCCACCAGTCGGGCGCCAGGACCGGACATGGAGGCAGAAGCCGATATGGGGCAGGCGCCGGATAATCCCCCTACAGAGGATGCAGATAGATTATCCGCTGCAAACTCAGAAGTTGAAAGCGCCATGAATCATAGGTGCCGCCGGGCCATACTCCGTGACGCTTGTTTCTCACTAGAGGCATTTGACGCCTTCAATTCTGGAGAGGCGCACCTCCGTGCTGCTCAAGATGGTCTAGCCAGAGCCACGGATCAGTATGTAAAGGATGTATGGGTGAGTAAATCTGACGATTTATATGTATCAGTAGCCCCTGAGACTTGAAACAGTTAGCAGAACTGATTTAAGGATCATCTTTATTGTGCAGGTTCTTACAGAGAAGAATACTAGGCTGTCACAGGAGCTGGAGGAATGTAAGACCCAACTGCGGGCCGCTGTGGCCGCATTGCAGGAACCAAAAAAGTCACCCGCTGGTAACATTTACTTTAAAGAATGATGGTTACCATATAACATGCGGCATGGCTGCAGATCGAACAACAGATGTTGCAGATGAATCCGGAGAGAATCCGGAGGACCAGCATGTTATGCGACAGCTAGAGGCTGGCAAACGCGTGCTGACTAAGGTTAGGCAGGAGAAAAACAATCTCCAAGATGCCAATATTAAGCTGAGCGTGGAACTAAAAGACGTTCGGGGCCAGCTTGTAGACTCCGAGAAGGAGAATAAGCGGCTTCGACGCGGCATTTTCAGTAAGTGCTTGAACGAATCCTTTTAAAGGAGTTCGGCAAAGAAGCCGACTAACAGCGTTATGTCTGTAGGTATGCTGACGGGTCGTCCCGCGGAGGAAATGCCCGGGTCTGCGGGTGATCTTCTGTTCGAGCTGTCACATCTGCACGAACAAGTTCGACAGGTGATGTAGGGTGTTGCCCAGGCCTTGTGGCCGTCCGTCTCCCTGCCAAAGGGCGTTGCCGAGCTTGCGGAGAAGCTCAAGGGGGCACGGCAGCGCTTCCGATTATGGAAGATATCAGCCTGCCGACAGGGTGCCAGAGAAGCCTGGGCCATGGTGAAGATGCGGTATACCAAGGCAGACCCAAATCACATGGCCGAGGTCGGACCTGTGGGGCCCGACGGAAAAGAGATCCCCGTTAGCTCAGTTTATGGGCAAGTAGAATTAGCCGCAAAGTATTCTCAACAGGATTGTAAGCTAGACCGCCTGTTGGATGGTATAGAAGAGGAATTTAGTTAGTCTGCATGACTATGTAATTAAAGTGACATGTATAATGCCTTCTAGCCGGATTGTAGATCATTTGTCATTGCGGACCTTTTCGCTTCAACCTCTGGGCCCAATAGTCCGTAGTGTATCCGAATACCAGCTCAGTTATATAAGAACCGGGGTATGCGTGGAGACCAGGCATAGGGGTCATTAGTGCTTTATCAGATAAGTGCCCAACTAGTTATGTTATATTACATGGGTAGTAAGAAACATCTTCCAGGGAGAATAGTTCCATTAAGGGTTCCTTTCCCTGGGTAAGCATGCCCTAAAGTGCATGTCCGGACTGCGATAGGAAATGCAGGAAAAACATCTGGGGGCAGATATGGACAATAAATAAAAAATATCTTTTTTTCACCGACTGAATATTCCCTTAAGAACGCTAGCTTTCGGCTTCACCCAGTCTGAGGTACACATCTGGCTGACCCGGCAGTAACAATCACAGAGGTGCTCCCCTTATGCCCTAGCCGAATTAACGGGAACATAGGGCATAAATACAAGAGCCAGGCAACCAGCTTGGCCAAAACTTAAGTCATATCGATGCATATAATGGTGAAAAAAGGTACATGCGGAAGTATAACACATGTGTGGGGCATGAGGCCCAGATAAATAATTTAAGCTTCTGTGAAAGAAGCCCCCAGGTATGAAGAGTGAGGCTAGCGCATCTGTAATGTGCAAGCGAGGCATAAGGTGACCCTTGAAGGCCTAGAGAAATAATAAAAGAAAGAAAGAGAAACAAGACAGATAATGTATATGCAGAAAATGGACAAAGGGAGGGGACGGACTAACATAGAGTCCGGTGCTAGGCGTAGAATCTTCGGAGCCTGGACGCGTTCCATGGGTTCGCCTCGAGTCGACTAGTTGATACATCCGGCAGTCGGTAAGCTCCACCGGTTAGAACTTGGTCAATAATGAAGGGACCTTCCCATTTGGGCTCGAGATTTTTCTTTTTCTTATCCGGCAGGCGTAGAACTAGTTCACCAACGTTATAAGTTTTGGCCCGTACTTCTCTGCTTTGGTATCTGCGAGCCTGTTGCTGATAAAATGCAGAACGGGCTTTGGCTACGTCGCGCTCCTCCTCCAGGGTGTCCAAACTATCCTGCCGATCGAGCTCGGCTTCTCTTTCTTCGTACATGCGCACTCGAGGTGAGTCATGAATTATGTCACAGGGCAAGAATGCCTCTGCGCCGTACACCATAAAGAAGGGTGTATATCCGGTACTACGATTCAGCGTGGTCTGCAGCCCCCAGAGTACGGAGTCGAGCTCCTCTACCCAGTGCGTGTTAGACTCCGTTAAGGAGCGCACTAATCTGGGTTTAATGCCGCTCATTATAAGACCGTTTGCTCGCTCGACTTGACCGTTGGTTTGTGGGTGATAGACTGAAGCATAATCGAGCTTGATGCCCATTTTGCTGCACCAGAGTTTTACCTCGTCGGCCGTGAAGTTCGTGCCATTATCAGTGATGGTGCTGTGGGGGACGCCATAACGGTGTACAACCCCAGATATGAAGTCTATCACCGGTCCTGATTCGGCTGTTTTAATAGGTTTGGCCTCTATCCATTTGGTGAATTTATCCAGCATGACCAATAAGTACTTTTTTCTTGTGGGTTCCCCCTTTAAGGGGTCCAACCATGTCAAGCCCCCAGACCGCAAAGGGCCATGTAATGGGGATTGTTTGGAGGGCGGTAGGTGGCATGTGACTTTGATTTACAAAGAGCTGGCAACCGGCGCAGCATTGGACCAAGTCCTGTGCATCTGCCCAGGCCGTTGGCCAATAGAATCCTGGACGGAAGGCCTTGCTTACAAGAGCCCGGGCTGCAGCGTGATGACCGCCGAGTCCGGCGTGAATTTCTGCCAAAAGATTCCGCCCTTCTTCTTCGGAGATGCACCTTTGAAGGACTCCTGTACTGCTTTTTTTGTACAATTCTCCCTCATGGACCCTGTAGGCCTTGGATCGCCGCACTATGCAGCGTGCCTCATTTTGGTCCTCCGGAAGTTCCTGTCTAGTTAGGTAGGCTAGGAATGGTTCTGTCCACGGGGAAATAATGGCCATTATTTCGTGGGCTAAAGGTGTTATTTCGGTGGCGGAGCCTCCGATTGTGTCAGAGAGTTTGGTATCGGGTATTTTGGCTGGGTCTAGACTATTGTTACCGGTGTCCCCTTCCCATACTACGGATGGCTTGAACATCCTTTCCAAAAATATGTTGGGGGGCACCACATCACGTTTTGTGCCGATGCGGGCGAGGATATCCGCCGCCTGATTGTTTTCCCGAGCCACATGGTGAAATTCAAGCCCCTCGAACCGAGCTGACATTTTTAGGACGACATTTTGATAGGACGCCATTTTCGGATCCTTGGCATCAAATTCTCCATTTATTTGGGATATTGCGAGGTTTGAATCCCCACGCACCTCCAGGCGTTGAATGCCCATGGAGACTGCCATCCAAAGACCATGCAACAGAGCTTCGTATTCGGCTGCATTGTTGGAGTCTGTATACAATATTTGCAATACGTACTAAACGGTATCTCCGGTTGGGGACGTCAGGACGACGCCAGCCCCTAGACCAGCCAGCATTTTAGAACCGTCGAAGTGCATGATCCAATTGGAGTATGCGCCGTACTCTTTAGGGAGTTCGGCCTCCGTCCATTCGGCGACGAAGTCGGCCAATACTTGTGACTTAATGGCTCATCGAGGTTTGTATGTTATGTCGAACAGGAGGAGCTCAATGGCCCATTTGGCAATCCAGCCCGTAGCGTCGCGGTTGTTTATAATATCATTAAGTGGCACTTCCGAGGCTACTGTAATCGAACACTCTTGAAAGTAGTGTTGCAGCTTCCGTGATGCCTTGAATACCGCATATGCTATCTTTTGGTAATGCGGGTACCGTGATTTGCATGGAGTGAGGATAGTGGATACATAGTATACCGGCTTTTGAAGAGGGAATTTATGTCCGTCCGCTTCCCGTTCGACAACGAGCACCGCGCTTACAACTTGATGAGTTGCCGCAACGTACAACAGCATTGGTTCGCCAATGTTTGGCGCGGCCAGGATTGGGTTGGTTGCCAAGATGGCCTTTATTTCTTCCAATACGGCTGTGGCCGCATCCGTCCACTCGAAGTGTTCAGTGCGCCGAAGGAGGCGATAAAGGGGTAAAGCCTTTTCTCCTAAGCGGGGGATAAAGCGGCTTAGAGCCGCCACGCATCCAGTTAACTTCTGGATTTGTTTGAGGTCTGTTGGGGTAGCCAACTGTGACAAAGCTTGGATTTTGGCCGGATTAGCTTCAATACCTCTACTGGAGACAACGAAACCCAGGAGCTTTCCGGCAGGTACGCTGAAAACGCATTTTTCCGGATTGAGCTTGATGTCGTATGTTCGGAGGTTGTCGAATGTGAGCCTCAAGTCGTCTATCAAAGAGTCGACGTGTTTGGTTTTGACGACCACATCGTCTACGTATGCCTCTACTGTTATGCCGATTTGTTTCTCCAAACATGTCTGAATCATGTGCTGATATGTTGCACCGGCGTTTTTAAGCCCAAAAGGCATTGTGTTAAAATAGAAGGGACCGTATGGTGTGATGAATGCCGTTGTGGCTTGGTCGGACTCTGCCATCTTGATTTGGTGGTAACCAGAGTATGCATTGAGGAAACACAATGACTCGTGTCCTGCGGTAGCATCCATGATTTGATCGATGCGTGGGAGGGGGAAGGGATCCTTTGGACAAGCTTTATTGAGGTCTTTGAAATCGACACAAAGGCACCAGGATTTGTCCTTCTTTGGTACCATCACCAGGTTTGCTTGCCAGTCCGGGTGTTTTATTTCTTTGATGAATCCGGCCTCCAATAACTTGGCTAGTTCCTCTCCCATGGCCTGTCTCTTAGGTTTGGAGAAACGCCGAAGAGCTTGCTTGACCGTCTTGAATCCCTTTAGGATATTAAGGCTATGCTCGGCCAGCCTGCGTGGGATTCCTGGCATGTCTGAGGGATGCCAGGCGAATCGCATAGGAACTCTCATAGTGCGGTGTCCACAGCGGGGTTTAACTGTGCCCCGATGGAGGCTGGTTTTGTAGGGTCCGTTGGGTGGACTTGGAATTTGACTATTTCATCCGCTGGTTTAAAAGAGGTGGACTTGGATCTCTTGTCGAGTATCACGTCGTCCCCGTCCACTGTGGAGCGTAGCGTGGTTAATTCCTCGGCCGAGAGGGCTTCGGATAATGCCTCGAGGGCCAGTGCGGCTGTTTTGTTTTCGGCGCGGAGTGCTATGTCCGGATCACTGGCGAGAGTGATGATTCCGTTGGGCCCGGGCATTTTGAGCTTCATGTACCCGTAATGGGGTACGACTTGGAAGATTGTGAACGCCTCCCGTCCTAAAAGAGCGTGATAACCACTGCTGAACGGGGCTACTTGGAATGTAATTTCTTCGGACCTGTAATTATCTAGCGTGCCGAATACCACATCTAGTGTGATTTTCCCAGCATAGCGTGCTTCCCGACTGGGGATGATTCCTCTAAATGTTGTGCTACTTTGCTCGATGCTGTTCCAGTCTATTTCCATCTTTTGAAGAGTTTCCTCATAGATGAGGTTTAATCCGCTGCCGCCGTCCATGAATACTTTGGTGAGTCGAAATCCGTCCATGATTGGACTGAGGACCAGTGCGACTGGTGCTCGGGCTGTTCGGAATTTAGGTTCGTCACTGGCATTGAAGGTAATAGCCATGTCACTCCATCGATTTATTGCCGCTACGTGGCAGATTTCGGCCATGCTGCGGAGTGTTCGCTTGCGCCTATTATTTGACGCGAAGGTCTCAAAGACTGTTAACACCGTATTGTTATCCACAGGATGGTGCTCTGTGGTATTTGGGATAAGAAGATCCTCACCACTTTTGGCCACCTGCCGGAGTATCCAACATGCTCTAAGGCTGTGCGTTGGTATTGTATCCGCTGTACTATGAATTTTGCAGGGTCCGTTGAGCCATCCCTCCAGTCCGGTTCCATGCCCTGTAGAGGGTTTTTTCTTTTTGGTAGTTGACCTGGGTGTGTTGTGATAATGCACCCTTTTATTTCGGACTAGGTTTGTATTCAGGGCCGGATTATCCCAAAAGTTTGTTTCGGTTTTCCAGACACTTTCCATCGCACAGTACTTTCGTACTATGGACGCCAAGTCAGCGAAGCGTGTTATCTCACGGCGATTTATGGCGTTAAGGATTCCCTTGTCCGTGCAATTATTGCAGAAAAATAGGATTGTGTCTTCCTCGCGACAGTCCTTAACCTTGTTCATCGCAAGGAGGAATCTGGCCCAATAGTGATGTACTGTTTCCTGGGGCTCTTGCCTGATGTGGGAAAGATCGCTTATGTTTGGGTGGGTGGGTGGAATTGAATACGAACCCTTACCTGATCTTGGATCCAGGGGCCGAGGAGTTTCCAATTTTGGAAGTTCCTGTTCCGGGGTGTTACCCGATAATCCTGGCCCGCTGCCTGACTCTAAGTTCAGGGATTGGATGTTGTCCTCCCGCGAACGGGCGTCCGGCTTGGAGAGCTCGGGAATCCGGACATAGTTGGTCCTCAAGATAAAGGAAAGGTCGCCGCATTGTTCCTCCACCACTGCAATATGATAGGTGACCGGTGGTGAGTTAATCTCCCTTTGACCGAGTTTAAGCCCAATCCGATCATAGTCCGTAGCAACTCCCAAGGCGGCGATGCGATCCAAGAGCTCGTTTAAGGAGGCCAGCTCCATTGGATCCATCTGTACGACGAGTGCCGATTTGACGTGGAGGCTGTTTTCGATGACCCGAGAAGTCATCATTGGTGCGGCGGCCGAACAGGCGGTCATGACGAAACCGCCTAGCCGGAGAGTTTGGCCGACAGCCAAAACTCCCCCAATAGTAGTACCGTCTTTAAAGACGAGACGAGACATCCTTCCTTCTGGCGACGGCACAGAGGAACTCTCAATGAAAGCACCAATGTCGGTGTCAAAACCGGCGGATCTCGGGTAGGGGGTGCCGAACTGTGCGTCTAAGGCGGATGGTAACAGGAGGCAGGGAACATGATGTTTTACCCAGGTTCGGGCCCTCTTGATGGAGGTAAAATCCTACGTCCTGCTTGATTAATATTGATGATATGGGTAGTACAAGAGTAGATCTACCACGAGATCGGAGAGGCTAAACCCTAGAAGCTAGCCTATGGTATGATTGTATGTTGTCCTACGGACTAAAACCCTCCGGTTTATATAGACACCGGAGGGGGCTAGGGTTACACAAGGTCGGTTACAAACGAGGAGATATACATATCCGTATTGCCTAGATTGCCTTCCACGCCAAGTAGAGTCCCATCAGGACACGAGACGAAGTCTTCAATCTTGTATCTTCATAGTCCAACAGTCCGGCCAAAGGATATAATCCGGCTGTCCGGATACCCCCTAATCCAGGACTCCCTCAGCCGCACTGGAGCGTCCCTTGGTGGCTCATCATCAACATCACGCATTGCAAGCCTGGGTCCTTGTTTCCTTGAAGAACCATCTTGGTACATTTTCCTAAGCATATTTCTCCCTCTGAAAAATTTCTGAAATTTTTAGTAACTTCAAATAAAAGTGAACCAAACTCAACAAAATTGATAGCAACTACTCCTAGAAGTGCCTAGAGCCTATATCATGCATCAAAACTACTTGGAACCATATAAATTTGACATGCAAGCTCAAGAACACGGTCACCTAGGCAGCACAAATTTGCAATGAATAAAGCACTAGAACAAAAACTAATTGGACGCAATGGAGGAGTCACATACCAAGGAACAATCCCCCAAAGCAGTTTTGTGAGAGGTGCTTTGAGCAAGGAGATCGAAAATGGCAGCAAAATGAGCTTGGACTCAGGTTTGAGCTGGATAATGGTGTTTGTGGGAGGAAGAAGGAGAGTGTGGGTGCAGGAATAAGTGGAGGAGGTCCACCGTGGGCCCACGAGGCAGGGGGCGCGCCCAGGGGGGTAGGGCGCGCCCTCCACCCTCATGGCCAGGTAGATGCCCCCTGCTGTGTTCTCAGTGCCAAATATTCTCAAATATTCTAGAAAAAATCATATTTAAATTTCAGGGCATTTGGAGAACTTTTATTTTTGGGGTATTTTTATATTGCACGGATAATTCAGATTACAGACAGAAAATATTATTTTTAGTTTATTTAATATGAATAACAGAAAGTAAAAGGAGGGTACAGAGAGTTGTGCTTTCTAACTTCGTCCATCTCATGATCATCTAAAGGAATCCATTAACAAGGTTGATCAAGTCTTGTTAACAAACTCATTCCGAATAACATGGATCCGGAGAATTTTCGAATAACACTAGGTTACCTCAACGGGGATATGCACATCCCCAATAATAAGAATATCATATTTCTTCTTGACAAAATGTAGAGGAAATTCAAAACCTCCAAAAATAATTGATGGAATTTTTCCAATAGAATTGATACTGTGGACTTGAGGTTGTTTCCTCGGAAAGTGTACCGTATGCTCACTACCATTAACATGAAAAGTGACATGGCCTTTGTTGCAATCAATAACAGCCCTGCAGTATTCAAAAAGGGTCTTCCAAGAATAATAGACATACTATCATCCTCGGGAATATCAAGAATAACAAAGTCCATTAAAATAGCGACATTTGCAACCACAACAGGCACATCCTCACAAATACCGACAGGTATAGCGGTTGATTTATCAGCCATTTGCAAAGATATTCCAGTAGGTGTCAACTTATTCAAATCAAGTCTACGATATAAAGAGAGAGGCATAACACTAACTCCGGCTCCAAGATCACATAAAGCAGTTTTAACATAGTTTCTTTTAATGGAGCATGGTATAGTGGGTACTCATGGATCTCCAAGTTTCTTTGGTATTCCACCCTTAAAAGTATAATTAGCAAGCATGGTGGAAATTTCAGCTTCCGGTATCTTTCTTTTATTAGTAACAATTTCTTTCATATACTTAGCGTAAGGATTCATTTTGAGCATATCAGTTAATCGCATACGCAAAAAGATAGGTCTAATCATTTCAGCAAAGCGCTCAAAATCCTCATCATCCTTTTTCTTGGATGGTTTGGGAGGAAAAGGCATGGGTTTCTGAACCCATGGTTCTCCTTCTTTACCATGCTTCCTAGCAACAAAGTCTCTCTTATCATAACGTTGATTCTTTGATTGTGGGTTATCAAGATCAACAACGGGTTCAATTTCTATATCATTATCATTAGTAGGTTGAGCATCAACGTGAACATCATCATTAACATTATCACTAGTTTCAGGTTCATTACCAGATTGTGTTTCAGCATCAGAAATAGAAATATCATTTGGATTCTCAGGTGTTTCAGTAACAGGTTCACTAGAAGCATGCAAAGTCATATCATTTTTCTTTTTCTTCCTTTTAGAAGGACTAGGTGCATCTATATTATTTCTCTGAGAATCTTGCTCAATTCTCTTAGGGTGGCCTTCAGGATACAAAGGTTCCTGATTCATTTTACTAGTTCTAGTAGCCACTCTAACAACAAAATCATTATTCTTACTATTCAATTCATTGAGCAAATCATTTTGAGCTTTAAGTACTTGTTCTACTTGAGTGGTAACCATAGAAGCATGTTTACTAATAAGTTTAAGTTCACCTTTAACATTAGCCATATAATCACCCAAGTGTTCAAGCATATCAGCACTGCATTTTAATTCTCTACCAAAATAAGCATTGAAGTCTTCTTGCTTAACCATAAATTTATCAAACTCATCTAAGCATGGGCTAGCAAACTTAGTAAATGGGATTTCAGCTTTATCATATCTATAGAGAGAATTCAACTTTACTACCTGTGTCGGGTTATCAAGACCATGTGTTTCTTTAATAGGTGATGGATTAAAACCATATATTTCTTCACCAGGCGGTAAATTAAGACCATGTATTTCTTCAATAGGAGGTAAATTCTTAACATCTTCAGCTTTAAAACCCTTTTCTTTCATGGATTTCTTTGCCTCTTGCATATCTTCAGGACTGAGAAATAGAACACCCATTTTCTTCGGAGTTGGTTTAGGAATAGACTCAGGAGTTGGCTCAGGAAGTGTACAATTATTTTCATTTGTCAACATATTATTCAATAGAATTTCAGCTTCATCTGGTGTTCTTTCCCTGTAAACAGAACCAGCACAACTATCCAGGTAATCTTTGGAAGCATCGGTTAGTCCATTATAAAAGATATCAAGTATTTCATTTTTCTTATGAGGATGATCAGGCAAAGCATTAAGTAATTGGAGAAGCCTCCCCCAAGATTGTGGGAGACTCTCTTCTTCAATTTGCACAATATATATATCCCTTAAGGCAGCTTGTTTCTTATGAGCAGGGAAATAATTAGGAGAGAAGTAATAAATCATATCCTGGGGACTACGCACACAACCAGGATCAAGAGAATTAAACCATATCTTAGCATCACCCTTTAATGAGAACGAGAATATTTTAAGGATATAAAAGTAACGAGTTCTCTCATCATTAGTGAACAGGGTGGCTATATCATTTAATTTAGTAAGATGTGCCACAACAGTTTCAGATTCATAGCCATGAAAAGGATCAGATTCAACCAAAGTAATTATATCAGGATCAA
>NC_053022.1:454915526-454927616 GCF_003073215.2 Triticum urartu
TATTCTTTAAACAGGAACCTATTCTGAAACACAATTTGCCTGTTGAAATCCTAGGGGATCCCCCTCCACCTAAGGGTGATCCCGTGTTTGAGCTTAAACCGTTGCCTGATAATCTTAAATATGCTTATCTTGATGAAAAGAAGATATATCCTGTTATTATTAGTGCTAACCTTTCAGAGCATGAAGAAGAAAGATTATTGAAAACTCTGAAGAAGCACCGTGCTGCTATTGGATATACTCTTGATGATCTTAAGGGCATTAGTCCCACTCTATGTCAACATAAAATAAATTTGGAAGCAGATGCCAAACCAGTTCGTGATCCTCAACGACGTCTGAATCCTAAAATGAAAGAAGTGGTAAGAAAAGAAATACTTAAGCTTCTGGAGGCAGGTATAATTTATCCCGTTGCTGATAGTCAGTGGGTAAGTCCTGTTCATTGTGTCCCTAAGAAGGGAGGTATTACTGTTGTTCCTAATGATAAAGATGAATTGATTCCACAAAGAATTATTACAGGTTATAGGATGGTAATTGATTTCCGCAAATTAAATAAGGCTACTAAGAAAGATCATTACCCCTTACCTTTTATCGATCAAATGCTAGAAAGATTATGCAAACATACACATTACTTGCTTTCTAGATGGTTATTCTGGTTTCTCTCAAATACCTGTGTCGGCTAAAGATCAATCAAAGACTACTTTTACATGCCCTTTTGGTACTTTTGCTTATAGACGTATGCCTTTTGGTTTATGTAATGCACCTGCTACCTTTCAAAGATGCATGATGGCTATATTCTCTGACTTTTGTGAAAAGATTTGTGAGGTTTTCATGGACGACTTTTCCGTCTATGGTCTCTTTTGATGATTGCTTGAGCAATCTTGATCGAGTTTTGCAGAGATGTGAAGAAACTAATCTTGTCTTGAATTGGGAAAAGTGCCACTTTATGGTTAATGAAGGTATTGTCTTGGGGCATAAAGTTTCTGAAAGAGGTATTGAAGTTGATAAAGCCAAGGTTGATGCTATTGAAAAGATGCCATGTCCCAAGGACATCAAAGGTATAAGAAGTTTCCTTGGTCACGCCGGATTTTATAGGAGGTTCATTAAGGACTTCTCAAAAATTTCTCGGCCTCTGACTAATTTATTACAAAAGATATACCATTTGTCTTTGATGATGATTGTGTAGAAGCATTTGAAATACTTAAGAAAGCATTAGTCTCTGCACCTATTGTTCAGCCACCTGATTGGAATTTACCCTTTGAAATTATGTGTGATGCTAGCGATTATGCTGTAGGTGCTGTTCTAGGGCAAAGAGTTGATAAGAAATTAAATGTTATCCATTATGCTAGTAAGACTCTAGACAATGCTCAAAGAAATTATGCTACTACTGAAAAAGAACTTTTAGCAGTTGTATTTGCTTGTGATAAGTTCAGACCTTATATTGTTGATTCTAAAGTAACTATCCACACTGATCATGCTGCTATTAAATATCTTATGGAGAAGAAAGATGCTAAACCTAGACTTATTAGATGGGTTCTCTTGCTACAAGAATTTGATTTGCATATTGTTGATAGAAAAGGAGCTGAGAACCCCGTTGCAGACAACTTATCTAGGTTAGAGAATGTTCTTGATGACCCACTACCTATTGATGATAGCTTTCCTGATGAACAATTAAATGTCATAAGTACTTCTCGTAGTACCCCTTGGTATGCTGATTATGCTAATTACATTGTTGCTAAATTTATACCACCTAGCTTTCACATACCAACAAAGAAAAAGTTCTTCTATGATTTGAGACATTACTTTTGGGATGACCCACATCTTTATAAAGAAGGAGTTAGATGGTGTTATTAGATGTTGTGTACCTGAGCATGAACAGGAACAGATCCTACGCAAGTGCCACTCCGAAACTTATGGAGGACACCACGCGGGAGATAGAACTGCACATAAGGTATTGCAATCCGGTTTTTATTGGCCTACTCTCTTCAAGGATGCCCGTAAGTTTGTCCTATCTTGTGATGAATGTCAAAGAATTGGTAATATTAGTAGACGTCAAGAAATGCCTATGAATTATTCACTTGTTATTGAACCGTTTGATGTTTGGGGCTTTCATTATATGGGACCTTTTCCTGCCTCTAATGGATATACACATATTTTAGTTGCTGTTGATTACGTTACTAAGTGGGTAGAAGCTATTCCAACTAGTAGTGCTAATCATAACACTTCTATTAAAATGCTTAAAGAAGTTATTTTTCCGAGGTTTGGAGTCCCTAGATATTTAATGACTGATGGTGGTTCACATTTTATTCATGGTGCTTTCTGTAAAATGCTTGCTAAATATGACGTCAATCATAGAATTGCATCTCCGTATCACCCACAGTCTAGTGGTCATGTAGAATTGACTAATAGAGAACTCAAATTAATTTTGCAAAAGACTGTCAATAGGTCTAGAAAGAATTGGTCCATGAAACTTGATGATGCATTATGGGCCTACAGAACTGCATATAAAAATCCTATGGGTATGCCTCCGTATAAAATGGTACATGGAAAAGCATGTCACTTACCTCTCGAACTAGAACATAAGGCATATTGGGCTATTAAAGAGCTCAACTATGATTTCAAACTTGCCGGTCAAAAGAGGTTATTTGATATTAGCTCACTTGATGAATGGAGAACCCAAGCTTATGAAAATGCCAAGTTGTTTAAAGAAAAGGTTAAAAGATGGCATGACAAAAGGATACAAAAGCGTGAGTTTAATGTAGGTGATTATGTATTGCTATACAACTCTCGTTTAAGATTTTTTGCAGGTAAACTTCTCTCTAAATGGAAAGTCCACTATGTTATCGAGGAGGTCTATCGTTCCGGTGCCATAAAAATCAACAACTTCGAAGGCACAAATCCGAAGCTTGGTATTGAGTCTCATGCCATTACACATTATATCTCAGGTAATCCCATAAATGTTGAAACCAATATTATTGAAACCGTAACCCCGGAGGAATACATAAGGGACACTTTCCAGAATGTTTCAGACCCCAAAAAGGAATAGGTATGTGGTATGGTAAGTAAACCGATTCCAAAACAGTTTTTAAGGCAATATTTCTCCGTTTTGGAATATTTAGAAAAATAGAAAATTAAGTAGCAGTCCGGGAAGGACACGAGGGCCCCACGAGGGTGGAGGGCGCGCCCTACCCCCCTGGGTGCGCCCCCTACCTCGTGAGTGCCTCGTGTGCCTTCCGGACTCTGTTTTCTTGCACGATACGTATTTTGGTCGGTAAAAATTCACTATATATTCTCCCGAAGGTTTTGACTCCCGTATCACGCAAATATCCTCTGTTCTTGTTTTGGGCTATTCTCTGTCAGGGTTGTCAAGGCCAGGCATCATGTCGTCCCCCTCATCCAACAACGATGACAAAGATGCCTGGCTAATGAAGATAGAGCTGAAGAGGGAAGAACCCATGGAGATCAACAAGGATGAAGGGATCAAGAAGGCCACGGAGAACCAAGCTCCAGCAACAGAAGACATCCTTCAACTTGATCACAACCTTCTTACCCCAACTAAGATCGAAGCTTGACAGATGATTGAGTTAACTCGTATTCAAAAAAAGTATCTCACAAGTGAAAATATTTTGTTGAAGGAGCATATCTTAGCACTCAAGGGCATTATTCGCAAGCTAGAGGACCTCTTACGCTCGATGTGCGACTATCCATCAACTCCTCTTCACCAACCAAGGAGATATAATCACATGGGTATGGGCACTCCCCTTGGCAACTGCCAAGCTTGGGGGAGGTGCCCCGGTATCGTATCACAATCACAACTCCTATCTTTACCGTTTTCCTTAGTTCGATCCTATTAGTAGTATTTTGATCTAGTAGAATAAAGTTTATGGCATGATCTAGTTTTAAGTTTTGCTTTATGATCTCTCTATGTAATCGAGTCCTGAGCTATATAATAAAGATTAGTGTTGAGTCAAGGGCTTGATTTTCTTGCTATGATCTTGGGTGAATAAAAGAAAAGAGAAAAAGAATAAGAAGAAACAAAAGTTCATATTGATCTTATTGATAGTAATGACTTCACAAAGAAAGAGTGTGACAATTAAAAGTTGTTGGGAGTTGGCAGACATAGCTTTGGTCATCGTTGCAATTAATAGGAAGTAATAAGGAAAGAGAGGTTTCACATATAAATATACTATTATTGACATCTTTTATGATTGGGAGCACTCATCAAAATATGACATGCTAAAGAGTTGATGTTGGACAAGGAAGACAACGTAATGGGTTATGTTTTCTTATATCTGAGATAAAGTATGTTGTCATGGATCATCCAACATGTTGAGCTTGCCTTTCCCCCTCATGCTAGCCAAATTCTCAGCACCAAGTAGAGATACTACTTGTGCTTCCAAATACCCTTAAACCAGTTTTGCCATGAGAGTCCACCATATCTACCTATGGATTGAGTAAGATCCTTCAAGTAAGTTGTCATCGGTGCAAAGCAATAAAAATTGCTCTAAATATGTATGATTAGTGTGGGAGAAATAAGCTTTATACGATCTTGTGATGTGGAAGTAATAAAAGCGACGGACTGCATAATAAAGGTTCATATCACAAGGGGCAATATAAAGTGACGTTCTTTCGCATTAAGATTTTGTGCATCCAACCATAAAAGCGCATGGCAACCTCTGCTTCCCTCTGCGAAGGGCCTATCTTTTATTATTATCTTCTACCTTATGCAAGTGTCATGGTGATCTTCACCTCTCCTTTTTCATTTTATCCTTTGGCAAGCCCAGCATGTTGGAAAGAACCTGATATATATATTATATCTAATTGGATGTAGGGGGGCATGAGTTATTATTGTTGACATTACCCTCGAGGTAAAAGGTTGTGGGGCGAAACTATAAGCCCCTATCTTTCTCTGTGTCCGATTAAAACTCCGTAACCACAAGTATTGCGTGAGTGTTAGCAATTATGAAGGACTAGATGATAGTTGAGTATGTGGACTTGCTTTTTAGCTCTGACATAGACTCTTTCTGATGTTATGATAAATTGCAATTGCTTCAATGACTGAGGTTATAGTTTGTTGGTTCTCAATAAGGTTTCTGATTCATACTTTTGCATTGTGAATAGATCATCACTTGAACATAAGTAATCATATGACAATATCTATGTATGTTGCTGTTATGAGAATAATCATGATGCCCTCATGTCCGTATTTTATTTTTATCGACGCCTCTACCTCTAAACATGGGGACATATTTATTGTTATCGGCTTTCGCTTGAGGACAAGCGAGGTCTAAGCTTGGGGGAGTTGATACGTCCATTTTGCATCATGCTTTTATATCGATATTTATTGCATTATGGGCTGTTATTTCACATTATGTCACAATACTTATGGCTATTCTCTCTTATTTTACAAGGTTTACATAAGGAGGGAGAATGCCGGCAGCTGGAATTCTGGGCTGGAAAAGGAGCAAATATTAGAGACCTATTCTGCACAACTCCAAAAGTCCTGAAACTCCACGGAATACCTTAAAATAAATAATAAAAAATCCTCGCCAAAGATGAAGACCAGGGGGCCCACACCCTTTCCATGAGGGTGGGTGGCGCGCCCCCAAAGGGCGCGCCCCACTACCTCGTGGGCCCCCTGGTGGCTCTTCGATGACCATATTCTGCTATATGAAGTCTTTTGTCGAGAAAAAACCAGAAGCAACCTTTCGGGACGAAACTCCATCGCCACAAGGCGGAACCTTGGCGGAACCAATCTAGGGCTCCGGCAGAGCTGTTCTGCCGCGGAAACTTCCCTCCCGAAGGGGGAAATCATCGCCATCGTCATCACCAACGCTCCTCTCATCAGGAGAGGGCAATCTCCATCCATCAACATGTTCATCAGCACCATCTCATCTCAAAACCCTAGTTCATCTCTTGTATCCAATTCTTGTCTCCAAGTTCGGGATTGGTGCTAGTAGGTTGCTAGTAGTGTTAATTACTCCTTGTAGTTGATGCTAGTTGGTTTAATTGGTGGAAGATCATATGTTCAGATCCTTTACGCATATTATTACCCCTATGATTATGAACATGAATAAGCTTTGTGAGTAGTTACGTTTGTTCATGAGGACAAGCGAGAAGTCTTGCTATTAGTAGTCATGTGAATTTGGTATTCGTTCGATATTTTGATGAGATGTATGTTGTCTAGCCTCTAGTGGTATTATGTGAAGGTCGACTACATAACACTTCACCATTATTTGGGCCTAGAGGAAGGCGTTGGGAAGTAATAAGTAGATGATGGGTTGCTAGAGTGACAGAAGCTTAAACCCTAGTTTATGCGTTGCTTCGTAAGGGGCTGATTTGGATCCATATGTTTCATGCTATGGTTAGGTTTACCTTAATACTTTTGTTGTAGTTGCGGATGCTTGCAATAGAGGTTAATCATAAGTGGGATGCTTGTTCAAGTAAGAACAGCACCCAAGCACCGGTCCACCCACATGTCAAATTATCAAAGTACCGAACGCGAATCATATGAACGTGATGAAAACTAGCTTGACGATATTCCCATGTGTCCTCGGGAGCGCTTTTCCTATTATAAGAGTTTGTTCCGGCTTGTTCCTTTGCTACAAAAGGATTGGGCCACCTTGCTGCACTTTATTTACTTTTGTTACTTGTTGCTCGTTACAAATTATCTTATCACAAAACTATCTGTTACCACTTATTTCAGTACTTGCAGAGAATACCTTGCTGAAAATTGCTTATCATTTCCTTCTGCTCCTCATTGGGTTCGACACTCTTACTTATCGAAAGGACTACGATAGATCCCCTATACTTGTGGGTCATCATGCTCATAGATGTTTTCAGGGTATATGGGTATATATAGGAGGAAGAAGTACGACGGTGGAGCTGTGAGGGGCCCACGAGGGTGGGAGGCGTGCCTACCCCCCTAGGCGTGCCCTCCTGCCTCGTGGCCTCCTCGCTTCTTTCTTGACGTCCACTCAAAGTCTCCTGAATCACGTTTGTTCCAAAAATAACTCTCCCGAAGGTTTCATTCCGTTTGGATTCCGTTTGATATTCCTTTTCTTCGAAACACTGAAATAGGCAAAAAATAGCAATTTGCACTGGGCCTTTGGTTAGTAGGTTAGTCCCAAAAATAATATAAAAAGGTATATTAAATACCATTAAATATCCAAAACAGATAATATAATAGCATGTAACAATCAAAAATTATAGATACGTTGGAGACGTATCATAGGACTTTGCATGCTTCTAGTGAACCTGTTGTTGACACACCTAAGAATCCCAATGATATTTCTATTTCTTGTTGATCTTGATAACCCACAATTAAAGAATCAACGTTATGATAAGAGAGACTTTGTTGATAGGAAGCATGGTAAAGAAAGAGAACCATGGGTTCAAAAACCCATGCCTTTTCCTCCTAAACCATCCAAGAAAAAGGATGATGATGATTTTGAGCGCTTTTCTGAAATGATTAGACCTATCTTTTTGTGTATGCGTTTGACTGATATGCTTAAAATGAATCCTTATGCTAAGTATATGAAAGATATTGTCACAAATATAAGGAAGATACCCGAAGCTGAAATTCCCACCATGCTTGCTAATTATACTTTTAAGGGTGGAATACCAAAGAAACTTGGAGATCCAGGAGTACCAACTATACCATGCTCCATTAAAAGAAACTATGTTAAAACTGCTTTATGTGATCTTGGAGCCGGTGTTAGTGTTATGCCTCTCTCTTTATATCGTAGACTTGAATTGAATAAGTTGACACCTAATGAAATATCTTTGCAAATGGCCGATAAATCAACTGCTATACCTGTCGGTATTTGTGAGGATGTGCCTGTTGTGGTTGCAAATGTTACTATTTTAACAGACTTTGTTATTCTTGATATTCCCGAGGATGATAGTATGTCGATTATCCTTGGTAGACCCTTTTTGAATACTGCAGGGGCTGTTATTGGTTGCAATTAAGGAAATGTCACTTTTCATGTTAATGGTAACGAGCATACCGTACACTTTCCGAGGAAACAACCTCAAGTCCACACAGTATCAATTCTATTGGAAAAACTTCAATGATTACTATCAGATATTTTGAATTTCCTCTCCCTACTGCTAAGAAGAAATATGATATTCTTATTGTTGGGGACGTGCATATCCCCGTTGAGGTAACCTAGTGTTATTCGAAATTTCTCCGGTTTCATGCGATTCGGAATGAGTTTGTTAACAAGACTTGATCAACCTTGTTAGTGGATTCCTTTTGATGAGCATGAGATGGATGAAGTTAGAAAGCACAACTTTATGTACCCTCCTTTTACTTTCTGTTATTTAGATTTAGTAACGCAAAAATAGTATTTCCTGTCTGTTTTCTGAATTATCCTTGCAATAAAAATACCCCGAAAATAAAAGTTCTCCAAATGTCCTGAAAATTATATATGATTTTTTCTAGAATATTTAAGAATTATTGGCACTGAGAACACACCAGGGGACCTCACCACCTGGCCACGAGGGTCCAGGACGCGCCCTACCCCCCTGGGCACACGCCTTGCCTCATGGACCCCACGTGGACCCCCTCCACTTATTCTTGAACCCACACACTTCGTCTTCCTCCAGAAATAATCATCCACCAGCTCAAACCCGAGTTCTAGCTCATCTTGCTGCCATTTTTGATCTCCTTGCTCAAAGCTTCATTCGCAAAACTGTTTTGGGGGATTGTTGTTCGGTATCTGACTCCTCCAATGGTCCAATTAGTTTTTGTTCTAGTGCTTTATTTATTGCAATTTTTTGCTGCTTAGCTGACACTGTTCTTGAGCTTGCATGTCAAATTTATATGGTCCCAAGTAGTTTTATTGCATGATATGGCCTCTAGGCACTTGTAGGAGTAGCTGCTATCAATTTTGTTGAGTTTGGCTCACTTTTATTTTGAGTTACTAAAAATTTCAGAATTTTTTCACAAAAAGAAAATGATGAAAATATTGTTGAGAGGCTCTTCGAGCCGAAGCTCGAAGGATAAGTAAAGTGAAGAGAATAAGAAGCCCAATTATAATCTCCCTCGCACTACAGAAGTTCGGCCGTGTGAATGGCCTTGTGATGAGTTCTTGAGAGAAGCTGGGATTTATGAAGATTTTTATTATTTGGCTGAGAATGCAGGCCTCATCGACTTCCTGCGCGACCAGCGCGAACAGTATCTCCTCCTAACTAATATTTTCGTGCAAATTTTTTACTTTCATGCTAAGAAATCACCACCTTTGGTGGAATTTCACTTATATGATGAGGTTAAGGAGATGTCACTTTATGATTTTTGTGTGGTTTGCAAGTGACCCTTTGCGGGCAGCATAGAGGAACCACATCGTAATGATGTGGAAGGGTTTATTGATATGATTGTTGTAGGGGAAACGAGGAAAGTTTCCGATGCAAGAATTACTAGCATACATTTTCATGTTCTATGTTACTTTGCAATATTTGCTAGTAGATGCTTGATTGGTCGTGGGAACAGTGGAAACCTTAGTGCCCCTGATATTGTTATTTTGCGCCATGCCTTGTTTCGTGATGCTAATTTCAGTTTAGGCGCTATTGTTGCTAAACAGTTAAATCTGAACCGTACGAAGGGTCCCATCTTTCGAGGCATCTTTGCTTCGCGCCTTGCTTCACACTTTAACATACCTATTAGGCATTATGAGAAAGAAGAAAAGTCACTGCCTCCTATTTTTCTAGATTATAAGAGTATGGTAGCGCATGATTTTATTGTTAAGGATAAGAAGAAGATGCTTAAATATAGATTGATATTTAATAAAAATTACTTTGAGATTATTACCTTGCCTACTCCCTCTTTGTTTGACATATTTTCAGGCACGTACCTCATCTTGTCGGAGGCCGTTTATGCATATTGGAGCCTGACACCAGCTCCAGAGCCTGAGCTGGAACCACCACTAGAACCTTATCGATAGTCTGTTTATCAATGGAATCCAGAGGAGATCGCCAACCAGTGGCACCCAGATGACACTCCTCTGCACACCGGAGAGGGTCACTTTGATCCATGGGCATATACCAACTTAGGCCAAAAGCCTAAGCTTGGGGGAGTACATATTTCTTACCGACATTACATTCATGTTCACACACTCATGCCAGTTGTCGGTGCTCGTACTTTTTCATTGTATCATCCATGCTAGTTTTTTTTTTCTGTTTTAAGCTTTCTTCTTGTGTGTTTGGAAAACCTTAAGAAAAAACTAAAAAATTAGTTGTAGCTTTTAGCTAGTTTACTTTCCATGCCTGTAGTAGTAATAATTAAAAGAAAACCCAAAAAGATTTTTCGTTCTTCTTTTCCTTGTTGGGAGCTTTCCCGTGTAAATAGTTGTATTTCTTTTCTTGTTCTTTGGGGGTCGAGAGGAGAAGACCATGATGAAAATGTTGAGTGGCTCTTATATGCATTATTTTTTATTTAACCAAGAGCCCATGTTACCTTGTCTTCTCCTGTATATTGAATGCTTGTGGATTCCAGCTTAGTCCAATGCACGTGCACTATTATTATTATCCACACCGTTCGGTCGTGCAAGTGAAAGGCAATAATGACGATATATGATGAACTGATTGAGATGAGAAAAGCTGGTGTGAACTTGACCTATCTTGTTTTTGTAAATATGATTAGTTCATCGTTGCTGATTCAGCCCATTATGAATGAAACATATTTGCAATGACAATTAGAGATTATAGTTGATCATGCCATGCTTAAGTAGCTAGGAGTTTATAATGGTTTACCTTGCGTGCCAACATGCTATTAAAATGGTTGTGATGTGGTATGATAGGGTGGTATCCTCCTTTGAATGATTCGAGTGGCTTGACTTGGCACATGTTCACACATCTAGTTGAAACAAAATCAACATAGCATCCACGATATTTATGTTCATGATGAATTATATCCTACTCATGCTTGCATTCAGTGTTGATTAATTTTAATGCATGTTCATGACTGTTGTCGCTCTCTAGTTGGTCGCTTCCCAGTCTCTTTCTAGCCTTCACTTGTACTAAGCAGGAATAGTGCTTGTGCATCCAATTCCATAAACCCCAAAGTTATTCCATATGAGTCCACCATACCTTCCTATATGCGGTATCTACTCGCCATTCCATGTAAATTTGTATGTGCCAAACTCTAAACCTTCAAATGAAATTCTATTTTGTATACTCGAATAGCTCATATATCAACTAGGGCTATCTGTATCTTCCATGCTAGGCGGGTTATTCTCAAGAGGAGTGGACTCCGCTCCTCATTCACGAGAAAATGGCTGGGGAGCGGGATGCCCAGTCCCATGCTCAAATCAAATCAAAATAATTGCAAACAAAACTCCCCCAGGACTGTTGTTAGTTGGAGGCACCCGTTGTTTTGGACAAGCCATGGATTTATGTTTGTTCGTGGTAGGGGGAGTATAAACTTTACCATTCTTTTTGGGAACCGCCTATAATGTGTGTAGCATGGAAGATATCGAGATCTCTCGGTTGTTATGTCGACAATGAAAGTATACTACTCAAAATATTATTTATCTCTATTTCAAAAACCGAGCTCTGGCACCTCTACAAATCCATGTTCCCTCCGTGAAGGGCCTATCTATTTACTTTTATGTTGAGTCATCATCCTCTTCTTAAAAAGCACCAGTTGGAGAGCACCGCTGTCATTTGTATGCATTACTATTAGTTTACATTGAGTATGACTATGACTGGATCTCTTTTACCATGAATTACAATTTCCAATCAGCCCTTGATCTTCAGAGGTGCTCTACATTTATGTTTTGCGGTCTCAGAAAGGGCTAGCGAGATACCATCTTGTTATATCATATTATGATTGTTTTGAGAAAGTGTTGTCTTCCAAGATTTACTATTATTGCTTGCTAGTTGATTATGCCATTGATATGAGTAAACATGAAACCTAATGTTATTGTGAATATGGTTAGTTCATAATCTTTGCTGAAAACTTGAATGGTGGCTTTACATATTTACACCAACAAGAGCAAACCGTTGTAAGAGTTTTTTCTTTATCACTTTCAGCTTGTCAACTGAATTGCTTGAGGACAAGCAAAGTGTTAGCTTGGAATCTTCATCTCTGGCGGG
>NC_053022.1:454928616-454939050 GCF_003073215.2 Triticum urartu
AATGTCAACTTTTCTTTGCGGTAATTCTTGGAATCACCGAACACTACAGGAGCATCTGACCGAGTGATGCAGCCTTCTTGCCGGAATGACTCCATGGAAACTCATATTGCTTTCACTGAGTCTGGACATCGGAATGCCCATTCCTTTCAACGTCTCTGCATACAGTATATTCAGGCCACTGCCACCATCCATCAGAACCTTTGTCAGTCGGGTGCCTTCGACTACTGGGTCGACCACCAACGCTTGCCTCCCAGGGGTGGCTATGTGCGCTGGGTGATCGGACTGGTCGAATGTAATGGCAGTCTGGGACCACTTCAAATAACTGGGTGTCACCGGAGCGACCATGTTCACTTCTCTGTTGATGACTTTCAATCGACTTTACTCTCAACGTCAGCGAAAATCATCAGAGTGGAATTCACGTGGGGATAACCATCATCATCCTCTTCCTCATCCTCAACCTTGTCTGCTTCTTTCTCCTTTTCCTTGGGTTGTTTCTCTTGGAATTGTTGGATTAGGAGTCGACACTGCCGAGTGGTATGCTTCGGGTAAATGAAATTACCCTCTTCATCTTTTTTGGTGTGGATGTGGCATGGCAAATCCAGCACATCATTTCCATCTTGATCTTTTACTTTCTTGGGGTTCCACGGTCCCTTGGGCTTCCCCTTGAACTTTCCTTGAGTCACGGCTAAGGCTTCACCAGGAGCGTCTGGCTCGGCTTTGCGCTTCTGCTTCCGACTGGAGTTTCCTCGTCCGGTTTCGTGGGCGACTGTTTTGTGCTTGCCACTCTGGAGTCGGTCTTCTTCTTCACCATTGGCGTACTTGGTGGCAATTTCCATCATCCGAGTCAAAGTCATATCTCCTGTCCGACCGAATTTCAGGTTTAACTCCCGATATTTGGCGCCTTCTTTAAGGGCACAAATTGCCTGATGATCAGACACATTCTCCACCATGTGGTGCAATGTGATCCATCTCTGGATATTATCCCTCAAAGTTTCATTCAGTTTCTGAACGAAACACTGTAATTCTGTCAACCCTGCTGGCCGCTTGCAAGTACCTTCAAATGTCCTAATAATTACTCGAGCAAGATCTTCCCAAGTATAAATACTACCAGGTGCTAACTGATTAAGCCATGCTCTGGCCGAGCCCTCCAGCATCAGAGGAAGGTGTTTCATGGCCACTTCATCATTGCCGCCACCAATCTGAACAGCCACTCGGTAGTCTTCAAGCCAAGTGTCAGGCTTGGACTAACCAGTGAACTTACTGACTCCAGTCGCCAACCTGAAGTTGGGGGGAATCACTGCAGCCCTGATGGCTCTGCTGAAGCACTCCGGACCTGAGACATGCACTCTGCTGCTGGTTGGTAGATCTCTGTCATGACCTTCTCGGTGAGCTCTATTTCTGTCGACCAAGCCCTGAAGGAGAATAGATCTCGCATCAAAGCCTGGTTCTCTGGAGTCGGCTGGAATCCCTCGCCCAACACTGTGAGGGCGCCTGTCAGCATGTTGCTGAGGCATGTATGACCCACTCCTTGGGGGAGGCGTGGGCACTCGACGACGATCATCGTGATCGATTCGGTGATCATACTGCTCATGGTTTATGTACTAATCTTGTCGATCTCCACGTCCCTCACGCCTCGGGGGCGATCTTGGGCTGTGAGCCGACTGAACTATGTCTGCAACCACGGACGTAATGTGAATCCTATTCCGCGACTAAGATACTACTGTGTTCTGCTCACCCGCGGCTCAGAGCAAGGCCCGGATCTGCACCAAACCCCGACCAGCTTCTGACTGGGCAGGTTGAATTGATTCCTCTATTCGGGCCGCAGCTGCGAGATTCTGGATTGGAGTTTTGTATACCTGAGTTGGAGGCGGAAAAAGTTGACGTCGACTGGATTCGGGGGCACACTGTCGAGCATGCTCGTCGAGTGCGCGCTGGAGGTTCTCTAGTCGATTGCGCTCAGCCAAGTTGGCTAGGCGCACCTCCTCCAAGACCTGGGCCTCAGGGGTTTCTCCAACGATAGGAGTGTGAAGTGCATCCATGTTCCGGTGGCAAAGTTCTTCTCTCCACTGCGAAGAGAGGGGTTCGGGGTGGTACTCTTCATGAACACGCAACGGATCGTCGCCCCCATCGCGTCCGTCTTCACAGGTGAAGCCAGGAGGACTGCGTAGTCCACTGACCATCAAAACTTCCGCCGCAGGGTCGCTGCTTTCGCACTCAGATGCAGTCTCTATGGAGCCAGTCGACAGATCGAACATGCCGTAGAGGGTTTCGTCGGGCTCGATTAGCGCGACTTGGGGGGTGGCCGACTGGCGGGCCACTTCATGCTTCACCCACCGCTGAAGCCTCGACCGACCGGAACATTTGCTCTCGCAGGCTGCAGGAAGGGGGGAAGCTATAGGAGCCGGCCGATACTGGGTCGATGGCTACCGTAGGAGGACGCCTTCGGACGCACGCGCGAAAGTGTGTTGCCCCGCGGACGGGGAGTGCATCGACATCGAGTGGAGCCTCCTGAAGCCAAGCGGAGTCGTCGGCGATAAACATGAGCGCACCGAGACGGATCTCATGGCCCTTGGCCAAACCTCCGCCTGAAACCATGTTGATGAGGATCGGGAAAAAATAGCAACTTCTCCAACAAGTCGCTAAGACAGCTGCCCCAAGGTGGGCGCCAATTGTCGTGGTTCTAAGTCTGACAGTAGAATGGGGGATAGGAATGTAGAGGCAAGATCCTAGCTATGGAGGAGTTGTACACATGAGTTTTACAAGTTCAGGCCCTTCTCGGAGGAAGTAACAGCCCTACGTCTCGGAGCCAGAGGCGGTCGACTGGATTATATGTGTATGTGTTACAGAAAGTGCGAACCCTTGTGCCTGTGGAGGGGGTGGCTTATATAGAGTGCTCCAGGACCCCAGCCGGCCCACGCCACAGAGGGTTTAAGGTACATAAAGATGGGGGCGTTACTGGTAACGCCTGTAATAAAGATACATAATGACCATTAAAGCTATTACTTAATTGTCGACCGTTGTAGAGTGGAGTGGCTCTAGATCTTCTGGTAGTCGAGTGATTATCTGTATAGTCGAGTGTCTTCAGGATTGTTGAGTGGAACATAACTTCATGGTCAAGTGGATGATGATTTTTCTTCGAGTGCCCCTGGTATCTTTAGGGATGTCCTTGGGGAGGGTATCTTGAACGGATCCATGACCCTACCCTAGGTACATAGCTTCATCAGTTATCACTTTTGATATTCGTACGGAAGATGATATTGAAGGTAATAGAGACATCTGGTTCTACCATTATGTGAGTTTCTCAACCATATTTATGCCTTCGATGTTGTTTATTCAAAAATAGTTGATAAGTAATTTTTATTGACAGCTTATTTCCAATCAAGCAAACATGTCCGGCGCTTGGTAGACAGGACCGTCCACTGTCCCGGGGCTGAACTAAACTGCGAGGAGACAAGTCATTATGTTTCATGGCTTGAGGATCTTGATGCTGTCAAGACAAATTTTTTTCCTGCACTTAGAAATGTTAGTACTCAAAACGTGCGACCAATAGTGTTCGTACTGAACTACGGTCACATATATTTAGGAAAGATGGTAAGATTTCTACTATTTCTCCTCAGTGCATCTTTTGCATACATTATATTTTTTAAGCTAAACTTCATTGCTAAGTATGTTACTATACGATGTTCTTCAACAGGGACTCCCGATGAATGTTGTGCCTGATTGGATCGAGACTAAAGGTACCATGAATATTGTTAGCTTACGGCCAAGATATCCTACAATGCACTTTAGTGCATTCAGGATTTCTAATAGCGAGGAATGCTTAATAGTAAAAGACTGGAGCAAAATTGTGAACGATCACAGAGAAGTACTAGGGGGCAGCAATCAGAAGCGCAACCCACGATTAGGAGACAGGTTCATCTGCATGCTCCAATATGATGAATCAGGAAAGCTATACATGTTCTATGCTATTTTACCTGAGAGAGAGCAGCAGGAGTGATTAGCTAGTTCATGCTCTTAGTACTTGTCCTCTCATGTCCGTGTTCTTCGTCCTGAACTTAATCTCAAAGAGTGATTTGCTTTTGTGGTGTTATGAACGCTTATAATATCATTACCATGTTGAACTCGATGATATCTTTGCTTCTGGTACAAGTGAATGTTTCTTCTTTAAGCTAGTGTTGGTGGTGATTAGATAGCGGTAATGACTATATGATGATTAATAGTGGTAATGAGACGACTATGATGATTTTTAGCTAGCTAGATATATATTGTTGTTGGTGATGATATATATGATGCAAGAGTTTTTATATTAATATGATGATGATGATGAGTTATTATATCATTTATGAAAGAAACCGCAGATTAGTTTCAACTGGATGGATCCTAGCTAAGTGATCAAGTATATGCCATATCCATATTACCTCGATCACTTAATTAGGTGATCAAGTATAATATGGATATGGCATATACTTGATCACTTAGCTAGGATCCATGCATCGAGTCGAAACTAATCTGCGGTACTTTCACCTAATGATTTAACAACTCATTATAATGTAAAACAATCACTAAATTAAATTGAAAACACAAAATTAAAGTAAAAATAAAAAATAAAACCAAAACACCCCAAACATTTAGTACCGGTTGGTGTTACCAACCGGTACTAATGTCCTACGGCACCGGGCCTGGCTCGTGCCACGTGGTGGCACTTTAGCGCCGGTTCGTGATGAACCGGTACTAAAGGGGGGGACCTTTAGTCCCACTCTTTAGTGCCGGTTGTGGACGCACTAAAGCCCCTTACGAACCGGCGCTATAGCCCGGTTCTGCACTGTGAGATGCCTCCTTATTATGCGCAAAATAATGATTCCTTCACCTGACATTTGGGACCCATCGGAAGGGCCTCTGTATTTTGTGAAAAAACATTCCCCCCACTAACAGCTAAGAACCACCAGCTATATCTTCGCACACAAGGAAGTGCCTCCTTATCACGCACAAAAAAATGAATACTCCCCCTACTAGGTAGGACCCACCATAGTGGCAGGCTGACTTGTGGGCCTACTAAGTTGATGCGGATGGAGGGCTTTGTCGACTTGATCAATATGAATGATTCTAGCCCTAGTGACCATGCGATGTCCATCCGACGGCCGTAGTGCTTCTTCAACCTCTGGTCATCTTGCTCCAGCCGCCCAAACCAGCACTGGTTGTGCCGCGTGCTCCTGCCTCCCGTGGCCGGCTGAGCTACCGGGGAGGCCTCAACGCCCCCTACTACTCTCACTGCTGGCCAGGCCTTGCGGCGAAGGCAGCCTCACACCGCAATTGATCCAGTCAACCCTCGTACTCCTCTCCGTGTGGGCATCCACTGCCGCATCTGCCCGGGCTCCGCATCCTCCCCTTCATAGGCCTCGCCATCGTCCACTGCCTTGGTGCTCTCGGCGTGGCGTGGTCAATGTGGTCTTGGAATGACTTACATCAGAAGAGTATTGTACGCGGAGAGGCTGGCAGCTGGGTCTGAGGGAGTCCTGGACTAAGGGGTCCTCGGGCGTCCGGCCTGTTAGCCATGGGCCGGACTGATGGGCTGTGAAGATATGAAGACCGAAGACTGCACCCGTGTCTGGATGGGACTCTCCTTGGCGTGGAAGACAAGCTTGGCGACGGGATATGTAGATTCCCTTCTTTGTATCCGACCTTGTGTAACCCTAGATCCTCCCGGTGTCTATATAAACCGAAGGACTTAGTCCGGATAGGAGACTCATTATCATAGCCTTACAAGCTAGATGTCGGTCTCAAACCGGCGGATCTCTGGGTAGGGGGTCCCGAACTGTGTGTCTAAGGCGGATGGTAACAGGAGGCAGGGGACACGATGTTTTACCCAGGTTCGGGCCCTCTTGATGGAGGTAAAACCCTACGTCCTATTGTTTATTCTGATAGTATGAGATCAGAGGGCTAAACCCTAGAAGCTAGCCTATGGTATGATTGTATGTTGTCCTACGGACTAAAACCCTCCGGTTTATATAGACACCGGAGGGGGCTAGGGTTAGACAAGGTCGGTTACAAAGGAGGAGATATACATATCCGTATTGCCTAGCTTGCCTTCCACGCCAAATAGAGTCCCATCCGGACACGGGACAAAGTCTTCAATCTGTATCTTCATAGTCCAACAGTCCAGCCAAAGGATATAGTCCGCTGTCCGAGACCCCCTAATCCAGGAACTCCCTCAGTAGCCCCTGAACCAGGCTTCAATGACGATGAGTCGGCGCGCAGTTTGTCTTCGGCATTGCAAGGCGGGTTCCTCCTCCGAATACACCACAGAAGAGTTTGAATACCAAGGATAGTGTCCGACCCTGCAAAATAAGTTCCACATACCACCATAGAGAGAATAATATTTCCACAAATCCAATCTGCTGACACGTTTTGGGCTTTTAGCAGCATGACATCATGCCATAGCCCAGTAATTATTCGAACCGTTTTTCCCTTAACCAGCCCCGTACATAACGCGAGGCGGTTTCTTGACACGTTTTGTCAAAGCAGAGATCATGTCCCCCTTATTACGGGATTCTGATTAATACGGACGTGGGTAACCCAACGGTGCCTAGGACTCCTAGATTTTAGGCAAGTCCCAAACGGCCACGAGGAGGACGCTTGATATTCACCCTCTTTATAAAGGGACAAGCTTTTACTTTTTTCCCTCGTGCTTAATCGAATCCTTCCCCCGCCTCGAGTTCTAACACCCAAAGCCCAGGTCAGGTGCTTCGGACCTTCAATCATGTCCGGATCCAGCCTTCAAGGCCGGTGGATGCCTTCCTCCGTCACGGAGGAGGACATCAAGAAGTTGAGGGAGGCCAGATACCTGACCGCCGAAATTTCGCATAGGCTGCCCGCCCGAGGGCAGGTCATCCCTACTCCCGAACCCAACGAGAGCGTTGTTGTCTCTCCCACTTTTCTGAGGACTAGGCCTCGCTCTGGATCCCTTTGTTAGGGGTCTTATGTTCTATTACGGGCTGGATTTTCACGACCTAGCCCCGGATTCCCTCCTTCACATCTCATCATTTATTGTCGTTTGTGAGGCCTTCCTCCGCATTACCCCTCACTTCGGCTGTGGCTCAAGACCTTTGATGTGAAGCCGAAGATGGTCGAGGGGCAATGCAGCGTGCGGAGGTGCTCTAATAAGCAAAATTGCTGCGCTCCATGGCCGAAGGGCTCCTTTCCAGAGGTGTCCGGATTGTGGCAACGGGAGTGGTACGTCACATCTCCCCGAAGTGCCAAGTGGGTAGCCGCCCCCACTTCGCTCGGGCCTCCACCACAACTGATGTCATGGATCAGCAGGGGGCTGAGCTGGGTCCAGCCAAGGACGTGCCCATAGCAGAGCCGCATCCGAGATCTCTTCGAGGGAGATTTCAGTTTGGTTATGGTAATGCAAGTTTGCTGGTTCGTCGGTCCAGCCTTGCAAACGCCGGCCCCTCGCATGTGGGAATTCAACCCGGAAGGACCACACACTATTCAGAATTTCCTCGGCCTGACGCACGAGGAGATGTACAAATCGTTCTTCGGACCCCAAATAGAGTGTCCGGACACTACCGGGACGTGGGCCTGAGCAGCAACCGCACCGCGGCCCAAGTAAGTAATCCCATGGCCGAACACACTGTCCTTTTTATTTATCATGACATCATTCTGAAGAATCGCTCTTTGACATGGACTGGATAACAAAGGTGAAGATGATCCGGTTTCGGCCCCCCTTCCTGAAGGCTTGGACAATCCGGTGCTGGAAAAGATGCTCGAGCCAGCACCTTGCCTGGTGCCCTCAAAGGAAGATGAAGGGGGGAATAAAGAGGGCGAAAGCGGGCCTCCATCCGCTACCTATTCCAACCGAGGGAATGAGCGCCTCCGCGAGGGAGGATAACCAAGGGGAAGAATCTGACATTCTCTCGCCCCGGGGAAGGAAGAGGACTACCTCTGAAGATCCGGAAACCAAGGTTTCCAAATGGGAGAAGAAATCTCCACCAGAGGGTCCTGCCTCGGAGGGTGCTCTTGCCGCACAAATGTCCGTGCGGGGATCAGCCCTCTAACGAGCTGTAAGTAATCAAAAAGTACTTAATAGTGAAGATATCCTACCTTACTTCTGAGGAAAATAACCGAAGCATTTATCTTGCAGTTCGGATCTTAGCCCTTCTCAGCAGAGCTCGTCTTCGGGGGATCTTCTTCTCGGAGATGATGGAGAGCGAAACGCCTCCCCCGGACTCCAGCTCAGAACGGGCGACCTTGAAGTGTGTCGGGAGGGTTTCTCCTGATCCGGCAAGGCCAGAAGGTAATCCTATGGCCACCCGAAGTCCCAGTATCCGGCTCTTGAAGAGAGCAATCAAAAGAGTCCGGCACCATCTGGTATGCGGTCGGACGTACTGAAGGATCTGCTAGAGCGAGCGACTATCTCAGAAGAGCACCGTACGTATGGGTACGGTGATTGAAAGGATTTCGTCCGCCGAAAGCGGGTTGCATGAAGCCTTTATGAGTCTACTGACGGGTTTTGAGGTACGTGAAATGATGTACATTTTTGACAGTACCGCACATTTTTAGGTGTGCCCTGTGTAGATAGTAGCCCCTGAGACTCTGGTTGTCGTCGAGAACGGCGGCAAACAGAGGATCATAGTCCCAGGTAATAACCAGACCGCCTTTATGTGCAGGTGGTTGAAGCTCCGGTGGCTAGCCGGACTGATGGGTTTGCCGAACTAAAGCGGCAACTGGATGCGGCAGATGCCGACATCGTGCTTGTTAACAAGCGGCTTGACGAGGCACAGGGTAGGTGATTTTTCTGGTGATCGTCACATATTAAGAGCAGCATGATGCCAGTATCTTTAATATGTTGTGACTGCAGATGGAGCTGCCACCGTGGAGACCCTTCGGGCGGAGCTTGCCCGAGCCAAGGAGCAAGCAAGGAGTAGTAATGTGGCTGAGAGTTAAGAGCCGAAAAGGCCGCGCATTGCGAGAGCAAAGAGAAAATGGCCAAGATGGCTGTAAAGTTAAAAGACACTGCCGACCGTTGCCAGCTTCTTGAAGAAGAAAACCGGGCGAAGGCGACGGACCTGGAAAAGGCCACGATGGCGACCAAAGACACCCGCTCTGCGATGAGAGCGAAGAAGGAGGAGCTGCGTCAAGCCGGGGATATCGCGGCTGGGAAACCCTTTATGCTGCGGAGGAAGTTTGGAGATCCTCGGTATGCCCCTCTGGACCGGCTGTGGAGTTCGGCGGACGCATATCTGGACTTGGCAGCGAGTGCTGTCGATGCGGCCGAATACTTCCGAGATCAAACAGATCGTGAAGTGGACAAGCTATTCTGGTCACAATTTAACGTTCCAGAGCGTCCGCTTCCATTGACTGATCGGCTTGCCGAATGGGCCGAGCTGAATAGATTGTCCGGACTCGCCATGAGGTCTGTTGTGGATCATCTGTGGCCGGAAAGGCCAAAGCCGAACAACTATTTTAGTTTGGTGCAGCAGTTCCTTGGTGCGGTGCCGCGCATTAATGCGATGAAGAGGTCGGTGTGCATAGAAGGCTCGTGGATGGCCCTTGCCCGTGTCAAAACATACTGGGCGGAGATGGATGCCACCACTCTTGCGGCGCAGGGTTCGGCCATAGGCCGAGTGGCTGCCGAGCACTATTTTGAAGAAGTTCTTGAAGGCGCTCGTTCGATAGAGGCCAGTGCTCGAAGAATATTATGTTTAGTGACATGTATTCCCATTGTAAAAACAATGTTTATTGAATTTATCAAGGCTGTATTTATACTTTTGCCGAAAGTATTATGATGCCTCCTGTGCGGCCGTTTATGTATATATGTATATAACCTAAAAGATTGCAGTTGTCGGCTTAAGCCCCCACACATATAATGCGGGGGTGTTCACGGAAGACGCATGTTCACACTTGATCCAACGTCTTGGTCCATTAAGGAGGTGATAGCGCAGCGAACTAGGCAACCGAACTATAATGCTTTAACACTGTCACTTAGCCAGAGGAGTTTGACAGTGGGGCTACTATATAGCCCCTGGTGGCTCCGCACTCATCCGAATTCGGGGTGCGTACATGCCTGGCTGAGAAACGGCCCTTCATTAAGGCGGAGGAATCCTGAAGATTCCGGTAGGTCATCGAGTGATTCACCAATCTCACGCTATATCATGACAGTCAGTTTTCGGCTTTCTCTACTGAGGTGCTCGTCCGGATGAACCAGGGCACTATCGCAGTAGTTCTCCTGGTGCCGCCTTAGCCGATAGAGCAGAACGTAAGGCAGCAAAACACAGGAGCCGGGCAAACCCAACATTTGACCAAAGACATGATTCAGAGCTGATGCATATAAGGCCAAACTCGCGACGCCGAACACTCCCTAAGGTATTCGGTCTTTATGGTGTAAACCGGGCCTAAACAGTGCCCTTTGTAATAGCCCCTGGTCCAGTACGT
>NC_053022.1:454940050-454965792 GCF_003073215.2 Triticum urartu
TACACGATCTCATGGTCTAAGGAAAAGATACTTGACATTGTAGAAAACTCTAGCAAACGAACTATACGATCTTTGTGCTATGTTTAGGATTGGGTCTTGTCCATCACATCATTCTCCTAATGATGTGATCTCGTTATCAATGACATCCAATGTCCATAGTCAGGAAACCATGACTATCTGTTGATCAACGAGCTAGTCAACTAGAGGCTTACTAGGGACATGTTGGTGTCTGTTATTCACACATATTACGATTTCCGGATAACACAATTATAGCATGAAGCAATGAATATATTGATCATATTATCATAACAAGGAAATATAATAATATGCTTTATTATTGCCTTAGGGCATATTGCTCAACATCTCGGATGACTTATGCCCCGTCTAAGAACCCCGGATGGTACCTCAGGAAGACAAATAGGCGAATCACAATGTTTTACCAGGTCTTGGAGTCCCCATCCTTGATGGATGACAGTAACCTCGTCTACTCTTGATTAATATGATGACAGGGGTAGTACAAGAGTAGATCTACACGAGCACTCAAGGAACGGACTAAAACCCTACGTAGCTAGCCCCTATGGGTATGATTGTTTAGGGATAGATAGAAAGAATATATATAAATGAGACTAAAAACACAATTAAACAGGATTTAATAATAAAAAAAACACCAGAGAAAGAAGGGTTAAGAGGTTACAAAACAAAGTAGCAAGTGGTTACAATGGGTTTACGAGAATAGGATCGAGATCTTGAACTATCCAATCGCCAAGAAAGGAGTTCTTGAGCCGTGGGACAAACTAATTTGGTATATGAGATCCAAAGAGAGTAGAGAAAGCAATCTAGCCTAACATAGGACAAGTCTCAGCATCTGGGAGGGAAGGGAACGAAGCGGAGTCTTCAATTCTCTTTTATCGTTTCAAAATAGTCCTGGAGTTCGGTGAAAGGTCATTAGTCAACCGGCTACCCGAACCACCTAATATCTCCGAGCTAGCTCAGTGCTATCTGATATGTCGTTATGACTGACGAAGTCCGGACGGCGCAGCCTTTTATTGTCTTCGCTTCAGCACAAGGCGGGTATTCCTCCCTCAATTCTTCATAAAAGTTGTAACCACCCAGCAGTAGTGCGGGACGGGCTCAGAATCTGAACAAAATAAGGCGTTCACACAGATAATGGTGCCATAACGAGCAAGAATAATATTAGCACAAATTCGGTGTATACTGTCTCTGACGACTAGTTCTAAGGCAGCGTGACATCACGAAGCTGGTTTGCGAGGACCTAGAGGCGGAATAATGGTGTTTCGCGTAATCGTTTTCGAGTCTCTCGCACCCTCAGCGTGTTTTCCTGAGGGCGGTTATGCTTTGTGCTACTCGCTACTATGTATCAAGCAAGGTATAAGATCGTGTCCCCTTTGTTTTATGGGGAATGTTCTTACGTTTAAATAATACGGTAAACGTGGGTAGAGCCCAACGCCGAAAGAAAGTAGGTGCTCAGGCCATGCGGGAGAAGCCTTGGGTGAGGCGGCTTGGAAGCACCCAGACGAGTTTGGTGTATGGCGTAGGCTTGGGGACGAAGAGGTCCATTGGCGGGCCCAGGCCATCCCAAAGGGCGGCGCGGGATAAGGATCCTCCCCTTTTTTACCTACGCCTCTTGATCCTCCTTTGCCTTCAATCTTGTGCGACGCTCTCGCTCTCTGCCTTGACGTCCAGCAGGATGCTCCCCCAGCAGCTCCAACTGCTATGGAGCCTTGATGGGCCTCCACTTCGCTCTGGACCTCCGACGGTGAAGGGACTCATTCCTCACCTTGCCCTCAGCCGCTCCTTTAAGAACACTACATACAATCGCTTCTTGCCGAGGTCCATTAGCGGGAGGCACGTGGAGGTGTCTCCTCCAGTCTACGGAGTCGTGCTTCATGATTAGGTCTTTTCCCTATAGAGGCCGGATACTGTCCCAAAAGACAAACCAGTCTTGTCAGCGCACCGGCTTCCTGAGGAGGGGCAGCTTCTCCCCACCCCAAGGCCCCATGAGAGGGTAGTATTTCTTCCCCACTTCCTCCGCGGACTGGGTTTTCCTCTCCACCCATTTGTCCGCGGGCTCATGTTCTACTATGGCCTAGATTTCCACGATCTGGCCCCGAACTTCATCCTCAATATCTCGGCGTTTATCGTCGTGTGCGAGGCTTTCCTCTGCATTCGCCCCCATTTCGGCCTCTGGCTCAAGACCTTCAACGTCAAGCCAAAGGTGGTGCGCGGCAACCAGGCGGAGTGCGGAGGTGCCATGGCGGGCAAAATTGCCAACGTCCTATGGCTCGAGGGCTCCTTTGTGGAGACCTTGAAGGGGTGGCAGTCAGGGTGGTTTTACATCACCGAGCCACGCGATCCGAAGTGGATCGCAGCCCCTGAATTCCGATCGGACCCCCTACGCGGCTCACGTCCTGGAAGGAGACGAGCTTGTCGTGGGGCGACGAAGAAGAGTTGACCGGACTGCAAAAATGCATCCAGTCCCTGGTGAACAAGCAGCTCAAGCTTGTCAACGTAATCCAGGTCATGCTCGTCCACCGGATCCTTCCGTGTCAAGAACGGGACTTCAATTTGTGGGAGTTCAACCCGGCGCAGCACCGAACTCTGAGCAGGCTCTTCGACACGACGTACGAAGATGTCTGGAGGGGGCTAACCAAAGGCGCCGAGGCTCCCACATCCGCCTCCGAAGACCGCGGATTCAGCTCGCAGCGTCCTGCTGGCGAGGTAAGATATTTCCATCTTTTACAGGATGTTAAGTTTTTTCATAGTTTGACTCTATGCGGGATCTAAACTCCCTCACCTTTGACAGGATTGGCGGGAGAAGTCCGGACAGATTAACTGTCCGGCTCCCTTGCCCGAAGACCCAGCCCCTGCTCTCCTAGAGAAGCTGCTGGTTCCGGCACCTTATGTGGTGCCGGAGAAGAAGGCCAAGAAGAAGAAGGCCACGGGGACTCGAAAGAGTTCCCGGCATATGGTGGTGTCGGACTCGTCGTCCGACGAGTCCGAGACGCACTCCTCGTGAAGACGAGGAGGAGGAAGAAGAAACCTCTCCCCCTCCAGCGGGGGGAGAGAAGAGGAAGGCCGCCCCAGTAGGGGAGGCCGAGGGTCCAAGAAGAGGAAAACCCCTCCGCCGGACTACGTCCCCGACGCCGACGAGGACGAAGAGGAGTGGCCGGACAGGGCCAAGCGTCCGGCGAAAATCGTAAGTGTTCGGATACCAGAGTAACTCGTGATATTCCTTTTGTTGCACAGCTTTCCCTAATGTCGGATATAATCATGCAGCCCGCCCAAGGACGGGCTCGACGAGTCGTCGAGCGGCTCCCTGGATTCATCGGACGTGAATTCAGTTCCGCCCGCTGCTTCCCCCTGTGCTGCGGATGACGCCGAAGTGGCGTCGCGACAAGCTCCGGGGCGAGAGGAGGTGGTCCAGGAGGAGCCGCGAGGCGACCTCCCGGACTCCAGGAGTGAAGGGGACAAGACCCCCCTGGGCTCCAAGTCCGGCTTTAAGCCGGACACTGCGCCGGAATCATCAACGGTTCCGGACCGCGGTAGGCGAACTCCTGCCAAGAGGAGCAAGCCTACTGAGCCGGCGTCCTCCGTCCAACCGGAGGCGCCGGACAATCTGCTGGAGGAGCTTAAGGGCGCCTCCATCGACGAGGAGCACCGTGCCATCATGAGTACGGTGGTCCAGAAGGTTCGGTCCGCCAAAAGCGGACTGACTGAAGCTTGTGCTAGCCTTCTAACAGGCTTCGAGGTAAGTAAAAATATGTAAAAATATTACCGTATAGACAGTAGCCCCTGATGCTCTGTTTGGCGTTCGGAAAGAAAAGCCGAATAGAGGATCTATTAAATATCGCAGGAGTCTAACTAAAAAGGAGTCAATATACGTATGCAGGCTTCGCTGCTGGCCACCGCCGCACTGACTGCGGAGGTGGGTGCCCTGAAGCAGGGCCTCGAGCGGACCGAGCAAGAGCTCGGCCTTGCCAAACGGCAGCTCGAGGAGAAAGAAGGTAAGAGATACCTTATAGAAAAAATGCCTATAGGAAGGCGCAATTGCAAAAAATGACAGGAGTATACTGCTTATTGTAGGGGCCACAACTGAGGTGGCGACCCTCAAGCAGGCGCTGTCCGAGGCCGAGAAGAAAGCGGCCACGGAGCGCGCCGAGCGGGAGAAATTTGAGGCGCAGGTCGGCGAGGTGCGGCAAGAGCTTCAGGTTCTCATGCAAAAACATGAGAGTTTGGAGCTCGACTCGAAGACGCGAGCGTCCGAGCTTGCTGCGGCCCTTAAAACTGCCAAATCTGCCAAGGCCGAAGCCCAGAAGGCCCTCCAGGAATTGGATGCGGTGAAAAAATATCCACGCCCTTCGAGCGCCGTTCGGGTCCTGCGGCGTTGCATTATTGCTGCCACTCGCTTATGTATGAAGCAGGACCACTATAGGTACTCAGAGAGTCTTGTAAGGCGTGACTTTCTCTACGTTAGCAGCGCGCGTGAAGATCGAACAGGAGGGCGGCATGCGGTAGAGGGGCGAAGTAAAGGCCGCTATGGCTACTTCGCGCGGTGGCATTCCGTGTCAAGATGTCGAGATGGCTGGGCGGTCCTGGCCTATTTCTACGACGACGGTCGTCCGCTGAGGACACGGCGCTGCCCGACGTGAAAGGTGTTCTGGTCTCAGGTACGCTGAGGTCGTTCTTAGCCGGCTCTTGGACAACCCCTGCCTGCCCTGGGCTTGCAAGCGACCACTTGCTGCAACAGCAAGCGCTTCGGTCTGTTCAGGTTGATAGCGGAGGGAATGGCTCCTTACACAGGCGTTGGGTAGCCGACTACGTGCCCTTCTGGCAAGGCTTCAAAGTCTCTACGGGCTTCGCTGCTCCCTGGCTAGAGGAGGTCTCTGCTGGCTGGGAGCATACTGTTCTGCGACCTCGGTGGCGCGCGAGGCTGGGTGGGAGTGTTCGTTCCCATTGGCGTCTGATGGGAGTCTCGAGTGAACCCAGCGCGTCCGTCGGACCATCGAAGAGTGCCCAATAAGGGAGCCTTGCTGGTGTCACAAAGGGGTGGCACATGGGGTCTCAAGCTTCTCGTTACCAGCCGCTAGAGCACTAGACTCGGGCTGTACAGGGAGGGGCACCGCGCGCGCAATGGCAGCCAGAAATCGCAAGCCCGAAGAACTATTGACAAGGATGTTCTTGGTGGTGCCCGCCTGGGGACCCTAAGGGGCAGAGTATCTGGGGTGAGCCGGGTCTGACAAGGTGCTTGATACCTTTTCCCCATATTTCTCCTTCCACGCAGGGGCGAGCAGTGGCTAAAGAGGAGGTGGGAAAAAGCGGAAAAGAGGGGAATGAGGGGGCAACTGATCTTTTTTCAATATCTGACACTCTAAATCGAGTCGTCACCAATATTTAATTCAATTAATGCTAGTCCTTTAATCACACTTTGTCTTCTGTAATGCTTTGTACCTCGTATTGCATGTCAACTGAAAGAGATAAAACTTGCCCGGGGTACCGTGCATGTATAGTTGTACAGTGCAGAGGTGGAGTGCCTATTGCTTATAATTAAATTGAGATTCCCGGCAGGATAATCTCTGAACTGCACCCTTCTCCGTTGCTACCAGAGAATAGATGTTACCTGGAACAGACTGAGGTGCCAGGCCCTCGGCCCACTCTCTTACCAGGAAGCACAACTCCGATCCATGCTCGGTTGAAGCATCCAATTCAAGCATAAGGATGGGAAATGCGCCTATAGCATTGCCAATGAGTTATAGAAGGAGCTAGTAGTGTATCTTCTCTCTTGGTCAGCGGCCCGATGTTTATATGCACAAAAAACTCGCGAAGTGGCAAAAGTCGTACGGTACTCTCTTCTCGTTCCCCAATGCCTAGCTCATAGACGGTAGCAGTGGTGCTGTGTGCCTGATGAGCGTTCTTGGAACAGCCGTGAGGTCGCCCATAATTTTACTTCGCCATTGATCTGTGCGCTCCGGATCGTGAGGGCTTAGAGACAGGAGTCGCACGCCACAAGGAATGGCACAGTGCCATTACTATCGCACACTCAATATATGATCTTCGAAACGATCTCAAAATCTACTCCGGTGCGAGAACGTCTATAATTTAACACAATGTCGCGCGCGAGGCGGACGACACGGAGCTTCCTCAGGCACGGCCTCGTCAGGCTGGCTCGCGAGGAGGCGGAGAGATCAAGGGGGTACCTCGCGAGGTGCCCGTGACGCAAGCCATGACGACTCAGGGCGCCAGGCGGGTGCCAGCGCGCGCAGCGTCCTTCTTTCCTCTTTGGTGCAAAGGGGGCAAGCGCAGCCGCGGAGTACCGAGGCATCAGGCAAAGGTTGCCATTTCGGTGCAACGGACCAAGACCAGGAGGACTACGAGACGGAGGTCACCGTGGAGCCCAGGACGGCGTCATCACCAGAGCTTTGCGCAGGCGAAGACTGCTTTTGTCAGGATAGTTGATACTTGCTGTCCCCCTTCAAATTAGCCCGCCATTGTTGGCTCCCTTCCCGCTCAATATTTGGGAAGAGGACCAGGGCCTCTATAAATAGGACCAGCCCCACATAGCAAGGGGGGGTTCGGTTCGGTTCGACGGCAGAAGCAGAGTAGAGAGAGAGAGAGAAAGGTGGCTGAACTCCTCCTAGCAGTTCATCGCCCCAGCCAAGAACAGACCCTCGTGAGGCTGTTCTTCCTTGTATTGTTCATCATCATCAGCCCCAGGAGGCAATCCACCAACCACACACTGGAGTAGGGTATTACACCACAACGGTGGCCCGAACCAGTATAAATCTTGTGTCCCTTGTGCAGTTCTTTTAGTAGTTTAGATCTTTGCGAGGCGGGGAGGTAGAAGGCGTAATCTCCGCGCGCACCCCAGTGTTCGAACCTTAAGGGTCTGCCGGAACCCGAAATCCGACATTTGGCGCGCCAGGTAGGGGTGCGCCGGAATTCGTCGTCCACCGCTCCGTTCTCCTCCGACCGTCGCATCCATGTCGACGCTCGTCGGGCCCGCGCCGAGCGCCGGGCCGCCATCGCTTCTCGCATCGCCCAGATGGCGCCCGTCGGTGGACATCCTCATCGTTCTCCGTCGCCCGTCAACGCCGCCACCGGCCCGGCGGGGCGAGCAGCAAGCGTCGTCCTCAGCATCCGTCCGTGCGGCAAGACGGCCGCACCGCTACTCCATCGCCCGCACCAGCTGGTTCTTCGTTCCGCGCGCTCCGCGCCCTGGAGGCTCGAGCTGCGCTCTCGCGGCAACGAGCTCCTGCGCTCGCACCCCGCCGACGACGTCTACGGGGAAATGGCTCGACCGCGTCGCCGAGCTCGTCCGCGCGCAGGGGGCTCTCCTGCGCCGTCCCATCGCGCTACACCAACACCCCCGGTCGTCGCGGCCCTCCTGGGCGGCTCGCAGGCGCCGCCCACAAGTCACCACGTCAAGCCGTTCATCCGCCGGGTCAGCGCCGCTTCCACGCGGCAGGGGGCTCCCCTGGATCCGGGCGGCGCCCGAGACCGGCCTGACCTTCAGCTCGGAGGACCACCCCTCCAACTCGGCCTGCTCGGGTGCGCTCCCCATGCTGTGCACCCCCACCATCTGCCAGGTGGCCGTCACCAGAACCTCATTGATGGCGGTGCGGGCCTCAGCGTCTCTCGGTCGAGGCCTTCAACCTCCTCCGCATACCCCTGGAACGGCTGCAACCCAGCCAGCCCTTCTCAGGCGTTGGGGGCGGATCATCCAGCTCCTTGGGACAGATCCGGCTCCCAGTAACCTTCGGCACCTACAACAACTTCGCGTACGGAGCTGGTCGACTTCGACATCGCCCCCATCGGCCTCCCCTACAACGCCATCCTCGGCTACCCAGCGCTGGCCATCATGGCCGCGGTGGTCCTCACCTGCACGGGGACACCGGGGATGCGCTGCGGGTGCTCAAGCTCGCCTTCAAGACAGCGGGCGTCGGCACAGCCCGCCGACTTGGAGCCCCCCGAGCCCAAGGGGGCTGCACCCGCCAAGAAGAAGCAGTTGTTCACCCAAGACAAGGCAGAAACCAAGCAGATACCCGTCGATGAGGACGGGTCCACCAACGCCACTTTCACCATAGGCGCCCACCTCAAACCCGAGCAGGAGGAGGCCCTGGTCGGGTTCCTGCGCGCAAACAAGAAGGTATTCGCTTGGGAGCCGGACCAGTTGGCAGGGATCCCCAGGAGTGTAATCGAGCATCACCTCAACGTGTGCCCCAACGTGCGCCCTGTGAAGCAGAAGGCCAGGCGGCAGTCCACAGAAAAGCAGGCCTTCATCGTCCAAGAGACCCGCAAATTAGAGGCCGCTGGGGTCATCCGAGGTCCGATACCCAGATTGGTTGGCCAACCCTGTCGTTGTGCCAAAGAAGGGAGGGAAGGAGCGTATGTGTGTCGACTTCACCAACCTCAACAAAGCATGCCCGCAAGATCCGTTCCCGCTCCCCCGCATCGACCAGATCGTCCTGGAATTCCACTGACAAGACTCCTGCGATCTGTTATGCTTCATGGATGCCTTCTCTGGATATACAGCCAGTTGATCTACAGATGGTGGTAGAAGGGTAGAGGGACAGATAGCTGATGAGATATATATGAGTATGTAGAGATGTTATATTGTGCCTTATAATGACAGTCATTTTCAGCTTTTCCCCACTCGCACGGTTGTGCACTCTAGGGCATCGGCTCGCTCCCAGCTTTAACGCAGGTGGGAGCGAACCTTGCAGTGTCATATGCGGCTTGATTTAGGCATGCTTAATTCAGCTTCGGGTATAGCGAAACGTAAGCGCAGCTCCGATAAAATCCAGTAGGAGAGACAAAGGTGGTTGCAAAGGACTTACCTCAGATCTGTTAGATATGGTCTATGAGTGCGTAGCCCAAGATCTTTGGCGAGATGATAGTCGCTCCACTAGGGCCGATAGTTCGGGGTGCCGATTGGATCACGCACGTCGTCAGAAAACGATGTGAGCGCTAACGGCTCAGGCCACTTCTCACAAGGAGAAGTTATATGGTTGTTGAGTAGGTGCTCTGAAGCTCTGGCTATTTTGCCGTACCATAGTGTGTAGGATGCAGCAGTTATTAATAAACATATATATAAAAAGAGGGTAACTAGCAAAAAATAGACATAAAAGCTATGCATTGTTTATCAGAAAGGCTGATATGAAAGCTGCAGAATGATACAAATAGTGCGATGAGCATGAGGACTACAGACATCTGAAGCTGCGAATAGGACAGCCAAACATAATTGTGGAGGACTGTCATTTCATACACACGGTGCGCGTGGCCAGGCGGCCCGCGGACTCTCTCGTAACTGTTCGACAAATACAGGTTGCCGGCGCTTCATCTCCATAGCTGTCGCAGTGAGGAGGCGACCAGCCTGGTAGTTTCTTCTAATATTGTGGCGTCTGAGCATTGTCTAAAGCTAAAATTAGGCGCTGCGCGATTCTCTGGTAGTGCGGTATGGTATGTAAGTGCCCGGCAAAGGGTTTCAGAATTCCGGACGGCGCTCAAGCGATACGAATTACGTCCGAAGTATGGACCTGAGAGTAAGAGAAAGAAAGAAGGAATCCGGCAGCCCCTGGTGCGGTTTAAGCCGTATTTCGGGCGTGCCGTGATAGTGCCCCTTCCCCTGTGCCCATGGTATTTCAAGAGCGTAGTTATGTACGCGAAGCACTGGTTTCGCTATATCGCGAGGGCTAGGGTTGGGGCCGCATTGCTACGCTAGCTCGGAACGTGCCAGGCGGTCTTGTTGTAGGGTACTCCGGGCTGCTTGACAGTGTCCGGCTTTTTGAAGGCCGAACTGGAGAACTGCCTAGAGAGGCTGCTTTGTACTTCTGCTGCGAGCGCTGCCATGTGTGCTCCTCCGTTCGGAGGGAGCGTTCAGTGTTCCCATTGACCGTGATTACTCCTCTAGGGCCTGGCATCTTGAGCTTGAGGTATGCATAGTGCGGTACCGCGTTGAATTTTCGAATGCGGTTCGCCCGAGCAGTGCGTGATAGCCACTACGGAACGGGACTATGTCGAAGATTAACTCCTCGCTTCGGAAGTTATCCGGAGATCCGAAGACCACTTCTAGTGTAACTGAGCCTGTACAGTTGGCTTCTACACCTGGTATGACGCCTTTAAAGGTCGTTTTGGTGGGCTTGATCCTCGAGGGATCTATGCCCATCTTTCGCACTGTATCCTGGTAAAGCAGGTTCAGGCTGCTGCCGCCGTCCATGAGGACTCTTGTGAGATGAAATCCGTCAATGATTGGGTCTAGAACCAATGCGGCGAAAGCCGCCATGACGATGCTAGTGGGGTGGTCCCTTCGATCAAAGGTGATCGGGCAGGAGGACCATGGGTTGAACTTTGGGGCGACTGGCTCCATCGCGATATACGTCCCGTAACGCACGCTTCCGCTCCCTCTTGGGAATGTGGGTTGCGTATATCATGTTCACCGTCCGTTTGCGGGAAATCCCTTCTGTCCACTGTTGTTCGGCGGCCTGGGCTCCTCCTCGTTGTCGCTATGCAGCCCCTTGTCTTTGTTTTCGGCTCTTAACTTGCCTGCCTGCTTGAACACCCAACAATCCCTGTTGGTGTGATTGGCTGGCTTTTCGGGGGTGCCATGTATCTGGCACAAGCGGTCGAGTATTCGGTCCAAACTGGACGGGCCCTGAGTATTTCTTTTGAATGGCTTTTCCGTTGACCGGATTTGTAGCCTCGGAATCCGGCATTAACTGCCGTATCCTTCGTTGCTGTCGCTGTTAACGCGGCGCTTTTGTTTGTTCCGACGCGACTTGTCACTTTTGTCCTTGGTATTCGAATTACCAGGGTTCTTGGTTAAATTGTTGCTGCGAGCTAGCCAGCTGTCTTCTCCCGCGCAAAAGCGGGTCATGAGTGTCGTGAGGGCTGCCATAGATTTCGGCTTTTCCTGTCCCAGGTGCCGGGCAAGCCACTCGTCACGGGTATTATGCTTATATTGGGCCTAAGGCCTCTGCATCCGGACAGTTCTATCCTGATTCGGGCCGCCTAGGCCCATAATGCGTCGGGACAGGGGTGCACTATACTGGGTGGTCTATTTTTGTTAGGACGGTGTACCTCATGCTTGTCGCAATTCCGCACGTAGGCGCACGGCAGCTAGTCTGCTGACAGGTCGAGATTCGTTTGTATCGGCTTAGGTCATCGGCGTGTGTGGTGGAGTCGACTTAGGCATAAGAGGTCTGACCTGAAGTTGTCAACGGAATGCGGCGGCTTCATCGGTAGACTTCCTCCTACATGAAGTGAGTTTGCTGGCAAGCTATTAAGGCCCAATGCCTGGGCCAGTGGGCTTGATCTCTAAGCTCTTGAGTGGAGACGGATGAGGCTCTTGATGGTGCTGTGGGTAAGGCTGGCGCATACGTGCGGCCTGTGGACTCAACCTGAGAACAGGAAGGCTTCAATTATTCTTATCGGCCACTCGCTGGTAATAGTCACTTGTGTACTTCATGCAATGGGCGGCCAAGGTTCCAACAGTTAACGAGCGGTTGCTGTAGATGGTTTTTTATTAGATAGCTATTGAGGAGCCTCAGCGGATTGTTGAATCGACTTCCATACTTATCGTGGTGATGAAAATCATTGCGAGGCGCTATGCGCGAGGCCGCTTCTCTCGCTACTCTAGCTGCGCCTCTGTCATATCTTACTCGACAAGAACAGCTGTACGAAGGGAGCAGTTCTGGTGGCTTGATAGTGAGGATCGGGTCCAGCCTGAGCGGGCTATATAGATGGTGAAGTGTTCCCCAAGTGACGGAATTATACCTGTGTGACTGTTCAGGCCGATAGGTGTGGCGCCACTTGCGCGAATCGTAGATAGACATATGGAGTTTGCCTGTCTTGTCTCCCAGGATGTCGGAGGTAGATTAGTTGCCGTCCAGACGGTTACGGCGCATTGTTCCGTGCCTTAGTATGTATAGGAGAGATAGGGGAGATGGTTGAGTGGAGGGCCAGGAGGCCCTATCGTAGGATCCGTCGCACGCAAGTGTCTGGTTTACGGAGCTCTGCAAATAGCGTCTATGCCGAGTGGTCGATATGTCGCATAGTCTCCTCGTCAATTCACGCGAAGCAGTACAGGAGCGACCGACTGAGAACCTGAGGAAGAGTTACTCCCAGACAACGCCTGCCTTAGGAGGCACTCGGATAATTGTGGGATCGGTCGACGCTCCCAGTAGGCCCCGCTCTTGCTCGTGGGCCTAGGACGAAGAAGAGGCCTCTTGGCCTCGGGAGATCTCTAACAGCATAGCTGGCACCGCGAGCTACTTGACGGCAGGGGACTCGGAGAAGGAGGAGGAGGGCGGTGGCCGCCAGCACGCATACTGCAATCAGAGATCGGAGAAGCGTTCCTAAAAGCATCACACTAAGCGACCAGAAGGGAAATGCAGCGATGTAGCGGCCTCTAGCCTGCGCGACACCTGGAGGACAAGACAAGGCAAACACATATCGCATTAGGTCATCGCGATTCAACGGGAGGCAAGAGAGAGGGGAAGGGAGCTACACGCGGTGAGAATGTGTCATATCGCGGAACTCAGCGTGACAACTATATTCGTTGCCCGGGCGCGACACTGGATCGGCCAAAGATGATCATCGGTCACGCAGTGCGCTTTTATGGCCCACCGGGGCTCGAGCCGAACCCCACAGAAAAGCTCCTTCGGTCGCATGGCCGTCGTGATATAGGTCGAACTAGTGGACACAGAATTGATGGAAGAGCCGCGGCTAGTGTCCACGCCCATAGCCTACGTAGTCCATCAGCCAGTCCAAGGAGCGCATTGATCAGACGCTATTTATCCCGTGTATCGTTCAGGATCAAATGCTCATGAGTCGCCGGGTGCTAAGCACAATACCTCTCGAGTAAACACTCGTTTGGATAGCGTAGGCGAGGTGCTACTCAGTAATAGATTTCTTTAGCAGTATGGATCGAGGATTATCCTCTCTGTCCATAGAAGTTATGGAGCAAACTTGCGGCCAGATAGATTGGGTACATAGAAGTAAAGGTGCTCAGCCATCCAAATCGCTGCGGGCTTCGGGTCACACAATTCACTTTCACTGGAGGATGGAGGAGTGGTGGTTGGCGTGTTAATAAGCTTCCAGCAAACTCCGGAATGCATCAATTCAGAATCAGACAACGGTCGAGCAGTTTCACTCTTGGAGGGACCTCGGAAGCCCCAGTAAAGATCTGCCTTGACAATCTCATATAAACACAGGCAGCGTAAGATCATTATGTGCGACCACAAACGCCGATGACCTAACTTCAGGAAACACACACTATGATGTGCTCGAGCCTCACGAATAAAGTCGGCCCCCGCGCGCAGGCAAAGTCTAGGCACCACACGGGTCTCGGACGGACAAGAGAAAAACCAGATGTTGGGGGATTCTGTCGCGAGCGCGGACGATCGAGCCATCTAGGAAGCAGTGTCACTTAGCAACTGCATAAGATTAGTGCGCAGTGAGATAGATGAGTATGGCGGCACCTGAGGCTTACAAGTCCGGTGTTGCAGTGAGACCAGCCGAAATCTACCGTGGCACCAGCCCTACCAAACGCGGAGCCTACAACATCCGAACGGGGACTGGGGGAGACGTCTTCCTGCTCTCATCGTGCGTAGGTACTACAGAGCGAGAAAGCGCTGGTCTAGCTTCTACCTAGCTACAACGATTCAGAACCAAGAACCACGTCGTGGTCCGATCGCGGGTCCTGGCATTTCGACATACAAGAGGGCACGCACAGCAGGGTTACGCACGTGACAATAGTCGCGTCGGAACCGGGAAACAGAAAGCAGGCCTCGCGTGCTAGGAGCGAGGAACGGGCAGCGGACACGAGCAGCCCCGGCTGGGCGAGCGGGCGAGGTAGACAACGAAATCAGGCGCATGGCTGACACACGATTGCCTCCACTGCTGCAGGATTCCGGGCTAATAAACATCGCCAGATTCCTATAGAGACGAGAGGATAGCCATTCAAGAACCAAGATAACAGGAGGTCTCTAGGCCCGCCAGGTTTTCTTTTCCAGTGGGGAGGCCGGCTGGGCAGATAAATACTTCTCGCACAATGTGAGGGCGGTTCAAGCCGGGTTGCTTTCATGTTTCCAAGGAGTTGGTGCCAGATGACACCCGACTACCGCACTTTGGAAGATATCAAGGAGGGAGTGCGGTCCAGAATGAACGGAACATCCAGCACCGCATCCGGAGGTTCTACCCCTGAAAAGGCCCAGAGCCTGTGAAGCAAGGCGAGTGCCTGTGAGCAAGGCGAGCCTATGAAGCTATCGCGTTTTGGAAAAGGCCCGGAGCCTGTGAAGCAAGGCGAGTGCCTGTGAAGCTATCGCGTTTTGGAAAAGGCCAAGCCTGTGAAGCAAGGCGAGTGCCTGTGAAGCTATCGCGTTTTGGGAAAGGCCCGAGAGCCTGTGAAGCAAGGCGAGTGCCTGTGAAGCTATCGCTTTTGGGAAAAGGCCCAGAGCCTGTGAAGCAAGGCGAGTGCCTGTGAAGCTATCGCGTTTTGGAAAGGCCCAGAGCCTGTGAAGCAAGGCGAGTGCTGCTATCGCGCTTTGTGGAAAAGGCCCAGAGCCTGTGGGCTATCGCTTGGAAAAGGCCCAGAGCGCTTGATAGCAAGGGAGCTGCGCAATAAGTGAAAGGACTATAGTGGCACTCTTTGCACACAGGATAGCAGAGTAGCACTAGGTAAAGCAAGGCGAGGACGCGGTGTGGAAGCTATCGAGCCCAGTGCGCGCCGTGATATCATGAGGAACAGTCCGGCACGAATGGTAGGTTGCCAAGCTGCCCAATGGTCAGTCGGAAGACGCTGTTGGAACCATGACTCACGTTCAGACACACCAGCCAACCCACCAGTAATCCAAAAGAATAGGGGTGTGGCGGTGATAGACCGGCGCGCGATGTATCTCGCAGACGTTGCTAGCGTGCTCGATGTGACGCAGCAGTCGGCCCTCCCAGGCAGAGTTCAACTCTCCCCATGGTCTTCCTAGCCGCCGACCAGTCACCTTTGTGTCGGCAAGGACAAAAAACCACGTAGCTTCCCCTGAGGCTAGCAATAGCTGATAACGTCGGAGAGCTAGGATCTTATGTTTGCGCAAGTTGGCTCTCTGGGAAGGGCCGCGAGACTCCATTTTTAGACTTGTTGGATCTATGTGTTCGATCCTTCGGCTCTCTTCCTCAGGATATTCTCTATAGTATAGAGGGTCAGGTCTGAGCTGAACAATGTTCTTGTGTAGCCTTGAGCGGATATTCGGTGATTGACGAGCCTTCAGATGGAGCATAGAATCCCCTATGTCCGAGGTACAAAGCCCGACTCCACTGGTCATCGGTTATTCTTTTGGAGACAGGCAGATCACCTTACCGCGTGTGAGGGCCAGGACTGTAATGGAGCGGCTTTCAGGTTACAGCTGGGTAGAATGGTCTCTTACTGGGGTATCTTCTCCAGAATAACTTCAGAAGAGGATGTGGAAAGGATCTAATCTTCCGTGGCGATCACCGGCTTTCACCCCTCACAGATCTCCGACGCCCGGGTCTGTCGTTTGTGGCTAATCGGGACACACGCACCAACACTGACGGGCGGGCCGAAGACCGCATTCGTCGGCAAAATTAATGCGGTCTCGCCCCCCACCGGGGTCGGGAACTATCCACGCTCGGGCACATAGCCGGAAGGAATGGTAACGAAAAACGATGATTAAGCAATAACCCAAACACGCCCCCGGGGCTCCGCACTATTGTCTTTGTTACGCAGGAAAAAGGGAAAAGGAAGAACAAATCCGGCGCGGCTCGCCTCACACCGGCCCGCAGGGAAGGCCCGAGCTGCCTCCGGAGCTCAGGCGGACTCCCTCTCGCGCTTCACCGCGGGCACTATGCATACCTCAAGCTCAAGATGCCAGGCCCTAGAGGAGTAATCACGGTCAAATGGGAACACTGAACGCTCCCTCCGAACGGAGGAGCACACGGCAGCGCTCGCAAGCAGAAGTACAAAGCAGCCTCTCTAGGCAGTTCTCCAGTTCGGCCTTCAAAAAGCCGGACACTGTCAAGCGCGCCCGGAGTACCCTACAACAAGACCGCCTGGCACGTTCTGAGCTAGCGTAGCAATGCGGCCCCAACCCTAGCCCTCGCGATATAGCGAAACCAGTGCTTCGCGTAACATAACTACGCTCTTGAAATACCATGGGCACAGGGGAAGGGGCACTATCATGGCACGCCCGGCCCGAAAATACGGCTTAAACCGCACCAGGGGCTGCCGGATTCCTCTTTTTTTCTCTCTTACTCTCAGGACTCCATACTTCGTCGACCCGTTCGGCAATTCAACTCGCGGCAGCCCCCGCGGCGCTATTTTTTCCCAAACACGCCTCACGGTCAAGAATGGTGTCGTCGCCGTGCGAGAACTTTTGAAGTGGTAGGGGTGCACCTGCGGACAGGTCATAAGCATTAATGCACAGATCTCATGGGGGCAAAGGGACGCTGCCAAAGCGGGGGAGAGGAGCACGACAAGGGACAACGTGCCGTATGGAATCGGCAGCGTGTTCCTCCTGCCTGATTGCGGAGGGAGACTTCAGGGAGACGCCAGATAGGGTACTAGGGCTGCAGCAGCGGTCCGGCACTGTGTGATTCCTATGAGATGGCCAAGTGCTCGCCGGCGCTGGCCCCTGGCCGCCGGGCGCCGCGAGAGTCGCCTAGGAGGACAATGGGTTAGAGAGAAGTCATGTGACGCTTTATCTTAGCTCGCTTTAGGTCGCCGAGTACTCCGTGGAATCGTATCGTTACCGCTTTCACTAACAGTGCTCATGGCGCGTCTACTCCTACTCAAGAACACAGATGCCATAGGCTTGGGTTCGTCTTTTGGGGTGTTATGCGCCAGCATTACCTGGAGCCTGCCTTTTCTATATATGGTTTATTAATAACCGATGCCTGCGGCGGTCCTCGGCAGATACTATTGCGCTCACGGCAAACTGGCCGCAAAGGGCCTTCCTTAGGGTCACCCATGCTGAAGATCACTATCACCTATGGCTGTGCACGAAGGGCTCCGTGGGAGCCCTTTCACAGCAGTGGGGCGCTGGCCACCACGGACTCTCTGAGGAAGCGGCTATAGCGCACTACTCATCTGTCGCATCGCTCCGAATCATGTTTTGGGTCAATAGTTGTTTGCCCGGCCTCCTATGTTTTGTGGTGCTTGTGGAGAGAGGACCGCCTGATATAGACTGAGACTAAGCTAAGGGAGCACTAAGGCACGTTTACACCCTTTCACTCATAGAGAAATGGTGGATTGCTTCCGGAACGGGCCATTGAAGGAGTTCGATAAGAGGAGAAGCAAGGGAGGTGAGGCAACATAGAGAATCGCGGCCATCCAGCTGGGGCGAAAGCTAAAACTGACTGTCCACTCAGGGCTATTAGTGCGCGTCGAGCCAGACCGACGCGGTGCTGTTCGGAATCACGAAGGGTGATTTATTTCGAGACCAATTATGAACACAGGTGCTTTTAGTCGCCTGCGTGGTGAACTCGACTCGACGAGCGGAAGGCCCATGGCTTTGTCCGGCCAAGGCAATGGATTAGCGCCTCGGGTACCGGGTCGCGGTTCTGGTGCGTGAAGTACTGAGGGAACGCGCGCTTCAGGCTGAAACTCATTTAAAAATTATAGAGTTCCTATGGGCTAAGAGTGCCGGGAGAGTGTTCTAGGCAGTATTTGTCCGATTGGCCAGCGTTAGTTCCTTTGTTTCTGACCTGTTGGGCGGCTCCTTCTCCTTCGAGCGGACCAATATTGTGTGGGTATCAGGGTCCATAATTTCTTCTAGTGGTGAGAGAGAAAGAGCGCTCAGGTTTATCTCGAACACCCCAGCACTAGTGGCATGGGGGAAGAAGCCGACGATTGGCCATCTCTCAATTTTTTGATAAACGGCCGCACAGAAAGTAATATTTTAAATTCAAGCATTGCTTAGCGCATATGAACAAGTTTTCAGCGCACAGGATAACACGAGCGAGTTCATTCAAAAATTACATCCTTGGTACATTCATCCGCCACAAGGCGGGCACCAGCAAGAACATCCTTGTAATAGTTCTCGGGCTTGCGATGCTCCTTCCCCGGCGGTGGCCCGTCCTTCACAAGCTTCTCACCGTCCAGCTTACCCCAGTGCACCTTTGCACAGGCAAGGGCCCTACGGGCACCTTCGATGTAGACGGAGCGCTTGATGACCTCGAGCCTTGGACAAGCCTCCACCAGCCGCCGCACCAGTCCGAAGTAGCTCCCAGGCAGGGCCTCTCCAGGGCACAGCCGAACTATGAAGCCCTTCAGGGCCTGTTCGTCCGCCTTGTGGAGCTCGACCAGCTGCTTCAGCTGGTCGCTCAAGGGCACAGGGTGTCCGGCCTCAGAATACTGAGACCAGAACACCTTCTCCATCGAGCTGCCTTCCTCGGCTCGGTAAAATGTGGTGGCATCGGATACGCTGCAGGGAAGATCTGCGAATGCCCCTGGAGAGCTCCGGATTCGGGTAAGTAACAAGTAGTTTACTTTTATATGTCTGCTTTGCATATAGAATGCCTTACCCGCCGCTATCTTTTTCACCGCATCCAATTCCTGGAGGGCATTCTGGGCTTCGGCCTTGGCAGATTTGGCAGTTTTAAGGGCCGCAGCAAGCTCGGAAGCTCGCGTCTTCGAGTCGAACTCCAAACTCTCATGTTTTTGAATGAGAACCTGAAGCTCTTGCCGCACCTCTCCGACCTGCGCCTCAAATTTCTCCCGCTCGGCGCGCTCCGTGCCACTTTCTTCTCGGCCTCGGACAGCGCCTGCTTGAGGGTCGCCACCTCAGTTGTAGCCCCTACAACAAGCAGTATACTCCTGTCATTTTTTGCAATTGCGCCTTCCTATAGGCATTTTTTCTATAAGGTATATCTTACCTTCTTTCTCCTCGAGCTGCCGTTTGGCAAGGCCAAGCTCTTGCTCGGTCCGCTCGAGGCCCTGCTTCAGGGCACCCGCCTCCGCAGTCAGTGCGGCGGTGGCCAGCAGCGAAGCCTGCATACGTATATTGACTCCTTTTTAGTTAGACTCCTGTGATATTTAATAGATCCTCTATTCAACTTTTCTTTCCAAACGCCAAACAGAGCATCAGGGGCTACTGTCTATACGGTAATATTTTTACATATTTTTACTTACCTCGAAGCCTGTTAGAAGGCTAGCACAAGCTTTAGTCAGTCCGCTTTTGGCAGACCGAACCTTCTGGACCACCGTACTCATGATGGCACGGTGCTCCTCGTCGATGGAGGCGCCCTTAAGCTCCTCCAGCAGATTGTCCGGCGCCTCCGGTTGGACGGAGGACGCCGGCACAGTAGGCTTGCTCCTCTTGGCAGGAGTTTGCCTACCGCGGTCCGGAACCGTTGATGATTCCGGCGTAGTGTCGGGCTTAAAGCCGGACTTGGAGCCTAGGGGGGTCTTGTCCCCTTCACTCCTGGAGTCCGGGAGGTCGCCTCGCGGCTCCTCCTGGACCACCTCCTCTCGCCCCGGGGCTTGTCGTGACGCCACTTCAGCGTCATCCGCAGCACAGGGGGAAGCAGCGGGCGGAACTGAATTCACGTCCGATGAATCCAGGGAGCCACTCGACGACTCGTCGAGCCCGTCCTTGGGCGGACTGCATGATTATATCCGACATTAGGGAAAGCTGTGCAACAAAAGGAATATCACGAGTTACTCTGGTATCCGAACACTTACGATCTCGTCAGACGCTTGTCCCTGTCCGGCCACTCCTCTTCATCCTCGTCGGCGTCGGGGACGTAGTCTGGCGGAGGGGTTTTCCTCTTCTTGGACCCCTCGGCCTCCCCTACTGGGGCGGCCTTCCTCTTCTCTCCTCCCCCCACTGGAGGGGGAGAGGTTTCTTCTTCCTCCTCCTCGTCTTCACGGGAGGAGTGCGTCTCGGACACGTCGGACGACGAGTCCGACACCACCATATGCCGGGAACTCTTTCGAGTCCCCGTGGCCTTCTTCTTCTTGGCCTTCTTCTCCGGCACCACATAAGGTGCCAGAACCAGCAGCTTCTCTAGGAGAGCAGGGGCTGGGTCTTCGGGCAAGGGAGCCGGACAGTTAATCTGTCCGGACTTCTCCCGCCAATCCTGTCAAAGGTGAGGGAGTTTAGATCCCGCATAGAGTCAAACTATGAAAAAACTTAACATCCTGTAAAAGATGGAAATATCTTACCTCGCCAGTAGGACGCTGCGAGCTGAATCCGCGGTCTTCGGAGGCGGATGTGGGAGCCTCGGTGCCTTTGGTTAGCCCCCTCCAGACATCTTCGTACGTCGTGTCGAAGAGCCTGCTCAGAGTTCGGTGCTGCGCCGGGTTGAACTCCCACAAATTGAACTCCCGTTCTTGACACGGAAGGATCCGGTGGATGAGCATGACCTGGATTACATTGACAAGCTTGAGCTGCTTGTTCACCAGGGACTGGATGCATTTTTGCAGTCCGGTCAACTCTTCTTCGTCGCCCCACGACAAGCTCGTCTCCTTCCAGGACGTGAGCCGCGTAGGGGGTCCGGATTGGAATTCAGGGGCTGCGATCCACTTTGGATTGCGTGGCTCGGTGATGTAAAACCACCCTGACTGCCACCCCTTCAAGGTCTCCACAAAGGAGCCCTCGAGCCATAGGACGTTGGCAATTTTGCCCGCCATGGCACCTCCGCACTCCGCCTGGTTGCCGCGCACCACCTTTGGCTTGACGTTGAAGGTCTTGAGCCAGAGGCCGAAATGGGGGCGAATGCAAAGGAAAGCCTCGCACACGACGATAAACACCGAGATATTGAGGATGAAGTTCGGGGCCAGATCGTGGAAATCTAGGCCATAGTAGAACATGAGCCCGCGGACAAATGGGTGGAGAGGAAAACCCAATCCGCGGAGGAAGTGGGGAAGAAATACTACCCTCTCATGGGGCCTTGGGGTGGGGAGAAGCTGCCCCTCCTCAGGAAGCCGGTGCGCGATGTCTTTGGACAAGTATCCGGCCTTCCTTAACCTTTTGACATGGCCCTCCGTGACGGAGGAGACCATCCACTTGCCTCCCGCTCCAGACATTGTTGGAGAGGGCTGAGGTAGGAAGTGCGGGCTTGGGCGTTGGAGCTCGGGTGCGCAGAAGATGGATAGGCAAAGGAGGAAGAAGGCGTAGGTAAAAAGGTGGATCCTTATCCCCTTATATGGGCGGATGGGACTATGCGTCCCCACTAGCCTAGTAAAACTCGCTTGCCTCCCAAGCGCCGTGATAAGTGGCGCGGTTGGGTTACCCACGTCCGTATTAACGAGAATCCCATAAACAAAGGGGACACGATCTTTGCTTTGACAAGACGTGCCAAGGAAACCGCCTCGTAAAACACGCTGAGGTGGAGAAGTGAAAACGATTCGAATGAAGGCTTGGTCGTAGTGTGATGTCACGCTGCGGAATACGTCAGCAGATTAGATTTGTGTTAATATTATTCTCTCTATGGCAATACGTGGAAGCTTATTTTGCAGAGCCGGACACTACTCTTGGTGTTTACAAACTTTTATGAAGAATTTGGAGGAGGAACCCGCCTTGCAATGCCGAAGACAATCTGCGCGCCGGACTCGTCGTCATTGAAGCCTGGTTCAGGGGCTACTGAGGGAGTCCTGGATTAGGGGGTGTTCGGGTAGCCGGACTATACCTTCAGCCGAACTCCAGGACTATGAAGATAAAAGATTGAAGACTCCGTCCCGTGTCCGGATGGGACTTTCCTTGGCGTGGAAGGCAAGCTTGGCGATGTGGATATTCAAGATCTTCTACCATTGTAACCGACTTTGTGTAACCCTAACCCTCTCCGGTGTCTATATAAACCGAAGGGTTTTAGTCCATAGGACAACTTCATCATACAACAATCATACCATAGGCTAGCTTCTAGGGTTTAGCCTCCTTGATCTCGTGGTAGATCTACTCTTGTACTACCCATGTCATCAATATTAATCAAGTAGGACGTAGGGTTTTACCTCCATCAAGAGGGCCCAAACCTGGGTAAAACATTGTGTCCCTTGTCTCCTATTACCATCCGGCCTAGACGCATAGTTCGCGATGTTGGAAATATGCCCTAGAGGCAATAATAAAAGCATTATTATTATATTTCCTTGTTCATGATAATTGTCTTTATTCATGCTATAATTGTGTTATCCGGAAATCGTAATACATGTGTGAATAACAGACACCAAGATGTCCCTAGTGAGCCTCTAGTTGACTAGCTCGTTGATCAATAGATAGTCATGGTTTCCTGACTATGGACATTGGATGTCATTGGTAACGAGGTCACATCATTAGGAGAATGATGTGATGGACAAGACCCAATCCTAAACATAGCACAAGATCGTATAGTTCGTTTGCTAGAGTTTTCCAATGTCAAAGTATCTTTTCCTTAGACCATGAGATCGTGTAACTCCCGGATACCGTAGGAGTGCTTTGGGTATGCCAAACGTCACAACGTAACTGGGTGACTATAAAGGTAGACTACGGGTATCTCCGAAAGTGTCTGTTGGGTTGACATGGATCAAGACTGGGATTTGTCACTCCGTATGACGGAGAGGTATCACTGGGCCCACTCGGTAATGCATCATCATAATGAGCTCAAAGTGACCAAGTGTCTGGTCACGGGATCATGCATTACGGTACGAGTAAAGTGACTTGCCGGTAACGAGATTGAACGAGGTATTGGGATACCGACGATCGAATCTCGGGCAAGTAACATATCGATAGACAAAGGGAATTGCGTACGGGGTTGATTGAATCCTCGACATCGTGGTTCATCCGATGAGATCATCGTGGAGCATGTGGGAGCCAACATGGGTATCCAGATCCCGCTGTTGGTTATTGACCGGAGAGTCGTCTCGGTCATGTCTGCTTGTCTCCCGAACCCGTAGGGTCTACACACTTAAGGTTCGGTGACGCTAGGGTTGTGAAGATATGTATATGCAGTAACCCGAATGTTGTTCGGAGTCCCGGATGAGATCCCGGACGTCACGAGGAGTTCCGGAATGGTCCGGAGGTAAAGAATTATATATAGGAAGTGCTGTTTCGGCCATCGGGACAAGTTTCGGGGTTATCGGTATTGTACCGGGACCACCGGAAGGGTCCCGGGGGTCCACCGGGTGGGGCCACCTATCCCGGAGGGCCCCATGGGCTGAAATAGGAGGGAAACCAGCCCATAGTGGGCTGGGGCGCCAGCCCCTATAGGCCCATGCGCCTGGGGTTTCCACCATGGAAGAGTCCATGTGGTGGAAGGCACCCCTAGGTGCCTTGGGGGGAGGGAAACCTCCCCTTGGCCGCCGCCCCCCCCCTAGTAGATCTCATCTACTAGGGCCGGCGCCCCACCTGGCACCCCTATATATAGTGGGGGGAGAGGAGGGATTTCATACCAGCCCCTGGCACCTCCCTCTCTCCCCGTTACGTCTCTCCCTCGTAGTCTTGGCGAAGCCCTGCTTCTGTGACGCCCTGCATCCACCACCACGCCGTCATGCTGCTGGATCTTCATCAACCTCTCCTTCCCCCTTGCTGGATCAAGAAGGAGGAGACGTCTCCCGTCCCGTACGTGTGTTGAACGCGGAGGTGCCGTCCGTTCGGCGCTGGTCATCGGTGATTTGGATCACGTCGAGTACGACTACATCATCACCGTTCTTTTGAACGCTTCCGTGCGCAATCTACAAAGGTATGTAGATGCATTATGACTCGTTGCTAGATGAACTCCTAGATGATCTTGGTGAAACGAGTAGGAAAATTTTTGTTTTCTGCAACGTTCCCCAACAGTGGCATCATGAGCTAGGTCTATGCGTAGTTCTTCTTGCGCGAGTAGAACACAATTAGTTGTGGGCGTGGATTTGTCAACTTTCTTGCCGGTACTAGTCTTTTCTTGCTTCAGCGGTATTGTGGGATGAAGCGTCCCGGACCAACCTTACACGTACGCTTACGTGAGACCGGTTCCACCGACTAAAATGCACTAGTTGCATAAGGTGGCTGGCGGGTGTCTGTCTCTCCCACTTTAGTTGGAGCGTATTTGATGAAAAGGGTCCTTATGAAGGGTAAATAGAAGTTGACAATCACGTTGTTGCTTTAACGTAGGTAAGAAGACGTTCTTGCTAGAACCGTAATTCAGCCACGTAAAACTTGCAACAACAATTAGAGGACGTCTAACTTGTTTTTGCAGCAAGTGGTTTGTGATATGATATGGCCAAAGTTGTGATGAATGATGAATGATCTATATGTGATGTATGAGATGTTCATGCTATTGTAATAGGAATCACGACTTGCATGTCGATGAGTATGACAACCGGCAGGAGCCATAGGAGTTGTCTTTATTCTTTTATATGACCTGCGTGTCATCGAGAGACGCCATGTAAATTACTTTACTTTATTGCTAAACTCGTTAGCCATAGTAGTAGAAGTAATAGTTGGCGAGAAACTTCATGGAGACACGATGATGGAGATCATGATGATGGAGATCATGGTGTCAAGCCGGTGACAAAATGATCATGGAGCCCCAAGATGGAGATCAAAGGAGCTATGTGATATTGGCCATATCATGTCACGTTTATTATTTGATTGCATGTGATGTTTATCATGTTTTTGCATCTTGTTTACTTAGAACGACGGTAGTAAATAAGATGATCCCTCATAACAATATCAAGAAGTGTTCTCCCCTAACTGTGCACCGTTGCTAAAGTTCGTCGTTTCTAAGCACGTCGTGATGATCGGGTGTGATGGATCCTTACGTTCACATACAACGGGTGTAAGACAGTTTTACACATGCAAAACACTTAGGGTTAACTTGACGAGCCTAGCATGTGTATAGACATGGCCTCGGAACACAGAAGACCGAAAGGTCGAGCATGAGTCGTATAGAAGATACGATCAACATGAAGATGTTCACCGACGTTAGCTAGTCCGTCTCACGTGATGATCGGACACGGCCTAGTTGACTCGGATCATGTAATACTTAGATGACTAGAGGGATGTCTAATCTAAGTGGGAGTTCATTAATAATTTGATTAGATGAACTTAATTATCATGAACTTAGTCTAAAATCTTTGCAATATGTCTTGTAGATCAAATGGCCAATGTAGTCCTCAACTTCAACGCGTTCCTAGAGAAAACCAAGCTGAAAGACGATGGCAGCAACTATACGGACTGGGTCCGGAACCTGAGGATCATCCTCATAGCTGCCAAGAAAGATTATGTCCTACAAGCACCGCTAGGTGAAGCTCCCGTCCCACAGAACCAAGACGTTATGAACGCTTGGCAGACACGTGTTGACGACTACTCCCTCGTTCAGTGCGGCATGCTTTACAGCTTAGAGCCGGGGCTCCAAAAGCGTTTTGAGAGACATGGAGCATATGAGATGTTCGAAGAGCTGAAAATGGTTTTTCAAGCTCATGCCCGGATCGAGAGATATGAAGTCTCCGATAAGTTCTTCAGCTGTAAGATGGAGGAAAATAGTTCTGTCAGTGAGCACATACTCACTATGTCTGGGTTACATAGCCGCTTGTCTCAGCTGGGAGTTAATCTCCCGGATGATGCGGTCATTGACAGAATCCTCCAGTCGCTTCCACCAAGCTACAAGAGCTTTGTGATGAACTTCAACATGCAGGGGATGCAAAAGACCATTCCTGAGTTGTTCTCAATGCTGAAATCAGCGGAGGTAGAAGTCAAGAAGGAACATCAAGTGTTGATGGTCAATAAAACCACTAAGTCAGAAAGGCAACGGGTAAAGGAATT
>NC_053022.1:454966792-455017371 GCF_003073215.2 Triticum urartu
TTCCCGGACTCCGCCGAGAAGAGACCATCACGGTTACACACGCGGTTGGTGCATTTTAATTAAGTTAAGTTTCAGGTTATCTACAACCGGACATTAACAAATTCCCATCTGCCCATAACCACGGGCACGGCTTTCGAAAGTTCAAATCCCTGTAGTTGAGTCCCAACTTAGCCCATCATAAGCTCTCACGGTCAACGAAGGATATTCCTTCTCCCAAGACAATCCGATCAGACTCGGCATCCCGGTTACAAGACATCCTTGACAATGGTAAACCATGTCCAACAACACCACCCGAATGTGCCGACAAATCCTGATAGGAGCTGCACATATCTCGTTCTCAGGGCACACTCAGATTGTCCAAACTTCCGGTAGGCCAGCCCAGAGTTGCCCCTGGTGGCCACCGGCGGCTGACAAGGTGGACCAACACTAAAGGAGCACTGGCCTGGGGTTTTTTAATAAAGATGACCCTTAGGCTCCAGAAACCCAAGGGAAAAAGAGGCTAGGTGGCAAATGGTAAAACCAAGGCTGGGCATTGCTGGAGGAGTTTTATTCAAGGCGAACTGTCAAGGGGTTCCCATTATAACCCAACCGTGTAAGGAATGCAAAATCCGGAAACATAACACCAATATGACGGAAACTAGGGCGGCAAGAGTGGAACAAAACACCAGATATTAGGCCGAGCCTTCCACCCTTTACCAAGTATATAGGTGCATTAAGATAAACAAGATAATATTATGATATCCCAACAATAAACAAGTTCCAACAAGGAACGATCTCCAATCTTCACCTGCAACTAGCAACGCTATAAGAGGGGCTGAGCAAGGCGGTGACATAGCCAAACAACGGTTTGCTAGGAGAAGGTGCGTTATAGGTTTGAGATGGCAATTTGGGAGGCATTATAAGCAACTGGTAGGTATCATAGCATAGGCATATCAAAAAAGCGAGCATCTAGCAAGCAAATATAGAAGTGATTTCGAGGGTATGGTCATCTTGCCTGCAAGTTCTCAGAGTTGCCTTGATCCTCGAAGCGTACTCAACGGGCTCCTCGTTACACGTACTCGTCTCCCGGCTCTACCCAAGCAAGAACAACAAGCAAAAGGAACACAATCAACCACGTGCAATGCTCAAACAACATGATGCAAACATGGTATGATATGCGGGATGCGATATGTGATGCATATGCAAGATTTGCAAAGGAATGATTGAACCTGGCCTCAACTTGGAAATCCAAGAGTGCCACTGGAAAGGTGAGTGATTTCGGTGAAATCGATATAAAGATCACCGGAATCGGATGCACGGTTTGGAAATGGCAAGCAAAACAAATATGGCACCGGTCTGCGATAATCATCAAGTAGCCTCCTAGATGCATCAAAATAAATAAGCTACTGCACTCAAACATGGCAACAAAATACATGGAAGGGATCCACTCATGATTCTTGACAAAATATGAACAATGACCTATGGCTAATTCACTCATTAATAGGTTCAAACAAGCATGGAAAATGTGCAAATGATTACTAGTTCCAGACTTAGTGAAATTAACAGCAAGTCAGGAATTTATCATCGGGAGGCAATGTTTAGAGCACGAAAACTACATGCTATAGGAACATATCATGGCAAATCAAGGCATGGCATGAAGATAATCAAAGCATATAACAAAAGTCCCTTAGTGACCATGAGTCAAAAGGGATCAGAAAATACAATTGCAAGCATGTGAACATAGCAAAAACATAAACAGATTCAGACTGTGAAAAACTGGAGCATGGCAAAACAGTTATCAAGTAGGCATGTTTACGAGCTCGATGCACTCACTACGAGGCATTACATGACAAACTAAGTATACACCCAGCAAATAGACATGGCATAAAAGCTAGACATGGCAAGAACAACAACATAGCATGCACGGATCAATAACAACAAGCTCGACAAAATTGCTAAACATGTTAACAATCTGCCAGGAACATTTTATAGCAAAAGTAGAGCTTGATTGACTCAAGCTAGGGTGCTCCATAATTTCAAAAAAAGACATGGATGGATAGAGCACAACATTATCTACAAAACAACCTTACTGATCATCCTCAAAAGAGGCACGGAATACTAGGAACCAACAGGAACATATGGCATAAAAACAATAACATGACAAGGACTTGGTGAAATTCTAAGTCCCTGAAATCAGCATCATTGAGTAAGCTACTTTACATGCTTGTGCTAGTCACCACAAAATCACAAAAATACATGGCATACACCTCTGTAAAGATGGCATGGCATATAAAAAAACACATGTAGAGCTCAGGATCATAGCATGCACACATTAAACATGGCAAAAATTACAAAAGTGCATTTGCTAAAACAGATCTGAGATAAATCATCACATAGCCCTATTCCAACAACATTTCGGGCATCAATAAGAGCTCAAATGAAAATGATGCAATGAGATCAAATGATGCACTCGTCGAGACAAACATTTTGATATGCTACACGCACAAATCGGAGCTACGGATGCAGAGTTATGGCATGTCAAAGATTGCAAAAATCTAGGGTTTCAGGGAGGAAAAAGTCAACCGAGGAGAAACTGGATCCAGATCTGGCCGGGGGCACTGTAGCTGCGCACGTCGCCCGAGGTTCGCCGGAGAAGATGGGGTTGCCGGAGTAGAGGTCGTCGGGGCCGGAGCTCGGAGGTTGAGGAGGAGGTGCGCCGGCGACGAGGGAGTCCAGACGGCGGGGCGCGCCCCCTGCGGCGGCTCCTCTGTGGTGGCGGCGAGGCGCGGTGTCGGGCGATCGGCGCGTCACTCGGCGTGAGGCACGGCAGCGCGGGGGGAGCGGGGGGAGCGGCGGCGCGGCGAGCCAGGCGGCGGGGAGGCGGTGTCTGGGCCCGGGGCCCCGCTACGGGCCTCTGCGGGCCGGCGGCGGAGAGAGTTGAGTGGGCGCGCTGACACTTGGCGTGCGTGATCGAGGCGGCGGGGTTCCGGACGCGACCGGAACGTCGCGCACGGAGAGGGAAAATGGTTAGGGTTTCGTCCGGATTTCGGGGGAGAGGCTATTATAGGTAGAGGGAGCTAGGAGGCTCCAAATTGAGCACGGTTTGCGGCCACGCGATCGTGATCGAACGGCCTAGATGATGGAAGGGGTTTAGGTGGGTTTTGGGCCATTTTGGAAGGGTGTTGGGCTGCAACACACATGAGGCCTTTTCGGTCCCTCGGTTAACCGTTGGAGTATCAAACGAAGTCCAAATGGTACGAAACTTGACAGGCGGTCTACCGGTACTAAACCAAGGCCGCATGGCAAGTCTCGGTCCAATCTAAAAATGTTTAACACCCGCACATGAAAAGAGGTAGAAAGGACCACCGGAGGACATAGGAGTGCCAGAATGCAAAACGGACAACGGGGAAAATGCTCGGATGCATGAGACGAGCACGTATGCAAATGCAATGCACATGATGACATGATATGAGATGCATGACAAAGACAAAACACACGGAGACAAAAACCCGAGAACGAGGAAGTAAAATAAGTTAGTGCCGGAAACGGCAAGAGTTGGAGTACAAATAAGGTAAATTACATCCGGTTGTTACAACACTCCACCACTACGAAAGGATCTCGTCCCGAGATCTAGGACTGGAAAAACTCCGGGTACTCAGAATGGAGGTGATCCTCACGTTCCCAGGAGGCTTCACGGTCGGAATGATGTGACTACTTGACTTTGAGGAATTTGATAGACTTGTTGCGAGTCTTGCGCTCAGTTTCTTGAAGAATAGCAATGGGGTGCTCACGATAAGATTGGTCTTCCTGGAGATCAATGTCTTCGAAGTTGACGGTGCAGTCAGGAGTCTTGAAACACTTGCGGAGTTGAGAGACATGAAACACATCGTGCACGTTTGCAAAGTTGGAGGGAAGCTCAAGTTGATAGGCGAGATCGCCTATTTTGCTTAAGATCTTGAAAGGACCCACGTATCTAGGGGCAAGCTTCCCTTTGATACCAAAGCGACGAGAACCTTTCATTGGAGAGACGCGGAGGTAGACATGGTCTCCGATCTCTCGAAAGCCAAGTCACGATGCTTGCTATCATAGTAACTCTTCTGGCGCGATTGCGCGGCTTTGAGATTATCACGAATGACTTTGCACATCTCTTCTGCCTCTGTGATCAAGTCATTTCCAAGAAGTTGACGTTCACCAGTCTTTGACCAGTTAAGAGGAGTACGACACTTCCTGCCATAGAGAATTTCAAATGGGGCCTTGCCCGAACTCGCTTGGAAGCTGTTGTTGTAGGAGAACTCGGCATATGGAAGACAATCTTCCCACTTCATACTGAAAGAGATGACGCAAGCCCTGAGCATATCTTCAAGAATCTGATTTACTCGCTCGACTTGGCCACTAGTTTGAGGATGAAAAGCTGTGCTGAAGCGAATGTTGGTGCCCATGGCCTTCTGAAAAGAATCCCAAAACTTGGAGGTGAACATGCTGCCATGATCTGAAGAAATCAACTGCGGAATGCCGTGCAGAGAGACAATCTGGGAGGTATATAGCTCTGCCAATTGAGCTGCTGTGATGGATTCTTTGATAGGAAGGAAATGGGCCACTTTAGTGAGTTTGTCGATGACAACGAAGATAGCATCATTGCCATGCTTGGACTTTGGGAATCCAGTCACGAAGTCCATCTCAATGTGGTCAAACTTCCATTCTGGAATGGCAAGAGGTTGGAGGAGACCAGCTGGTCGTTGGTGTTCTGCTTTAACTCTTCGGCAGACATCACATTCATTCACGAACTGAGCAATTTCGCGCTTCATTCGAGTCCACCAATACGACTGCTTGAGGTCATGGTACATCTTTGTACTTCCAGGGTGGCTAGAGAGGAGTGAATTGTGAGCCTCGTTCATAATGACTTTACGAAGGTCACCTTTAGGCACAACAATGCGATCCTCAAAGAATAGAGTATCCTTGTCATCAAGACGATAGCACTTGTACTTGGGTTGACTCTTGACAATCCCAATCTTCACCTTCTTCACCATAGCATCAAGAAGTTGAGCCTTGCGAATCTGATCTTCCAAAGTAGGAGAGACTTGGAGGTTGGCGAGGATACCTTGAGGAACAACTTGCAGATTGAGTTTGCGGAAAGCTTCACAAAGCTCGGGTTGGTAAGGCTTGAGAATCAAACTGTTGCAGTAAGCCTTCCTGCTCAATGCGTCAGCAATTACATTGGCCTTGCCTGGAGTATATTCGATACTTGGATTATACTCTTGAATCATCTAGACGCAACGAGTCTGTCTGAGGTTGAGATTTGGCTGAGTGAATATGTACTTGAGACTCTTGTGGTCAGTGAAGATGTCCACTTTTCTTCCCAATAAGAGATGTCTCCAAGTTAAAAGAGCATGCACAACTGCTGCCAACTCGAGGTCATGAGTGGGGTAGTTCTTTTCGTTGGGCTTCAACTGGCAAGAGGTATAGGTCACAACTTTCTTCTCTTGCATCAACTGCACCAAGGCCTTGAAGGAAGCATCACAGAAGGCCGCAACGGTTTGGATTCGATCAGGAGGAGTTAGAACTGGAGCAGTGACTAATTTCTATTTCAGGGTGTTGAAAGCAATGTCACATTCAGGAGACCAGACGTACTTGCATGTGCTTTTGCAAGAGGTTGGAAAGAGGCTTCGCGATCTTAGAGAAGTTCTCAACGAACCTTTGACAATAGCTTGCGAGACCAAGGAAGCTGGCGGAGTTGCTTCACATTCTGAGGTGGTTCCCAATTCACAATTGCAGACACCTTCTCATGATTCACCGCTATGCCCTTGGCAAAGATGATATGCCCAAGATAGAGAACCTCATCGAGCCAAAACTCGCACTTTGAAAACTTGGCATAGAACTGATGTTCTCTGAGTTTATCCAGCACCAAACGCAAGTGCTTGGCATGATCCTCCTTGTTCTTGGAAAAGACCAAAATGTCATCGAGGTAGACCAAGACGAAGTCATTTGTGTAGGCGTTGAAGATGAAATTCATCATGCGAGAGAATATTGGCGGAGCGTTGGCGAGGCCAATGACATGAGAGTGTATTCATATGAACCATAGCTTGTTCTGAATGCTGTCTTAGGGATTTCTTATTCATGAATGCGAATCTGATGATAGCCCATACGGAGATCAAGCTTGGAGAATACTTGAGCACCTTTGAGTTGTTCAAACAGCTCGTAGATGTTGGGAAGTGGGTACTTGTTCTTTATAGGTCTTCTTGTTCAGTGGACGATAGTCGACACAGAGTCGGTCCATTCCATCCTTATTCTTCACAAAAAGAACTCCACAACCCACGGAGAAGAACTAGGGTCGGATGAGACCCATTCGCTCTTGAATATCGAGTTGCTTCTTCAGCTCCTTCAACTCTTCAGGTCCAAGCTTGTAAGGACGTTTGCAAACAGGTTCCGTGCCAGGCTCAAGATCGATGAAATTCAACTGGCCGGTGCGGAGGCATCCTGGGAGCTCTTCTAGAAAGACGTCTTGATATTCGCAAACGACTGGAATTTGAGAGATGGCATCCAGCTCGCCCTTCTCATTGAGAGAAAACACACGGATGGTATTATCCCGAGCGGCAAAGACGATTACATCCTCAGACGAATGAGTCAATTGAATCTGCCTGGCAGCATAATCAAGCTGAGCCTTGTGCTTAGAAAGCCAGTCCATTCCGAGAATAAGATCAATATCCGAGTTACCAAGGACCATTGGAGAAGCCAGAAACTTGAAGCCGCCCATCATGATAGAAATATCCGGAACCGTGGAGTTAGCGTTCTTGCGTTTACCCGGAGAGACAACTGCTATCGGTCTAGGCAAAACTTGGAGAGCCAATTCATGCTTAGATGCAAAAGGTCTCAAGATGAAACAATGCGATGCACCAGTGTCAAAAAGAACTTTTGCAGTACCTGAGCTGCGTTCAACAAGTTGACCTTGGCGTGCTTGGGGTTATGCTTGACCACTGCATTGCTAGCAGATCTCACAGGAAGGGGAGGAGGAAGACGCCTCTGATTGAAGCATTTGTTGGCATAGTGACCCTTCTGTTGGCACTTGTTGCACGTGACCTCCGAGAGCGGACGGTGATACGGAGCACTTGATCTTGGAGCTTGAGACAAAGTCTTGTTCTGAAAGCTAGGGTTGGGTGGGTGGGAAGATCCACTGCCACTCTTGTTCTTCTGTTGATAAGGCTGACAGAACAGAGGAGGAGGAAGCCAATACTTTTGCTGCTTAGAAGCCACTTGAGTAGAGGAAGAAGAAGTCACATCTCTGACTCGCTTCTTGGAAGCATCACACTTCAGTTGGGCAGCCTCTTGCTTCATTGCCATGTTGTAAAACTCATCGCACTTCTTCGGCTCAAAAAGGATGGGAGCTAGTTGGAGTTCTTCTCTAAGGCCACCCCTGAACTGATATATCATGCTCTTCTCGTCAGGGACGTCTTGCTTAGCGAAACGAGCGAGCTTCTGAAATATGATGTTATACTGGTAAACAGACAAGCTGCCTTGCTTCAGGTTGCGGAATTCCTCCACGCTTGCTTTCAACAACTCTAAGGAATGTGATGAGCTTTGAAGTCTTAACGGAATTCATCCAGGTAATCACACGCCTCCTCTTGGAATCTTTGTACTGCTGAAACCATTCTACCAGCTGGTCTTTGAGTTGGAAGGAGGCAAACTGGACAAAGTCTTAGCCCTGACATTATTGCACTCGAAATGCTTGCATAATATCCACGAGCCAATCATCAGCGTCTGAGGCCTCGACACAGTTGCTGAAGGTATTTGGCTGGTAGCAAGGACTGGTTGAGTGTAGCAAACTGATTCTGGTTGTCCATGGCATTGATTCCCTTGGTTGCGCTCTTTGCAGAATTTGCATGATCAGCTGCGTGTTTGCATTGGTAGCGGCCATCACAGCTTGCCATGCTCGGAGGTGGAGGTGTGGTGGCAGATCTGATTCTAATTCTGACCTTAGCAGGAGCCATCCTGAGAGGTTGACATCCATTAGCATCTGACAGACATAATTTAAAGCTGAATCAAATGATCGAAATTGAACATATAGTCTTCACATCCGAACAAAATGAAAGAATGCATTCCAATCGAATGGTCACATTTCCAAAAATTGAGAAGCCACTTAGATAGAAGGTAGAAGAATAAAACAAGGTACGTACAAGAGCAAATACTTGTGAAGGATACCCAAATCGGAAACCAAATATCCGCGAAGAAGAACTAGAGCTACAAAGTTCCCACCTATGAAACTCCCGAACCTTTCCGGTTATGCAATCAGGTGTTGGGGATACAGGGGAAGCATAATATCTCACCCAAAGCTAGCAAATCCTACATCCAGCTGTATCCATCCTTCAACACATAACCAAGAAACCTTCGGAAATCATTTACCTCAACCTTCGAAAAAGCATCCGTTATACGAGTTATGGCAATACTCCCGAACTCCCGCCCCAGTACTGGGTGGCGTCGAGGTTATCTCACCAACAACTGCATAAAAGAGATTTTCGATGTCGGCGAAACTCAGGTATTCCAGAACTGCAATGATAAAATTGTGATGACAACACCTCAGAGCTCAACTCCCCGGGACACTGCCACAACCCCTAAATGTCAGGAGGCACCAAGAACAATGTTCTCGTCACAAAACCATCGGAACGATTCCAAGATACCCGCGTGATCCTAAAAAAACTTAGTGAAATTTGAGAAGACAAGAGTCAAAACTCTACGTCAGAATGCCTCACCAGAGCGACGAAGGGACTGAGGAGTAAAAGAATTCCTAACTCTCCGATATATATAATCCTAAATGACTCAAAACATTTTTTCTAGACTCAACAACGCCAACGATTCGATCAATCAGGGGGCTCCTAAGGTCCGGGAAGGCTCTGATTACCAACTTGTAACGCCCTCGATGTGGCTATATCTCCCACGTGTCGAAGCATTACTTAGATGCATAACCGCATTGAAAGCAATGTCGCAAGTGAGGTAATCTTCACAAACAACCCATGTACATAAATAAAGGGGAAAGGTACATAGTTGGCTTACACTCGCCACGTCACACAAATACATAAATAAGTCATTACATTCATCCAATACACTCAAGGTCCGACTACGGAACCAAAATAAAGATCAACCCCCAAATGCGACAAAGTCCCCGATCGCCCCAACTGGGCACCACTACTGATCATCTGGGAAAGACACGTAGTAACACGAGAGTCTTCATCGAACTCCCACTTGAGCTCGGTCATATCATCTGGAACGGTATCATCGGTCCCTGCATCTGGTTTTGGAAGTAATCTGTGAGTCACGGGGACTCAGCAATCTCACACCCTCGCGATCAAGACTATTTAAGCTTATAGGAAAGGTAAAGGTATGATGTGAGCTGCAGCAAGCGACTAGCATTATGGTGGCTAACATACGCAAAATAGAGCGAGAAGAGAAGGAAAAAGCACGGTCGACAACTATGATCAAGAAGTGATCCTAGAACACTACGTCAACATTACTCCAACACTGTGTTCACTTCCCGGACTCCGCCGAGAAGAGACCATCACGGTTACACACGCGGTTGGTGCATTTTAATTAAGTTAAATTTCAGGTTATCTACAACCGGACATTAACAAATTCCCATCTGCCCATAACAGTGGGCACAGCTTTTGAAAGTTCAAATCCCTGCAGGGGAGTCCCAACTTATCCCATCACAAGCTGTCACGGTCAACGAAGGATATTCCTTCTCCCAAGACAATCCGATCAGACTCGGCATCCCGGCTACAAGACATCCTCGACAATGGTAAAACAAGTCCAGCAACACTTCCCGAATGTGCCGACAAATCCCGATAGGAGCGGCACATATCTCGTTCTCAGGGCACACTCAGATTGTCGAAACGTCCGGTAGGCCAGCCCAGAGTTGCCCCTTGTGGCCACCGGCGGCTGACAAGGTGGACCAACACTCAGAGGAGCACTGGCCCGGGGGGTTTAATAAAGATGACCCTTAGGCTCCGTAAACCCAAGGGAAAAAGAGGCTAGGTGGAAAATGGTAAAACCAAGGTTGGGCATTGCTGGAGGAGTTTTATTCAAGGTGAACTGTCAAGGGGTTCCCATTATAACCCAACCGTGTAAGGAATGCAAAATCCGGGAACATAACACCGATATGACGGAAACTAGGGCGGCAAGAGTGGAACAAAACACCAGGCATAAGGCCGAGCCTTCCACCCTTTGCCAAGTACATAGGTGCATTAAGATAAACAAGATAATATTATGATATCCCAAAAATAAACAAGTTCCAACAAGGAACGATCTCCAATCTTCACCTGCAACTAGCAACGCTATAAGAGGGGCTGAGCAAAGCGGTGACATAGCCAAACAATGGTTTGGTAGGACAAGGTGGGTTAGATGTTTGACATGGCAATTTGGGAGGCATGATAAGCAAGTGGTAGGTATCGTAGCATAGGCATAGCAAAAGAGCGAGCATCTAGCAAGCAAAGATAGAAGTGATTTCGAGGGTATGGTCATCTTGCCTGCAAAGTTCTCAGAGTTGCCTTGATCCTCATAAGCATACTCAACGGGCTCCTTGTTCACGTACTCGTCTACCGGCTCTACCCAAGCAAGAACAACAAGCAAAAGGAACACAATCAACCATGTGCAATGCTCAAGCAACATGATGCAAACATGGTATGATATGCAGGATGTGATATGCGATGCATATGCAATATTTGGAAAGGAATGATTGAACCTGGCCTCAACTTGGAAAACCAAGAGTGCCACTGGAAATGTGAGTTGATTTCGGTCGAAATCGATATAAAGATCACCGGAATCGGATGCACGGTTTGGAAATGGCAAGCAAAACAAATATGGCACCGGTCTGCGATAATCAGCAAGTAGCCTCCTAGATGCATCAAAATAAATAAGCTACTGCACTCAAACATGGCAATAAAATACATGGCAGGGATCTACTCATGAAGCTTGACAAAAGATGAACACTGAGCTACGGCTAACTCACTAATTAACAGGTTCAAATAAGCATGGAAAAAGTGCAAATGATTACTGGTTTCAGACTTAGTGAAATTAACAGCAAGTCAAGAATTTATCATCGTGAAGCAATGTTTAGAGCATGAAAACAACATGCTACAGGAACATATCATGGCAAAGCAAGACATGGCGTGAAGCTACTCAAAGCATATAACAAAAGTCCCTTAGTGACCATGAGTCAAAAGGGATCAGAAAATACAATTGCAAGCATGTGAACATAGCAAAAACATAAACTGATTCAGACTGAAAAACTGGAGCATGGCAAAACAGTTATCAAGTAGGCATGTTTACGAGCTCGATGCACTCACTACGAGGCATTGCATGACAAACTAAGTATACACCCAGCAAATAGACATGGCATAAAAGCTAGACATGGCAAGAACAACAACATAGCATGCACGGATCAATAACAACAAGCTCGGCAAAATTGCTAAACATGTTAACAATCTGCAGGAACATTATATGGCCAAAAGTAGAGTCGATTGACTTCAAGCTAGGGTGCTCCATAATTGCAAAAAAAGATATGGATGGATAGAGCACAACATTATCTACAAAACATTCTTACTGATCATCCTCAAAAGAGGCACGGATCACTAGGAAACAACAGGAACATATGGTATAAAAACAATAACAGGACAAGGACTTAGTGAAATTCTAAATCCCTGAAATCAGCATCATTGAGTAAGCTACTTTGCATGCTTGTGCTAGTCACCAAAAAGATCACAAAAATACATGGCATACACCTCTGTAAAGATGGCATGGCATATAACAAAACACATCTAGAGCTCAGGATCATAGCATGCACACATTAAACATGGCAAAAATGACAAAAGTGCATTTGCTGAAACAGATCTGAAATAATCATCACATAGCCCTCTTCCAACAGCATTTCCGGCATCAAGAAGAGCTCAAATTAAAATGATGCAGTGAGATGAAATGATGTACTCGTCAAGACGAACATTTTGATATGCTACACGCACGAATCGGAGCTACAAATGCAGAGTTATGGCATGTCAAAGGTTGCAAAAATCTAGGGTTTCGGGGAGGAAAAAGTCAACCAAGGAGAAACTGGATCCAGATCTGGCCGGGGCACTGTAGCTGCGCACGTCGCCCGAGGTTCGCCGGAGAAGATGGGGTCGCCGGAGTAGAGGTCGCCGGGGCCAGAGCTCGGAGGTCGAGGAGGAGGTGCGCCGGCGACGAGGGAGTCCGGACGGCGGGGCGGCGCCCCCTGCTGCGGCTCTCTGCGGTGGCGGCGTGGCGCGGTGTCCGGTGATGGCGGCGGCGTCATCGGGCGGCGAGAGGCGCGGCGGCGTTGGGCGGTCCCGGCGAGGCGGCGGGGAGAGCGGGACGGCGCTGCGAGCCAGGCGGCGGGGAGGCGGCGTCTGGGCCCGGGGGCCCGCTACGGGCCTCTGCGGGCCGGCGGCGGAGAGAGCGGTGATGTGGGCGCGCTGACACTTGGTGGCGCGTGATTGGCGGTGGCAGGGTTGTCCGGCGCGGACCGGACACGTCTGGCGCGCGGAGAGGGAAAATGGTTAGGGTTTCGCCCGTGATTTCGGGAAGGAGAGACATATATGTAGGTAGAGGGAGCTAGGAAGCTCCAAATTGAGCACGGTTTGCGGCCACACGATCATGGTCGAACGACCTAGATGATGGAAGGGGTTTAGGTGGGTTTTGGGCCAGTTTGGAAGGGTGTTGGGCTGCAACACTCATGAGGCCTTATCGGTCCCTCGGTTAACCGTTGTAGTATCAAACGAAGTCCAAATGGTACGATACTTGACAGGTGGTCTACCGGTAGTAAACCAAGGCCGCATGGCAAGTCTCGGTCCAATCAGAAAACGTTTAACACCCGCACATGAAAAGAGGTAGAAAGGACCACCGGAGGACATAGGAGCGCCGGAATGCAAAACGGACAACGGGGAAAATACTCGGATGCATGAGACGAACACGTATGCAAATGCAATGCACATGATGACATGATATGAGATGCATGACAAAGACAAAACACACGGAGACAAAAACCCGACAACGAGGAAATAAAATAACTTAGTGCCAGAAACGGCAAGAGTTGGAGTACAAATAAGGTAAATTACATCCGGGGTGTTACATGGATTTAGTAGAATTTAAAAACGAGGTGTCTCAATGTTTGCAGCCGAGTGATGGTGGTAGGGTGTTTGAAATTCATTCCCATTTCTTGCATGGGACCTAAGCATGCAAACAATGACACAAGTTTGAATTTCCAACTAATTTATATGCACTAGATCATGTGCATGTAGTACAAATTTGAATTATGCACATAAATGCATTGTAAACTCTATGTTGACACTAGAGAAAAATGTCCAAATGAACACCGAAAAATTCCACAATTTAACACAACACTCATGTTGTTCTATGTTCACACTAGAGAAAAAATTGAAATCAAGAAGAGGCAACGGATATCGTTTTTTCCAGAAAGGTGAAACGTTCCCTACTGTAACCATGAGGCTTGTTGCGAGAAGCTCTGGTTTCTGAGAAGCTTATACCCCAACCTGCCCCAAATGGGACAATATTTTTACCACTCCATGTTGATGCCGTTCCATGATAGCATGCCATGTTTCATCAATTTCAGGCGAGTTTTCGATTTACTAGAATTTTAAAACCATGTATATCAATGTTAGCGGGCGAGCGACGGTGGCAAAGGTGTTTGACATTCATTCCCATTTCTTTCATGGGACCTAAGGTTGCAACCAAGGACACACATTTAATTTTTCAGCCCGTTTATATGCACTAGAGCATGTGCATGTAGTTCAAATTTCATATATGCACATGAATGCATAGAAAACTCAGTTAAAGTATAAAACTGTCCAAGCGAACCCCAAAAAATCCCAAAAATTGACATAACACTCATGTTGTTCTATGTTGAGACGAGAAAAAATTTGAAAGTAAGAAGAGGCAACAGATATCATTTCGTCCCCCAAGGTGGCACGTTCCCTACCAAAACCATCAAGCTTGTTGTGAGAGAAGCTCTGGTTTGCGAGAAGCTTATAGCCAAACCTGCCACAAATGGGACAATAGTTTTACCACGGCATGTCGATGCCGTTCCATGATATCATGTCCAGTTACATGAATTTCAGACGAATTTTCAATTTACTATAATTTTAAAACCATGTATCTCAATGTTAGCGGCCGAGTGACAGTGTCAAGGTGTTTGACATTCATTCTAATTTCTTACATGTGACCTAAGCTTGCAACCAAGGACAAACATTTGATTTTGCAGCCCGTTTTTATGGACTGGAGCATGTGCATGTAATTCAATTTTGAATTATGCACATAAATGCCTAGAAAACTCAGTTAACGTATAAAAATGTCCAAACGATCCCCGAAAATATACAAAATTCAACACGACACTCTTGTTGTTCTATGTTGACACCAGGAAAAAAATTGAAAGGAAGAAGAGGCGACGAATATCATTTTGTCCACAAAGGTGAAACGTTTCCCTTACGGAACCATGAGGCTTCTTGTGAGAAGCTCTGGTTTGTCGGAAGCTTATACCATAACCTGCCCCAAATGGGACAATATTTTTTACCCAGGATGTTGATGCCATTCCATGATAGCATGCCAAGGTTCATGAATTTCAGACGGGTTTTGGACTTACTAGAATTACAAAAGCAAGTACCTCAACGTTTGCCAAAGAGCCACGGTGTCGTGGTGTTCAAAATTCATCCCCGTTTCTTGCATGGGACATAAGCATAAACCCATGGACACATATATGATTTTACAACCCATGTTGGTGCATAGGAGCATGTGCATGTAGTTTAATTTTGAATTGTGCACCTGAAATGGCAAGAAAACCCGTTTAACATATAAAATGTCCAAACGTACCCTGAATAATTCCATTCTTTTTATGACACACATATAGTTGCATGTTCACTTCAGACAAAAGTTCTAGCAATTCGAACACCCTCCATTGCTGCTGTTACCACATTATGTATTTCAAATCAACATGAAAAATCAAGTAGATCCCACAAATTTTATTATCACCAACCGTGTGAGATGCAGTACAAAATATCTTGGAGCACCGTCGGTGTATAGTACGCCTATGGCTTATGTGAGAAGGTGCGTCAGCTACAGTTCACAGCCAGCGTGTCAAGCACACTAGCTCGCTCCCCAAATATTATTGCACTATTCAATCATCACCGGTGAAAGATGGGGACGTGGACCCACATCGTGAGGGCAACTTCGGCGGCCCACTCCGGCGACAGCACGGCCGCAACTGCCATGCGCATGCTAACAACGTGCATGAGCGCAGCCGCAATCTGCGACCGGGTGGCCAAGGCAGCCCAAATGGCCGTTGTTGCTTCTCAAGTGGTGGCAGCAACATCTGCCTCGGCGATTGCAACTGGCAAGAACGGCACAACAGTTGTCCGCTCCCTAGCGGGGGCCTTAGCCCAGATGGAGGCCGCCCACGCCCAGCTCGTGGCGGTCACCGCACAAATCGAATGAAGCTTCTCTAACAACGGTCGGTAACCCACAGCCGAAGAGTTGGCAATCGCCGAGAGTGTTCGAGAAGCTGTTCGTTCCTGCGCCGCATACCTTCCCACGAGGGAGCCCGTTCAAGCCTAGATCACAGCCGCCCACGCCGAGCTCGTGGAAGCCTTTTCCAAAGAGATGGCGGACGCGGATGGCAAGATGCGTGCCGAGTATGCTGGGATGGATTCCATGGAGCCCCTTCCCCAGGAGACCGTCGGGCGCGAGCTGGACATGGAGGAGGTGGAAAAGATCGACGAGCACCAGCCATAGTAGTACTCTTTGTTTTGTTTAATTAACAGCGTCGGTCTTTCATTTGTTAAAGTAATGTTTAGGTCAGCTAGCTCTATTTAATTCCTGAACTTGCTTGATTAAGAAGTGTGGGTGTGATGTAGTCTCCTTTGTGTACCCAAATTATGCAATGACGTGGATGACCACCATAACCAGGGAAATTCGAACCAAATTTTTTTACGTTCAAACTCATCACACACAGTTTAAGCTATCTGAATCGTTTGTGATGTTCACATATCGTACACAATTCTGAATAAGGGACCATGTCTGATGACACTTTGCGCGCCAGTTTTTTCGTTGAACCGATTCAAAATTTTCGGCTTTCGCGGAAATATCTACCACCCCACCCCCACCCTTACCAAAAGCCACATTTCCCCTACTTCCGCCTTCCTTTCCAAGTTGAAACCTTCACTCCTTGCTTGAAGTGCCGCCTTCTCACCAGCGACCCTCCTTCATGCTTCTCGACCTCGTCTATCTAGGCAGGTAATCCACACCCGACCCCCATCCTCCTCCTCCTCCTCCTGATCGTTCCACATCCCACATGATCCGACCATCGGCGTGACACCTTCCATCGAAATCACTGACCCCTCCACCAAATAAGCGCCGCCCTAAGCCATGGTGTACACAATATAGCCAGGAGCTCAAGGAGCATTTGACAGCGAAGAAGCAAATCGCGGCCGCATGCGTGTAAGAGTTCACGATGGATGCCATTTGTGCCGACACCCAGATCTTGGAGGAGCACCTCGCGATCGAGGGCACAGTTGATGCCTCACGCACCGACACCGCGACATGCACTACTAGGGAAAAGGCTAGCAGCAGTGAGGGTTCTAGGTATATCAGTAGTGCGGGGACTAGCGCTACTAAGAAGGTGCTACAGCTAACCCGTAGCAGTAGCACGTGCACACCAGCGCTACTGCTATACAAGTGTAGCAGCAGCGCACTTCATGGAAGCTCACTACTGCTAATAGCTCTAGCACGCTTTTCCTGGACGCACTACTGCTACTGTGGCACTGCTGATAACTTTTCTCCACTCGCTACTGCTAATTTTAGTAGTTTTTTCTGCATATTTGTTTTGTATTTGAATAGGATTTATACAATAATCTTTAGCATATGATACACATACAAATGTAATCATAGCATATACATACAAATAGTCTCATCAAATCATGTCATCATGATAATCATCATCCAATACAAAGTGTCTCTTGTCATCATCTCGAAAATAGCGATACAAATCTCGACTACTTGCAACTACATCGCCATCCATCTAAACAATGATATACACGGGAAGAGCTTTCACTTTGCGCGAACCTAAACTAACTACTGGCTGTCGCTCGGAAACCAGAAACCGGTACACCTGGGCCTGACATTCCGCCCACTCGTCGTATATTCCTGGCGTAGCACTTCTTCGCCATCGATGATCTATACACCTGCATTATCACATGAGTCGATGATATGCAACATATATAGTTGAGTAACAGAAAGAGACAGACTTGGCAAAAATAGAAGCAACATATCATAAGCATCAATAACAAAGTTCATCGTACCCTAAATGCCCTAACTAGAGTGATCTTTGCTAGTCGAGGAGGATGGTTTAATTACATCACAAATAAAGTTTCGTCGTGCATAATTCAAAGTTTCGTCATACAGATAGTATGGACTAAACAGACACATTGTCATATATCGACAATCACTCCATGTCATGCCATCCATCCAAGTCAGGGAGATAGTCCCCGAGCTTAGTGAAAGGCTTCGGGTCGAGACGTCTTCCCGCGACATTTGTCCTTCTTCGTAGAACATCCCTGTTTTTTTGACGACCTCCTTCATGATGATTTGGGCAAGTTCGTGCTAGATGTGATAGAACTCAGCTCGAAGTCGATGATCCTCGATATCTCCTAAGTTCTTTGCCCATTGCAGAATATGGGCATCGCCGGATGTAGGTGACATGCGAAGGTTCTGGTGATCCCGTCTATACTCCAGCATCTGGTGTAGGACCTAGAACACATCATTAAGAGAATCACTCGGTTGCTGGATGCTGCAGAAGTCGGTCTTATGGCCGAAGGCGGGCCTGCCGTCCTTTTTCTTCTTGTCCATGACCTCTCCACCCTAGTAAAACATACCACTTTCGAGAACATACTTGATGTGGGTGTAATCCTTTTTTTAATGTTCTTCGACGAGTCCAAGTAAAGAGCGTGGGAGTATCGGGGGTAGAGGATGATGAGGATGGCGCGCCCGCCGCTGTGCAAAATAAGTACACCTCAAATTAGTTAGCCTCCACCGTGCAAATGAATGATTGAAATCAAAGTTAGGATATCCACGCGGATGACTTTCATGGGATGATAAGGCACGAGAAACGCCTCCTTGTCCTTATTAGCTAGCATGAAGGCCTCGTGCATGACAGTACGGGGTTATCTCTTTCTGATATGAGGTATCTGCTCAACCCCGATGAGGTAGTTCATGTGCAAAGCATAAAGGCGGACAAACGCAAAATCTAGCTTCTTCAAGTGAAACATGTCGAAGATGTAATCGAATCGAAGGATGAACTTATCCGTGGGAAATGTGTTGACGTATGACAATCCCCGCAGCACGTAACCACATAGAGTGGGTATCTTGGATTTTTTAAGGCGATGAGGCCTTTCTCTATCCGCAGCACATCGTCAAGAAGTCTCCTTAAATCGCCAAATCTGGCCTGCAGCGCTGCTTAAGGTAGGATTGGTTGACCGGGGATATGCCATTTTGCCGCACCGGGGACATCTATACGGTCTTGAACCTGAGGCTGCTAAGGCGGCTGGATCACAGAAGCAGCTTTTTTTGCCTTTCCTCGGTCTCTTCCTAGACTTCTTTACTACCGGAAGGTTTTCCATAATACATTCAGACTCTGGAGGCGGCAATTCAGGCACCGACTCATGAGGCTCAACCCCTAAGTAGGCGCTAATATAGACATACTCTTGAGTGTCATCGTCATCCTCATCCTCATCTAAGGCGACGTCACCAGCGACTAATGGAGTAGGCGAGGTGTTGATGTTCATACCTAACTGCGTGCTCGTGGGTGTGCTCCCGGCCGCCTCCAGATGAAGCAGGCTCTTTGGCCACAACAGGACCCACCCATTGCAACAATCACCGAGCCGCCGCGGGGTCTCGTCGTCATCCCCCACTAGTACCGGAGGAGCCAAATTCTTGTGGCCCGGTTTGACACTGGCCACAGAAACGTTGAAGACTTCCGAGGGGATCGGCCGGCTGTGGAACAATGGTTCCTTCGGCTCCATTATCGTCGCCTTACCCACGTCCACCTTCTGGTCGCCGATGGTGTACAATATGGTGCACCGGGTTTCATCGGCCTACAAAGAAAAGTCTGCGACGTGAGACATCTGAAAGGCAACAAAAACGGGATATTATACATTTATTGAAGGAGGCCGGTGCGACAGATACCGTGAGGGCGTCGAGCTCAGCCAAAGACGAAGCACCACTGAGCACGTCCGGTGCCGGAGCCCGTGCCAGAGCAGGTGCGGAAGCCCGTGCTGGAGCAGGTGCAACAGCCGGTGCGGGAGCAGGTGCAGGAGCAGGGGCATGAGCCCGGGCCCGAGCAGGTGCGGGAGCAGGTGCAGGTGGAGGTGCTGGCTGCGACGCTGTCGACCGCTGTGTGGAAATATGCCCTAGAGGCAATAATAAATTAGTTATTATTATATTTCCTTGTTCATGATAGTCGTTTATTATCCATGCTAGAATTGTATTGATAGGAAACTCAGATACATGCATGGATACATAGACAACACCATGTCCCTAGTAAGGCTCTAGTTGACTAGCTCGTTGATCAATAGATGGTTACGGTTTCCTGACCATGGACATTGGATGTCGTTGATAACGGGATCACATCATTAGGAGAATGATGTGATGGACAAGACCCAATCCTAAGCATAGCAAAAGATCGTGTAGTTCGTATGCTACAGCTTTTCTAATGTCAAGTATCATTTCCTTAGACCATGAGATTATGCAACTCCCGGATACCGTAGGAATGCTTTGGGTGTACCAAACGTCACAACGTAACTGGGTTGCTATAAAGGTGCACTATGGGTATCTTCGAAAGTGTCTGTTGGGTTGGCACGAATCGAGACTGGGATTTGTCACTCCTTGTAACGGAGAGGTATCTCTGGGCCCACTCGGTAGGACATTATCATAATGTGCACAATGTGACCAAGGAGTTGATCACGGGATGATGTGTTACAGAACGAGTAAAGAGACTTGCCGGTAACGAGATTGAACAAGGTATCGGGATACCGACGATTGAATCTCGGGCAAGTACTATACCGGTAGACAAAGGGAATTGTATACGGGATTGATTGAATCCTCGAATCATTGTTCATCCGATGAGATTATCGTGGAGCATGTGGGAGCCAACATGGGTTTCCAGATCCCGCTGTTGGTTATTGACCGGAGAGTTGTCTCGTTCATGTCTACATGTCTCCCGAACCCGTAGGGTCTACACACTTAAGGTTCGGTGATGCTAGAGTTGTAGAGATGTTAGTATGCGGTTAACCAAAAGTTGTCCGGAGTCCCGGATGAGATACTGGACGTCACGAGGAGTTCCGGAATGGTCCGGAGGTAAAGATTTATATATAGGAAGTCCAGTTTCGGCCACCGGGAGAGTTTCGGGGTCATTGGTATTGTACCGGGACCACCGAAAGGGTCTCGGGGGTCCACCGGGTGGGGCCACCTATCCCGGAGGGCCCCATGGGCTGAAGAGATGTGGGAACCAGCCCCTGGTGGGCTGGTGCGGCCCCTTGGGCCTCCCATGCGCCTCCACTTGGCTTGGAGGCCAAGCCACCCCTAGGGCTGCCGCCCCCTCCCTAGATGGGATCTACAAGGGGCCGGCGCCCCCCTAGGCCCCTATATATAGTGGAGGGGAGGGAGGGCAGCCGCACCTGAAGCCCTGGCTCCTCCCTCCCTCCCGTGACACCTCTTCCTCCCTGGCTTGTGCTTGGCGAAGCCCTGCCGGGATCCCGCTACTTCCACCACCACGCCGTCGTGCTGCTGGATCTCCTTCAACTTCTCCTCTCCCCCTTGCTGGATCAAGAAGGAGGAGACGTCTCCGCTCTGTACGTGTGTTGAACGCGGAGGTGCCGTCCGTTCGGCGCTAAGGATCATCGGTGATTTGGATCACGACGAGTACGACTCCATCAACCCCGTTCTCTTGAATGCTTCCGCTTAGCGATCTACAAGGGTATGTAGATGCACTCCCTTCTCTCTCGTTGCTAGTCTCTCCATAGATTGATCTCGGTGACACGTAGGAAAATTTTGAATTTCTGTATGATCCCTAGCAGTGGCATCATGAGCTAGGTCTATGCGTAGATTCTATGCACGAGTAGAACACAAAGTAGTTGTGGGCGATGATTTCTTCAATTTGCTTGTCATTACTAGTCTTATCTTGATTCGGCGGCATTGTGGGATGAAGTGGCCCGGACCGACCTTACACGTACGCTTACGTGAGACTGGTTCCACCGACTGCCATGCACTTGTTGCATAAGGTGGCTGGCGGGTGTCTGTCTCTCCCACTTTAGTCGGATCGGATTCGATGAAAAGGGTCCTTATGAAGGGTAAATAGCAATTGGCATATCACCGTTGTGGTTTTGCGTAGGTAAGAAACGTTCTTGCTAGAAACCTATAGCAGCCACGTAAAAACTTGCAACAACAATTAGAGGACGTCTAACTTGTTTTTGCAGCATATGTCATGTGATGTGATATGGCCAAAAGGATGTGATGAATGATATATGTGATGTATGAGATTGATCATGTTCTTGTAATAGGAATCACGACTTGCATGTGAATGAGTATGACACCCGGCAGGAGCCATAGGAGTTGTCTTAATTTATTTATGACCTGCGTGTCAATGAAAATGCCATGTAATTACTTTACTTTATTACTAACCGTTAGCCATAGTAGTAGAAGTAATAGTTGGCGAGGCAACTTCATGAAGACACGATGATGGAGATCATGATGATGGAGATCATGGTGTCATGCCGGTGACGATGGTGTTCATGCCGCACCTCGAAGATGGAGATCAAAGGCGCAAGATGATATTGGCCATATCATGTCACTTTATGATTTGCATGTGATGTTTGTCATGTTTACATCTTATTTGCTTAGAACGACGGTAGCATAAATAAGATGATCCCTCGCAATAATTTCAAGAAAGTGTTCCCCCTAACTGTGCACCGTTGCTAAGGTCCGTTGTTCCGAAGCACCACGTGATGATCGGGTGTGATAGGTTCTAACGTTCGCATACAACGGGTGTAAGCCAGATTTACACACACAATACACTTAGGTTAACTTGACGAGCCTAGCATGTACAGACATGGCCTCGGAACACGGAAGACCGAAAGGTCGAACATGAGTCGTATAGTGGATACGATCAACATGAAGATGTTCACCGATGATGACTAGTCCGTCTCACGTGATGATCGGACACGGCCTAGTTGACTCGGATCATGTATCACTTAGATGACTAGAGGGATGTCTATCTAAGTGGGAGTTCATTGAATAAATTTTTAGATGAACTTAATTATCATGAACAAGTCAATAGGTCTGTCGGGTGGTAGGTGCGACATATGCCAACGGGTGGCTTATCATTGTGGGAGCCAGTAAGACATCGCCGGTGCCTGGAAACGGGATAAGGCGAAGACATGCACGCCGGCGGATCTTACCCAGCTTCGGGGCTCTCCGTGGAGATAACACCCCTACTGCTGCTCTGCGGGGTCTCCGCATGCTCACTAGATGAATCAAGTAGCTACACAACGCTCCTTGAGCTGTTTGGTGGGAGGAGGAAGAAGGGCACGGCTAGCCTGCTTCCTCTCCTTGTGTGGGTGTCTAGAACTAGCAGGGGTCGAACCCTTTGCATGGGTGCTCCGGGGGGTTTATATAGGCCTACCCCCCGGGGGTACAATGGTAATCCGCTGGGCGCGGGGCCCAGCCGTCTGTGACTGCACTCGCCGGCTTCTGTGCCGGCTGCTGGGGCCCGCCGATTAGGTGGGTCCCGCCGGCTGCCCCCTTGGTCGACAGGCAGGCCCCACTGTCCAGGGCCTGGTCGGCGGCTGGTTACTGTGGCTCCATCTTGTTGACGTGAGCTTCATCGTGGTAAGCGCGGCTACAGTACCGCCGCCTGTCAGGCGATCGCTGTAGCCTTACCGCGTCTTGTCTCCTTAATGGGGCGTCTTCTTCGAGGGAGGCGGCAAGCCGGCTGCGGGGAGCCGGCTCTGTCTTGGGCCGACTGGTTGGAGGCGTGGCCGCCTTCGGGCGTCTCTCTGCTCAAAGGGGCCCACCGTCTGTGGGCCACGCTGGCGGCCCGTCGTGGGTGATGCCAGAGTCAACATGGCAACAGTGCCGCGCCGGACGGGTCACGCCTACCCCGTACGGCGCACTGTGCCAGGCGTGCTCCGGGATTCGTGGGTGGCAGGCTTTACTGTAGCCACGCCCCGTCGCACCACCGTTAGGTGAGTGCAAACTTTGTTGGTACGGTCTAGACCGCTTTATGGGGAGCCGGCTACTTGGAGTCGGCCTTCTCATGGCCGGCTTCTTGGAGTCGGCCTTCTCATGAGGGCTAAAGTCGGACCGCCTTCCGAAAGCCGGCCTTGGTGGCAGCCGCAAGGGGAAGGCGGCCCCATGTCTTTGGATTCTTGAGAGCCGGGCGGGCTCGTAACTTTTTCAGAAGGGCCAGGGGAAGCCGGCTAGGCTACCCATGGCTATTTACCTCCGACAGTAGTCCCCGAAGCTGATCGAGCTCCGAGGCGGACAAGGGACGAGAAGCTTGGTCAGCTTCCCATCCTGAAAGAGCCGGCTTAGCGGGCGTATGCCGACTTCAGAGAGCCCCGCGTCTTATAGGCGGGAGGAGGGGGGACCTGCGTGCTGACTACGGGCCCTCCCGCGGCCACGTGGCGGCGAGATCCTGCGAGCGCACGGCGCGACGGGACGCCGCCGCAGGCCCGGGCCCGCCACTCACGAGCCTGGTCCGGCGCGGATCTTCCGTGGCCCACAGGGGCCGCTCGCCTTCTCGAGGCAGTTTTGTTTCGCGTTAAGGCTAATAATCGCGGGACGTGGGGAGTGGGCACGATCGATCCCCATGCTTCCCCACGCCGCGCCTCCTCGGCTCCGCCACGTGAGCCTATAAGTAGGGGGAGGAGGGAGAGCGACAGAGGTTCGCACGCTCTCTCCCGCTCCGCCCCTCCTAACCCTCGTTTCTTCTCTCGCTGCCGTCGCAGCTTCCGTCTCAGCGCCGCCGCGTCTCTACACCGCCTCGCTCCCATGGCGTTTTTAAGCTCGTGGGACGGCTCCAACGTTCATGAAGACCATGTGGAGTTCCTCCGCCAGACTCGGCGCCTGCCCGGCGCCGACCTCGTGCAGGTCCACCTAGCGCCGACGACGGAGATCTCGTCGGCGCCGGAGGAGGGCGAGCGGGTCGTCTTCCGCTCGCACTGCCTGCGCGGCTTCGGCCTTCCGGCGAGCGGATTTCTGCGCTCCTTCCTCGACTTCTACAACCTCCAGCCGCATCACCTCACGCCCCAATGCGGTGATGCTGCTGTCGGCCTTCGTCTCCCTCTGCGAAGGCTTCTTGGGACTACTCCCCATGCTGGAGCTCTGGGGAGAGTTCTTCCAGAGCAAGCTTGGCACAGTCGTCACCGGCGTGCCCGCCCCCTGCGGGGCCTTCATCGCCATGAGGAGGGCGAGCGAGAACAATCCGTTCCCGCCCATCCCCCTGATCCAGTCGGTGAAGGTCTGGCAGAGATCATACTTCTACATGAAGAACGTCGCCGAGCAAGGGGACTACATCAACCTGCCGGCTTACGTAGCCGGCCCGCCGGCTAGGGAGGCAGCCCTTGGGGAGCTTCCGGTCCGGGTCACTGTCTCCGGCCGGGAATGCCGCCATCTCCCGGCTTCGGGTGATGATTCAGTCGGAAGGCCTGCGCGGGGCCGACTTGGTGGCGCCTTCGTGGAGCGCCGGATCCTTCCTCTCCAAAGCCGGCCCTATATGATGTGTCGGATGAGCGGCCTCTTCGACCCAAGCCGGCTGAGCACATGGGAAATGCCCCACGCGGAGGTGGCGCTCATGGTTAACTACATCGCCAACTGCAAGCTCGCCGGGGACTGGCAATACGGCAAGGTGCCGTATTCTCGCGCCAATCCTCCGCCCGTGGTAAGCTTCTCTCTCTATCTTCTTTTTGTCGTCAGCCGGCTTCATGACGGCCGGCCTCTGACCAGTCGGTTCTTTTGAGCAGAACCCTCTTCTTGCGCCGCCGGCCGGGGCGGCAGGGATTGAACGCCAGTATGCCCCCGACCGCACGTGGATGACGTTGACGACCCGGACTTGGGGGCGGCCGCCATGGAAGACGCCGTCGTGGGGGACAGCGCCGAGCCCGGAGGCTCAAGGTTCACCGCGAGCTTCGAGGACTGGCCGGACGATTTCGAAGCCGAAGTCGCCCCGCGTCGCCAGCCGGCGGCCGACCATCAGGGCGCGGGCTCGTCCACGCCGGCTGCGGCGGCGCGCACAGAAGCGCCGGGCCGCTTCAGGCCTCTTCGGCAGTCGGCCGAAGAAGTCCAAAGCCTCCACCGCGGCGACCAAGCGAGACGAGGCGCGCGAAAGGCGGCCCGCTTCCGCAAGGCGGTGAAGCAGCCTCAGGCGGTCTCGGCGTAAGTCTTCAATTGCCTTGCCGCATGTTCGTCATCATTCTCTTTCTCTTCGAATATTCTTCTTAACTTTTCCTCGCTTGCTGGACAGGGCGCCACTTTCCCTTGAGCGGGGTCCGGGCGGCTCCGTCGTGGGGCCGGCTGGAGGGTCTTCGAGCTCCCGCCGCGTGGACCCCCGCGCCGATCTCAGGGAGGCCACAGAGCGGAACGCCCGCGAAGCGCGGGAGGAGCGCGAGGCGGCGGAGAAGGCGGCCGCCCAGGCGGCGAGGGAGCAGGCCGACGCGGCAGCCAAGGCCCAGACGGAGGCGGCTACCGCGGAGACGGAGGCGGAAAGCTCGCGCAACCAGCCTCCGCTGCTCGCCATTCCTCCTCCGAGCCGTAGCCCCCGACACCCCATTGCCCTTGGCGGAGGAGATCGTCCAAGACCCGCCGCTGATGGAGAGGGGGGAGGACCCCGTGGCCTTTGCGAGAAAGCGCCGCCAGCAGCGCCAACCGGAGCGGGCCAAGGCGGCCAATCGTCAGCGGCGCCAGAGGGGCCGACCGGGGTGAGCCGGAGAACAGAGCCGGCCTCGAGGTGCAGCCGGCGACGGGCCGGCGCAGGGGGAGGCGCCGCTCCGCCGGAGTTGCGCCGAGTCGCGGGCGCAGGCCAGTCGGCGGAAGATCTGGAGGCGGCCAGCACTGCCACGTCCGAGTGGACTCCCAGCGGGGGACTGGCGAGCTGAATGTGGCGGCTCAAGGGGTCCGGAGCCGGCTGCAAGCTCAGGCCGCCCTGCTGCAACAGTTCACCCAGGAGTTCTTGTCAACGCGAGCCACTATCCGGGTGAGTCCTTCGCTCTTGGCTGCTTTGCTTTCTTAATTTCTTCCGTGGGGGTGCGTCAGTGCACCCACTTGGTGTAGTCCCCGAGATTCGGGCCGACTGCTGCGCAGTCGGGTCGGATCTTTCTCGATGGCTACCTTACTTTGCTTTTTTCTGAACTTTCAGGAATATCACAAACCTTCGTGCTGCCGCCTTCAACTCCCAGGCTCAGGAGTTGAGCCGGAGGACCGACGACCTGGCCGACAGCCGAAGTAAGTACTCGATCTTGTCTGTCTCCTGTGGGGGCGCGTTAGCGCACCCACTCGGTGTAGTCCCAGAGATTCGGGCCGACTGCTGCGCAGTCGGGTCGGATCTTTCTTGACAACTCTTTCCTTATTGGTTTTCTTTTTCTTTGTCTTCAGGGGCCAACGCCGACTTGAGGAAGGAGCTCGGCGAAGCGAAGGCCGCCCTTCATACCAAGGAGGCCGAGTGCGCCGCCTTGGTCCAGGAACGGGATCGCCTAGCCAAGAAGCTGGCCGACCAAGAGGAGAGCCACAAAGCGGCCCTGCAGGCGGCGCAGGAAAGCGAAGCCGCCTTGATGGCGGAGTATGAGATCGAGGCGGCGAGCTGGTCTGAGACCCGGCGAGCCCTGGACGAAGGCTTCGGCCGGATCGAGGGACTTTGATCGATGGTGCTGCCTTCCTCGGCCCTCCCCTGCCCTTTGCCGCTTGGGTTTCTTTGACTTATCTTTGAGCTGTTGCTTGTTTTGGTGCAGACTACTTCCCCGGTACTCCGCCTTCGCCGCCCAAAGCCATTTGAGGCCATCGCGAGGCGCGTCGACAGGCGGGAGCCAACATCGCGCCGGATGCGAACCGGACACTTGAGGGGCAGCTCCTGGCTATCCAGGCACGGTTGCAGCCGGCTCATCGGATGCTTCGCCGGCTCTAACATGCCGGGGCGCAAGTGTTGGCCGCCCTCTGGCCCGGCGAGACGATCCCCCGCACCCCAAGCCGAACTGCCGACTAGCTGGAGGTCGCAGTTGGTCGCTTTGAGGCTTGGAAGGCGTCGGCGGCCCGCCTCAAAGCCGGGCAGGCGTTGGAGTTCGTTCGGGCTTGGTACCCTGGGCTGAGCCTGGACCAGCTGCGCACTTGGCGGATGGAGGCCGACGCGGAGCTGGAGGAGGTGAGGCCGGCTATCGCCCAGCGAGCTTCGACGATCGCCGAGTGCACCGACATCAGCGTTTTCGCACCCGAAATCGATGATGACGGTGTTGCTCAGCCGGAGGAGTGGTTCGGGCTGAACCCGGCGGTGGGCGAGGACTCGGCGGAGGAGATTGCCTCCAGCGACGAAGCGAGGAAGACGAAGAGGAGGACGCGAAGACGTCGAGCCGGCTGGTGGAACAACCGGCCGACCTCAGGCCGACCGTGCCTCCAGCAACGAGGCGCGTGGAAGCGCGCCCTCTGCGGGAGGCGGCGACAAAGCCGAAGTTCGCCAGCCGGCCGCTCCTTCAGCCGGCACGACCGTCTCCGCCAACCAGTCTGGCTCGTCGGCCGCTCCGCCAGCTTGACCTGCCGTCTTTATCTTTCCTGCTTTGTTGTCTTTGAACAATCTTTGTTAAGTTTTCGCAGTTCCACCCACTGGGGGTGTATCCAAACTATGTTGAATGCTGGCCTCTCGGAGGTCTTTTTATGTAAATATTATCATGTGCATGTTTGGTTTCCATTCGCGTATGCTTTTTATCCTTAGGCTTTTTCCTTTGCCGCCTTCCCTCTTTGGGGAGGCAAGTACTTGAGCTTTCTTGGATTGAAGTGAAGTGAATGGAAACCGGCCGGCCGGCTACTCTGGTAGCCAGTCGGCGGTGGGAAAAAAACCGGCTTTTGTTATATTAGTCCGTTAGTCCCTAGCCGTTTTTCGTGTGGGCGCCCGTTCCTGCCTTTAACTCTTGCCAGCCGGACAGCCGGTTCTTCGAACTGCGACTTTTGGCAAGAGAAGGCTTGGGAGCCGGCACACTACTTGTCTGACTGCGGGTAGGACTTCTAACATAACTCCAGTCGGCCAGTCCCCGAGCCGACTAGTCGAACTCGGTGCCGGACGGAATAAGTAAATGACACGACAAGGTCATAAGCATGATACTTTTCATTCATAAATAAGGGATGGCAGTCCCCGAGCCCTCCTCGGGGAGCCTATTGTCTTGTACTTAATACAAAAGTTAGCGGTTACATACTGCATTTCAACTGTAAAATCTTCGAGGAGGTTGGCGTTCCATGGTCGTTCCGACTCCTTGCCGGAGTCGTCTCTCTTGCGCCTTCGGCTTCTGTGCGTCGATCAGGTAGTAGGAGTCGTTGCCTAGAGCTCTGCTGATGACGAAGGGGCCTTCCCAAGGGGCTGAGAGCTTGTGCTGGCCGGCTGTTCGCTGGATCAGCCGGAGCACAAGGTCGCCCTCTTGGAAAGATCTTGGCCTGACCTTCCGGCTGTGGTAGCGGCGCAAACCCTGCTGGTAGATTGAGACCGGCTGAGGCTAACAGCCGGCTTTCTTCCAGCAGGTCGACGCCGTCTTCTCGTGCTTCCTTGGCCTCCGCTTCCGTGTACATGGTTACTCGAGGCGAGTCGAACTCGATGTCAGTTGGGATGACCGCCTCGGCACCATACACAAGGAAGAAAGGGGTGAAGCCGGTTGACTTGTTTGGTGTAGTGCGCAGACTCCAGAGGACAGCCGGCAGCTCATCGAGCCAACAGCCGGCTGAGCGCTCCAGAGGTACGACCAGTCGGGGCTTGATGCCGGAGAGGATGAGGCCGTTGGCTCGCTCGACCTGGCCGTTTGACTGCGGGTGGGCGACGGATGCTAAGTCCAGCCGGATACCTTGGGCTGCGCAGAAACGTGCCAAGGCTCCTTTGGCAAAATTCGTGCCATTGTCGGTGATGATGCTGTGCGGCACGCCGTACCGAGTTGTTATGTCTGCGATGAACGTCACGGCAGTCGGCCCATTCAGCTTCTTGATCGGCTTTGCCTCAATCCACTTGGTGAATTTGTCCACGGCGACGAGCAAATGCGTCATGCCGCCGCGCGCCGTCTTGAATGGGCCCACCATGTCCAGTCCCCAAACGGCGAAGGGCCAAGTGAGGGGAATGGTCTTGAGTGCCGAAGCCGGCACGTGTTGCTTGGAGCTGAAGAGTTGGCATCCCTTGCAATGTTTGACTAATTCTTTGGCGTCATCCAAAGCAGTCGGCCAGAAGAAACCATGGCGGAAGGCTTTGGCGACAAGTGATCTTGAGGCCGCATGGTGGCCGCATTCTCCTTGGTGAATGTCTCTGAGGATTGCAATGCCCTTCTCTTGCTCGACGCACCGTTGGAGGATTCCAGTGACACTGCGCTTGACGAGTTCTCTGTTGACGATTGTGTACGCTCCGGCTCAACGCTGGACTTGTCTTGCTTCTGTTTCGTCAGCCGGCAGGTCTTGGTTTACTAGGAAGTTGAGGATGGACTGAGCCCATGACGGAGCCGCGACTTCTCCTACTGCCAATGTGGCTACTGCTACCAGGGTGGGCGGGCTGGGCGGTGAGGTGCTGGAGTCGGCCGCCGGCTGTAGTGCTGGTGCAGTCCCCGGGCCGGCTACCGCAGTCCCCGAGCCGGCTGCAGTCCCCGAGCCGGGCCGAAGTCCCCGAGCCGGCCGCCGAAGTCCCCGAGCCGGCTGCCGAAGTCGCCGGGCCGGCTACGGGGGTCTTGGGGTCGGCTACTTGATTCTTCGAGCCGGACCCGGCCGCATCGGGGTCAGGCGGCACGAAGATGGAATCGGATTCCGGAGACGGCTTGATAGACGGCTTGAGTAGGCGTTGTAGAGCGACGCGGTTGGAATTGCTTGCCGAGTGGAGCCTATTCAAGCCAGGGCATCGGCTGAGTCGTTGTCAGCTCGTGGTACGTGGAGGAACTCGCATCCTTCAAAGTATCCGCTGAGTTGTTGGACCAGGAAACGGTAGCTCGCCATATTCGCGTCCTTGGCGTCCCAGTCGCCGGATGATTGCTGGGACTACCAGGTCCGAGAGTCGCCATAACCTAGGGATCCGGCGAAATGCCAAGCTCTTTGGCAGCCGGACCCGTGTATGAGCGCCTCGTACTCGGCCACATTGTTTGGAGGCGCAAAGTGGATCTGTAGCGTGTATCTTGAGCTTGTCGCCTTTGGGAGAGGTAAGGACGATGCCGGCTCCCAAGCCGGTGCGCATCTTGGACCGTCGAAGTGCATGCGGCCAATGGGTGGAGTCGGGAGCCGGCGGCAGTACTGGTCTCGCCCAGTCGACGAGGAGTCGGCCAGTGCTTGGGACTTGAATGGCAGGTGCGGGGCGGTAGAAGATCGTGTAAGGGGCCAGCTCGCGATGGCCCATTTTGCACCGGCCGGATGCGTCCTGGCTGCCTATGATCTCGGCTAGCGGGGGCAGTGCATACGACCGTGACGGGATGCTCTGAAAGTAGGGCTTCTTCTTGGCGGTGAAGTACACGCCCGTAACACATCTTTTGGTAGTGCGGGTAGTTCTGCTTTGAGGCGGACAGCACCTCGCTCAAATAATACACCGGCCTCTGGACCGGCTGGGCTCGGCCTTCTTTGGCGCTGGACTACGATGACGGTGCTGACCACCCGGCTGGTTGCGGCGATGTAAAGGAGCATGGGCTCTTTCTCAGTCGGCGCCGCGAGGACAGGCGGCGTGGCCAGCATCTTCTTCAGCTCGTGAAAAGCTTGGTCGGCCTGGTCGTTCCACTCGAAGTGAGTGCTCTTCTTCATGAGGCGGTAGAGGGGGAGAGCTTTCTCTCCGAGCCGGCTGATGAAGCGGTTCAAGGAGGCCAAGCACCCGGTGAACTTCTGAATGTCTCGAAGCTTGGTGGGGATCGCCATTCTCTCGATGGCCTTGATCTTCACCGGGTTGCATTCGATGCCGCGTTCGGAGACCAGGAAGCCTAGGAGCTGGCCGGCTGGCACTCCGAACACGCATTTCTCGGGGTTGAGCTTGATTTGGAACCGGCGTAAGTTCTCAAACGTTTCCTTGAGGTCTCCCAGCAAGGTGCCGCGCTTCTCCGTCTTCACCACGATGTCGTCCACGTAAACGTGAGCGTTTCTGCCGAGTTGCTTGAGGAGGCACTTCTGCATGCAACGCTGAAAAGTGGCACCGGCATTTCTCAAGCCGAATGTCATAGTCAGGTAGCAGAAGGCTCCAAATGGCGTGATGAAGGCGGTCTTCAGGCGGTCGTCCGGATCCAGCTTTATCTGGTGATATCCGGAGTAAGCATCCAAAAAACTCAACAGCTCGCATCCGGCTGTGGAGTCTATCACTTGGTCAATCCTTGGCAGGGCAAAAGGATCTTTGGGGCAGGCCTTGTTGAGGGCTCGTGTAGTCTATACACATGCGCCACTTGTTGTTCTTCTTTAGCACAAGGACCGGGTTGGCGAGCCACTCTGGAAAGAAAACTTCCATGATGAAGCCGGCCGCCAAGAGCCGGGCTATCTCCTCCCCTACAATCCTGCGTTTCTCCTCCGACAGTCGGCGAAGGGGTTGTCTGACTGGCTTTGCGTCTTCTCGAATGTGTAGTTTGTGCTCGGCGAATTTCCTCGGAACACCCGGCATGTCCTTGGGGGACCATGCGAAGATGTCCCGATTCTCACGGAGGAAATCGGCGAGCTCGCCTTCCTATTTGCTGTTTCAGGTTTGCCCCGATGACGGCAAACCTCTCTGGATGCTCGGGGTCAAGAGGTATCTTCTTCGTCTCCTTGGCCGGCTGGAAAGATCCTTGAGTATCATGCTCCTTGGGGTCGGGGGACACGGCCGACTGCTTGCCGGCTATGGCCACGACTCGGTCCAGCATCTTCTTCTCTTCGGCGAATCACAAGGGACTCGGCCAGCCGGCTGCTGGCCGCTGCGCACTCGGAGGACTTCTTGTAGTCACCGGCTACGGTGATGACGCCTTTGGTGCTTGGTATCTTCATCTTGAGGTATGCATAGTGGGGAACTGCCATGAATTTGGCCAAGGCAGGTCGGCCCAAGCAATGCATGGTAAGGGCTCTCCAGGTCCACCACTTCAAACCAGATCGCTTCCCGGCGGAAATGCTCCTTGTCCCCAAAAAGTACATCAATCTTGATTTTGCCAATGGGGGCGCAGGACAGGCCGGGTACGATGCCGTGGAACACTGTCCGAGTGGGCGTGAGCTGTTTTGTCTTGACGTTCAACTTCTCCAGGGTGTCACGATACAAGATGTTGATGCTGCTCCCGCCGTCTATCAACACACGGAGAAGCGGGCGGCGCGTCTGTCCGTTGCAAGGGTGGCTTCCAGGACCAAAGCATAAGAGCCGGGAGACGGCATCACCTCCGGATGGTCGGCCCGGCTCCACACTGATGGGCTTTTCTGACCAATGCATGTGTCCAGCGGGGGTGGCAGCGACCACGCCAACTTCCTGGCTCTCGGCGTTTGCTGCGCGGTCTTCGGGCTGGCTTGTGAAAGACGACGTAGGTTTCTGCTCATCAGGAAATCGTCATGCACGGCTTCCGACTGCGGGCCGAGCGGCCGGAGGCGGCGGGCCGGCAGGCGGAGGTGGCAAGAGCCCCTCGCCCTTAGCGATTCGGGTGAGCCAGTTGCACTTCCGGGTCGTGTGTTTGTGATTTTTTGTTTTGTTTCTTTTTTTTTGTTTATTTTTGTTATTTTGTTTGTGTGTATTTTGTTTGTTTTTTGTGGTCGGTGCCGGCTTTGAAGTTTGTGGTCGAGGTCGTGGAGAGGACGTCCTGGGTGTGTAGATGTTCCGAGTTGGTTCGATGGTTGTGGGTGTTGTCGGTGTCACCGGTTTGTCTGGTTGTAGGTTGGCGTGTTTCGGGTATTGTGTAGTGGTCGTTGTGGTACGGGGGTAGTAGACGAGTGTCTCTCTGTGGTTTGGATTTGTGAGTGTTACAGTTGTTTTGATTGACGTGTTGTGAGTGGTTGTTATCAGTGTGTCGTGGTGAGTGTGTGTGTGTGGTGTGGGGTGATGATCGGTGTAGAGCGTGTCGAATTTTGTGGTTGCGGTGGAGGTGGCGGGCGGTCAGGTTGGATGTCGTGGGGATTCGGGTGAGCCTGTCCGGGTCGTGTGGTTGGACGGCTTCGCGCCGCTGTGGAACTTGCAAGGGGCGTCGAGGGTTTGCTCGTAGGAGAAGGCGGGCTGCCAAGCCGGCCTGCCGCCCTTGGGCTTCTTGGGCGCCGGTCGTTCTTCAGGCGGCGCATCTTCGACTGTGGCCACCTGCCGGCTGGCGGGAGGCGGCGCGGGCCTTGCGCTTGTGGTCGTTCGAGTTGGGGTGTCGGCCGGAATCCCCAGCCGGCGTCTTGGGCGCCGGGTTGAGTACCTTTCCGGACGCGTCTACCCGAAGCTCGGTCTTCATCGAGGAGTCGGCGGTGGCGTAACTTGTCCGCTATGTCCAGAAGCTCGTCGAGAGTAGCCGGCTCGTCGCAGAGGAGCTTGTGCTTGAGGAGGGTGCCTTCTCGGCATCCGTCTGTGAAGTATTCTATGGCTTGCACCTCGTGCACCCCTTCACAGGAGTTGCGGAGCTCGGCCCAACGCGTGAGGTAATCGCGAGTGGACTCGGCGGGGCCTTGTACGCACAAGGAAGGCTGCCTGGGCTTGGGAGCCCGCTTGTAGGTGCTGGTGAAGTTGCGGATGAAGGCTTCTGTGAAATCTAGCCAACTGTTGATGCTACGCGGCTTCAGGCTGTTGAGCCAGGTCTGCGCCGTGCCTTGCAGCATGAGGGGCACGTACTTCATGGTGACGCGCCGGTTGCCGTTAGCTATGCTAACCGCGGTGGAGTAGTCGATCAACCAATCTTCCGGCTTCACGGAGACGTTGTACTTGGGCGTGTCTCTTCGGAGCGAGAACCCTTTGGGAAAGGGCTCGTCGCAGATGCGGGGGCCAAAACAAGGCAGGGCCGACATCGTCTTCTTCTTCCAATGCCAGGGATCGCGCCAGGCGGTCGATCCGATGGCGGGCGTCGTTCTCGCCGATTCCTTCGCGGCGGCCCTAGCCGGCCGCTGAGAGTCGGGTGCGCCACTGGCGGCGAGGCGGGATATCTCTCTCCACGGGGCGGAGGCGGAGGCGGGTCGCCCCGCCATTCCATGGCTCGGGGATGACCGTCCGCGTCTCGCTCGATGGAGATCCGGGTCCGGCTGCGGCTGGCAGCCGGCTCCTTCTCGCGTCGCGCGCGGGTATTGCTCGTAGTCGGCGTCCGGGACGTCGCGCCGTGTTCTCGGCGCGGGGGAGGGCTTTCCGCGCGGCGTCGGCTTCGTGTCGCTGCGCGGCTGCGTCAATCAATTGCTGGATGCGCCGGGTCATGTGGGGGAGGTCTTCGGCCTCCAAGCCGTCCAACTCGTCTACAGCCGCCTGGGCGGCACGCAAGTTCTCGAGCGGAGTGGCATAGACCGGGCGGTCGACTCCCAGCGTGTCGGCGATGACGGCGCCGCGTTGCTTGACAAGGCCGGCCCGGCTTGGCCCGCCCGGGGCCGGCGTGCCGAAGGCGGCGCGGTCAGCTTCGCGCTGGTAGGCCTCAGTGAGGCGTCTTACGGAGGCCAGCCTCCGGCCCTCTGCGAGGAGGGCGAGGCGGCGTGCCTCCAGTGCTTCGTCGTCGGCATTAGCCGGGAGGGAGCGGACAAGTCGTGGGCCGCGCGTGCGAGGCGTCGTGGGCGCTCTCGTCGGCCGGGCCCCGTGGCCGACAACCATCACTTCGGTGGTGACAGCATCGCAGCCGTCGGCTCGAGGAAGCGGGTCGTTGTAGATCGTGACGTTGGTGGGGAAGGTGTGTAGGAGGCCGTGTCGGAGTCGACAGGCATCGGGTCGGTGGAGCCAACCGACTCCAGGTCCGCAGCGGGCTCGCTGGAGACATGGAGCTGGCCGAGTAGGTTGGCGAGGTGGTCGGTGCCCACATCGGAGGCGAGCTCGTCGGAGATGAGAGTTTCGTCGAGGAGATCGGCGAGGCTTCTCGCCACGCAGATGCTGGTGACGCCTTGCAGCGCGTCGTGGCAAGCGCCATCGGGCGTGCCAGGCTGGCTACGCTCGCGGGGGGAAGAGGGTTCCCGTCCAGAACAGGTCTCCGGACGACGGTGCACCTGGCCCCACGGTGGGCGCCAAATGTCGGGTGGTAGGTGCGACATATGCCAACGGGTGGCTTATCATTGTGGGAGCCAGTAAGACATCGCCGGTGCCTGGAAACGGGATAAGGCGAAGACATGCACGCCGGCGGATCTTACCCAGCTTCGGGGCTCTCCGTGGAGATAACACCCCTACTGCTGCTCTGCGGGGTCTCCGCATGCTCACTAGATGAATCAAGTAGCTACACAACGCTCCTTGAGCTGTTTGGGGAGGAGGAAGAAGGGCACGGCTAGCCTGCTTCTTCTCCTTGTGTGGTGTCTAGAACTAGCAAGGGGTCGAACCCTTTGCATGGGTGCTCCGGGGGGTTAATATAGGCCTACCCCCCCGGGGGGTACAATGGTAATCCGACTGGGCGCGGGGCCCAGCCATCTGTGACTGCGCTCGCCGGCTTCTGCGCCGGCTGCTGGGGCCCGCCGACTGGTGGGTCCCGCCGGCTGCCCCCCTTGGTCGACAGGCAGGCCCCACTGTCCAGGGCCTGGTCGGCGGCTGGTTACTGTGGCTCCATCTTGTTGACGTGAGCTTCATCATGGTAAAGCGCGGCTACAGTACCGCCGCCTATCAGGCGATCGCTGTAGCCTTACCGCGTCTTGTCTCCTTAATGGGCGTCCTCTTCAGGAAGGCGGCAAGCCGGCTGCGGGGAGCCGGCTCTGTCTTGGGCCGACTAGTTGGAGGTGGCCCCTTCGGGCGTCTCTCTGCTCAAAGGGGCCCATCGTCTGTGGGCCACGCTGGCGGCCCGTCGTGGTGATGCCAGAGTCAACATGGCAACAGTGCCGCCACCGGGGTCACGCCTACCCCGTACGGCGCACTGTGCCAGGCGTGCTCCGGGATTCGGGGGTGGCAGGCTTTACTGTAGCCACGCCCCGTCGCACCAGCGTTAGGTGGGTGCAAACTTCTGTGGTACGGTCGTAGACCGCTTTATGGGGCCGGCTTCTTGGAGTCGGCCTTCTCATGGCCGGCTTCTTTGAGTCGACCTTCTCATGAGGGCTAAAGTCGGACCGCCATCCGAGAGCTCGGCCTGGGTGGCAGCCGGCAAGGGGGAGCGGCCCCACGTCTTTGATTCTTGAGAGCCGGGCGGGCTCGTAACTTTTTTCAGAAGGGCCAGGGGAAGCCGGCTAGGCTACCCATGGCTATTTACTCCGACAGGTCTTTGCAAATTATGTCGTAGCTCACGCTTTGGTTCTACTGTTTTAGATATGTTCCTAGAGTAAATTTAGTTGAGAGTTGACAGTATCAATTATGCGGACTGGGTCCGTAAACTGAGGATTGTCCTCATTGCTGCACAGAAGGATTATGTCCTTAATGCACCGCTCAGTGTGCTGAACCTCTAGCGTCGTTTGTAGATGTTGGGAAACATCTGACATACACGTTTTGATGACTACATGATAGTTCAATGCGTAATGCTAACGGTTTAGAATTGTGGCACCAAAGACGTTTTTGAAACGTCGCAGAACATATGAGATGTTCCAAAGACTGAAATTGGGATTTCAGACTAGTGCCCACGTCAAGAGATATGAGACCTCTGACAAGTTTCTTAAGCCTGCAAACCAAGGGAGAAAAGCTCAATCATTGAGCATGTGCTCAGATTGTCTGAGTACTACAATCGCTTGAATCGAGTGGGAGTTAATCTTCCAGATGAGATAGTGATAGTTCTCCATAGTCATTGCCACCAAGCTATTGGAGTTTCGTGATGAACTATAACATATCAGGGATACACATGATGATCCTTGAGCAATTCGCGATGTTTGACACCGCGAAAGTAGAAATCAAGTAGGAGCATCAATTGTTGATGGTTAAACCACTAGTTTCAAGAAGGACAAGGGAAAGAAGGGATACTTCATGAGACGGCAAATCAGTTGCTGCTCTAGTGAAGAAACCCAAGGTTGAACCAAACCCGAGAGTAAGTGCCTCTGTAATGAGGGGAACAGTCACTAAAGCAGAACTACCCTAGATACTTGGTAGATGAGAAGGCTGGCAAGATAGACAGAAGTATTTTTGAAATACGTTATATTAATGTGTACTTTACTAGTACTCCTAGTAGCACCAGGGTATTAAAATACCGGTTCAGTTGCTAAGTATTAGTAACTCGAAATAAAAGGCTACAGAATAAATGGAGACTAGCTGAAGGTGAGATGACGATATGTGTTGGAAGTGTTTCCAAGGTTGATGTGATCAAGCATCGCATGCTCCCTCTACCATCGAGATTGGTGTTAAACCTAAATAATTGTTATTTGGTGTTTGCGTTGAGCATAGACATGATTGGATTATGTTTATCGCAATACAATTATTCATTTAAGGAGAATAATGGTTACTCTGTTTATTTGAATAATACCTTCAATGGTCTTGCACCTAAAATGAATGGTTTATTGAATCTCGATCGTAGTGATACACATGTTCATGCCAAAATATATAAGATAGTAATGATAGTACCACATACTTGTGGCACGGCCATTTGAGTCATGTTGGTATAAAACACATGAAGAAGCTCCATGTTGATGGATCTTTGGACTCACTCGTTTTTGAAAAGATTGAGACATGCGAACCATGTCTATTGGTAGATATGCATGAAGAAACTCCATGCAGATGGATCGTTTGGACTCACTTAATTTTGAATCACTTGAGACATGAAAATCATACCACATGGGCAAGATGACTGAAAGGCCTCATTTTCAGTAAGATGGAACAAGAAAGCGACTTGTTGGAAGTATTACATTTTGATGTGTGCAGTCCAATGAGTGCTGAGGCACGCAGTGGATATCATTATGTTCTTGCTTCACAGATGATTTGAGTAGATGCTGAGTATATTTACTTGATGAAACACAAGTCTGAATTATTGAAAGGTTCAAGTAATTGCAGAGTGAAGTTGACGATCGTCGTGACAAGATGATAAAATGTCTATGATATGATCATAGAGATGAATATCTGAGTTACGAGTTTGGCACACAATTAAGACATTGTGGAAATTGTTTCACAACTAATACCGCCTGGAACACCATAGTGTGATGGTGTGTCCGAACATCATAACTGCACCCTATTGGATATGGTGCATACCATGATGTCTCTTATCAAATTACCACTATCGTTTATGGGTTAGGCATTAGAGACAACCGCATTCACTTTAAATAGGGCACCACACAATTCCGTTGAGACAACACCGTATGAATTATGGTTTAGAGAAACCTAAGCTGTCATTTCTTAAAAGTTTGGGGCTGCGATGCTTATGTGAAAAAGTTTCAGGCTGATAAGCTCGAACCCAAAGCGGATAAATGCATCTTCATAGAATACCCAAAAATAGTTGGGTATACCTCCTATTTCAGATCCGGAAGCAAAAGTGATTGTTTCTAGAAACGGGTCCTTTCTCGAGGAAAAGTTTCTATCAAAAGAATTGAGTGGGAGGATGGTGGAGACTTGATGAGGTTATTGAACCATCACTTCAACTAGTGTGTAGCAGGGCACATGAAGTTGTTCCTGTGGCACCTACACCAATTGAAGTGGAAGCTTATGATAGTGATCATGAAACTTCGGATCAAGTCACTACCAAACCTCATAGGTCGACAAAGATGCGTACTACTTCAGAAAGGTACGTAATCCTGTCTTGGAAGTCATGTTGCTAGACAACAATGAACCTACAAGCTATGGAGAAGCGATGGTGGGCCCGTATTCCGACGAATGGCTCGAGGCCATAAAATCCGAGAGGGGATCCATGTATAAAACAAAGTATAGACTTTGAAAGAACTACTTGATGGTTGTAAGGTTGTTGGGTGCAGATGGATTTTAAAAGGAAGACAGACAATGATGGTAAGTGTCACCATTAAGAAAGCTCGACTTGTCGTTAAGATGTTTCCCGACAAGTTCAAGGAGTTGACTACGATGAGACTTTCTCACTCGTAGCGATGCTAAGAGTCTGTTGGAATCATGTTAGCAGTTGCTGCATTATTTATGAAATCTTGCAGAAAGGATGTCAAAAAAACATTGTTTCCTCGACGTTTTTCTTGAGGAAATGTTGTATGTGATACAACCAGAAGGTTTTGTCAATCCTGAAAGATGCTGACAAGTATGCAAAGCTCCAGCAATCCTTCTAAGGACTGGAGTAAGCATCTCAGAATTGGAATGTACGCTTTGATAAGATGATCAAAGATTTTGGGTTTATACAAAGTTTATGAGAAACTTGTATTTCCAAAGGAGTGAGTGGGAGAACTATAGAATTTTTGATGAATATATGTTGTTAACATATTGTTGATCAAAAATGATGTAGAATTTCTAGAAAGCATGCAGGGTTATTTGAAAAGTGTTTTCGATGGAAAACCTGGATTAAGCTACTTGAACATTGAGCATCAAGATCTATAAGGATAGATCAAAAACGCTTAATAGTACTTTCAAATGAATACATACCGTGACAAGATTTTGAAGGAGTTCAAAATAGATCAGCAAAGAAGGAGTTCTTGGCTGTGTTACAAGGTGTGAGTATTGAGTAAGACTCAAGACCTGACCACGGCAGAAGAGAGAGAAAGGACAAAGGTCGTCCCCTATGCTTTAGACGTAGGCTCTATAGTATGCTATGCTGTGTACCGCACCTGAAGTGTGCCTTGCCATGAGTCAGTCAAGGGGTACAAGAGTGATCCAGGAATGGATCACATGACAGCAGTCGAACTTATCCTTAGTAACTAGTGGACTAAGGAATTTTCTCGATTATGGAGGTGGTATAAGAGTTCGTCGCAAAGGGTTACGTCAGGCAAAATTGAACTAATCGGTGACTATCTCTCTCTTTGTGTAAAACCGGATTCGTATAGTAGAGCAGTTATTTGGAATAGCTCCAAGTAGCGCGTGGTTAGCTTCATTCTACAAGATGACCTAGAGATTTGTAAAGCACACATGGATCTGAAAGGTTCAGACCATTGACTGATAAACCTCTCTCACAAGCAAGATATGAAACACCCATGGGGTGTTGGATTCATTACAATCACATAGTGATGTGAAACTAGATTATTGACTCTAGTGCAAGTGGGAGACTGTTGGAAATATGCCCTAGAGGCAATAATAAAATGGTTATTATTGTATTTCCTTGTTCATGATAATTGTCTATTGTTCATGCTATAATTGTATTAACTGGAAACCGTAATACATGTGTGAATACATAGACCACAACATGTCCCTAGTAAGCCTCTAGTTGACTAGCTCATTGATCAATAGATGGTTATGGTTTCCTGACCATGGACATTGGATGTCATTGATAACGGGATCACATTATTAGGAGAATGATGTGATGGACAAGACCCAATCTTAAGCGTAGCACAAGATCGTGTAGTTCGTTTGCTAAAGCTTTTCTAATGTCAAGTTCATTTCTTAGAACCATGAGATGTGCAACTCCCAGATATTGTAGGAATGCTTTGGGTGTACCAAACGTCACACGTAACTGGGTGGCTATAAAGGTGCACTAAACGGTATCTCCGAAAGTGTCTGTTGGGTTGGCACGAATCGAGACTGGATTTGTCACTCCGTGTAATGGAGAGGTATCTCTGGGCCCACTCGGTAGGACATCATCATAATGTGCACAATGTGACCAAGGAGTTGATCACGGGATGATGTGTTACGGAACGAGTAAAGAGACTTGCCGGTAACGAGATTGAACAAGGTATCGGGATACCGACGATCGAATCTCGGGCAAGTATCGATAGACAAAGGGAATTGTATACGGGATTGATTGAATCCTCGACATCGTGGTTCATCCGATGAGATCATCGTGGAGCATGTGGGAGCCAACATGGGTATCCAGATCCCGCTGTTGGTTATTGACCGGAGAGTTGTCTCGGTCATGTCTACTGTCTCCCGAACCCGTAGGGTCTACACACTTAAGGTTTGATGACGCTAGAGTTGTAGAGATATTAGTATGCGGTTAACCGAAAGTTGTTCGGAGTCCGGATGAGATCCCGGACGTCACGAGGAGTTCCGGAATGGTCCGGAGGTAAAGATTTATATATAGGAAGTCCAGTTTCGGCCACTAGGAGAGTTTCGGGGTCATGGGTATAGTACCGGGACCACCGAAAGGGTCCCGGGGGTCCACCGGGTGGGGCCACCTATCCTGGAGGGCCCCATGGGCTGAAGGGACGTGGGAACTAGCCCCTGGTGGGCTGGTGTGCCCCCCTTGGGCCTCCCATGCGCCTAGGGTTGGAAACCCTAAGGGGTGGGGGCGCCTCCACTTGGCTTGGAGGCCAAGCCACCCCTAGGGCTGCTGCCCCCTCCCTAGATGGGATCTACAAGGGGCCGGCTAGAACGCCCCGTGACCGATGTGCCAGGTGTCATCCAGTTATTCGCTGTTGTTGCCTTGTCATTGCTTGCGTGTCATGCATTGCATATATGTCATCATGTGCATTTCATTTGCATACGTGTTCGTCTCATGCATCGAGCATTTTCTCCGTTGTCCGTTTTGCACAATCGACGCTCCGTTCTCCTCGGTGGTCATTTCTACCTTCTTCTCGTGTGTGGGATTTAAACATTTCGGATTGGACCGAGACTTGCCACGCGGCCTTGGTTTACTACCGGTAGGACGCCTGTCAAGTTTTGTACCATTTGACTTCGATTTGATACCTCCAACGGTAACCGAGGACGAAAAGGCCTCATGTGTGTTGCAGCCCAAACACCCCTCCAAGTGGCCCAAAACCCACTAATCTTCTCCATCATCTCGGTCATTCAATCACGATCGGCGTGGCCGAAAACGCACCTTCATTTGGACTCTCTAGCTCCCTCTACCTATAAATATGTGATCCCTCCGAATATTCGCGGTACAAACCCTAACCTTCGTCTCCTTTGGCCGCCCGGACACGTCCGCCCGGCGGCCGGACATGTCCACCTGCCGGCCACTCACTCCGACCAATGGGAGCCGCCACGTCAACCGCGCCCGCCCTCACCCAATCGACGCCGCCACCTCGCCCCGTGCCTCTCTCTCCTCTCGCGTGGCCCGTGGGGCCCGAGTCAGGCCGCCGGGACTGGAGGCGCCCGCCGCCGCTCTTGCGCCCAGCCGCGCCGGACTCATGGCGGGCCGCCCGAAGTCGCCGCTCGCCGCTGTATGCCTCGCCGCCGCCGCCATTGCTCGCCGGCGTTCCTGCCCCGCCGCCTTCGGTCGCCGACCACCCCGCCACCTCGCCCCGCACGCCTTGCCGGAGCGCGCGCCACCGCCGCCCTTGCCGCGGATCGGTCGGCCGACCGGATCCGGCCGTCCCCAAGCGCCCCGGCCATCCTCCAGCGCCGTCCCGCCGCCCCATCGCCGGAGAGGCCACCGGCATCGTCGTTGACCTCGGAACCCTAGATCTAGATCTGGAGGTGATATTTCCACTAAGTCCCAAATTTCCTGATTCAGATGCTCTTGTTCATCATGCCATAACTCATCATCTGTAACACCGATTTGAGCATATAGCATATCAAAATGTTCGTCTCAGAGAGTACATCATTTCATCTCATTGCATCATTTTCATTTGAGTTCATCTTGATGCCCGAAATGCTGTTAGAAGAGTGCTACTTGAGTAATTGTCAGATCTGTGCTCCATTTAGATATTTGTCATTTTTGCCATGATTATTGTGTGCATGATATGCCCATGAGCTCTACATATGTTTTGTTAAGGGTTTTGCCATCTTCCAGAGGTGCAACCCATGTATTTTTGTGATGTGTGTGGTGACTAGCACAAGCTTGCAAAGTGAGGCACTTGGTAATGCTGATTTCAGGGACTTAGCATTTCCACTAAGTCCTTGAGCTGTTTATCTCATATGGCCATATGTTCATGTTGTTTCCTAGTGATCCGTGCCTCTTTTGAGGATGATCAGTAAGGATGTTTTGTTAATCTTGTAGTCTCTATCCATCCATGTCTTTGTTTGCAATTATGGAGCACCCTAGCTTGAGTCAATCGAGCTCTACTTTTGCTACTTTGTGAATCTGGGCAGATTGTCTACTTGTTAGCGATTTTGCCGTGGATGTTGTAGTTGATCCGTGCATGCTATGCTATTATTATTGCCATGTCTAACTTGTATTTTGTGTATTCTTGATGAGTGTATGCTTAGTTTGCCATGACTTGCTCTGTAGTGAGTGCATCGAGCTCGTAAACATGCCTACTTGATATCTATTTCAGCATGCTCCAGTTTTCACTAAGTCTGTAAACTGATTATGTTTTTGCCATGTTCACATGCTTGCAAATGTATTTTCTGATCCCTTTTGGCTCAAGGTCACTAAGGGACTTTTGTTAAGCTCTTTGAGTAGCTCCATGCCATGCTTTACGTTGCCATGTTCAGGTCCTGTAGCTTATAGTTTTCATGCTCCGAAGAGTACTATCTGATCTGAAATTCTAGGCTTGTGTTAATTTTACTAAGTCTGAAATCTGTTTACAAATGCATTTTTGCCATGCTTGTTTGAACTGTGAATGGATGAATTGGCGTAGCTCAGTGCTAGACTTTTGTTAAGCATCATGATGGATCCCTGCCATGTATTTGATGCCATGTTTGGGTGCTGTAGCATGTTCATCTTGTTGCATTTAGATGGCCTTGCTGTAAATCGCAGACCGTGGTCACATTTGCATGCTTGGCATTTTCCAAACCGTAAGCTCGATTCCGGCGTTCTTTAAATCGTTTTTCAAGCGATTTCATCTCATCTTTCCAGTGGCACACTTGTTTCAAGTTGAGGCCGTTCATGCATTCCTGTCAATCAATGCATATGGCATCGCATAACCGCATCCGCATATCATACCATGTTCATGTGTTGGTTGTTTACTATGTTGTGTGCTGTTCTGGTTGCTTCTTCGGGTGGTTCCTGGGTATAACGTCGCGTTTGTGAGGACCATTCGTCTACGTGTTTGTCTTCTTCATGGACTCGTTCTTCTTCTTTGCGGGATTTCAGGCCAAGATGATCATAACCTCTGAAATCACTTCTATCCTTGCTTGCTTAGTTGCTCGCTTCTTTTGCTATGCCCTATGCTGCGGTACCTACCACTTGCTTTTCATGCCTCCCAGATTGTTGAACCAAGCCTCTAACCCACCTTGTCCTAGAAAACCGTTGTTTGGCTATGTTACCGCTTTGCTCAGCCCCTCTTATAGCGTTGCTAGTTGCAGGTGAAGATCGAAGTTTGTTCCTTGTTGGAACATGGATGTTGTTCCTTGTTGGAACATGTTTACTTGTTGGGATATCACACTATCTCTTATTTAATTAATGTATCTATATACTTGGTCAAGGGTGGAAGGCTCGGCCTTATGCCTGGTGTTTTGTTCCACTCTTGCCGCCCTAGTTTCCGTCATATCGGTGTTATGTTCACCGGATTTTGCAGTTCCTTACGCGGTTGGGTTATAATGGGAACCCTTGACAGTTCGCTTTGAATAAAACTCCTCAGCAAGGCCCAATCTTGGTTTTACCATTCGCCACCTAGCCTTTTTCCCTTGGGAGTCGCGCATCCCGAGGGTCATCTTTATTTTAACCCCCCCGGCCAGTGCTTGTCTAAGTGTTGGTCCTAAATGGGCAGCCTGCAGGGCCACCTCGGGGAAACTTGAGGGCTGGTTTTACTCGTAGCTTGACCTATCCGGTGTTGCCCTGAGAACGAGATATGTGCAGCTCCCATCAGGATGTCGGCGCATCGGGCGGCTTTGCTGGATTTGTTTTACCATTGTCGAGGATGTCTTGAAGAACCGGGATACCGAGTCTGATCGGAATGTCTCGGGAGGAGGTCTATTCCTTCGTTGACCGTGAGAGCTTTTGTCATGGACTAAGTTGGGACACCCCTGTAGGGATTTGAATTTTCGAAAGCCGTGCCCGCGATTATGGGTAGATGGGAATTTGTTAATGTCCGGTTGTAGAAAACCTGAAGTTGACCTTAATTAAAATGCATCAACCGCGTGTGTAACCGTGATGGTCTCTTTCCGGCAGAGTCCGGGAAGTGAACATGGTTGTTGGAGTTATGCTTCACGTAGGTTGTTCCAGGATCACTTCTTGATCATAGTTGTTCGAACGTGCTTTGCCTTCTCTTCTCGCTCTCATTTGCGTATGTTAGCCACCATATATGCTAGTCGCTTGCTGCAGCTCCACCTCATACCTTTTACCTTACCCATAAGCTTAAATAGTCTTGATCGCGAGGGTGCGAGATTGCTGAGTCCCCGTGACTCACAGATACTTCCAAAACCAGCTTGCAGGTGCCGATGAGTCCATGCAGATGACACAACCAAGCTCAGGAGGAACTTGATGAATATCTTGTCCTTTGTGTTGTTTCTTTCTAGTTGCTCAGTAGTGGAGCCCAGTTGGGGTCGATCGGGGACCGTGTCGCACCTGGGGTTCTTCTTTTATTTTGGTTCCGTAGTCGGATCTTGACTGTATTTGGATGTTGTAATGTTTTATTCATGTAATTGTGTGAAGCGGCGATTGTAAGCCAACTATGTATCGTTTCCCTTATGTATTACATGGGTTGTGTGAAGATTACCTCACATGCGACATTGCTTTCAATGCGGTTATGCCTCTAAGTCGTGCTTCGACACGTGGGAGATATAGCCGCATCGAGGGTTACAAGTTGGTAATCAGAGCCTTCCCCGACCTTAGGAGCCCCACTGCTTGATCGAATTAGCGACGAGTTGAGTCTAGAAAAATGTTTTGAGTCATTTAGGAATTATATATCGGAGAGTTTAGGAATTCTTTTTACTTCCCAGTCTCCTCATCGCTCTGGTAAGGCATCCTGACGTAGAGTTTTGACTCTTCTCTTCTCAAATTTCACTAAATTTTTTTTAGGATCACGCGGGTATCTTGGAATCGTTCCGATGGTTTTGTGACGAGAACATTGTCTTGGTGCCTCCTGTCAGGGGTTTTGTGGAAGTGTCCGGGGAGTTGAGCTCTGAGGTGTTGTCGTCACAATTTTATCGTTGCAGTTCTGGCATACCTGAGTTTAGTGCGCCGACATCGAAAATCTCTTTTATGCAGTTCTTTGGTGAGATAACCTCGACGCCACCCAGTACTAGGGCGGGAGTTCGGGAGTATTGCCATAACTCGTATAACGGATGCTTTTCGAGGTTGAGGTAGATGATTTCCGAAGGTTTCTTGGTTATGTGTTGAAGGATGGATACAGCTGGATGTAGGATTTGCTAGTTTTGGGTGAGATATTATGCTTCCCTGTATCCCAACACCTGATTGCATAACTGGAAAATTTCGGGAGTTTAAAGTGGGAATTCAAGTAGCTCTTAGGATATCTTTCCGACAGATGTATGATATGAAATTGGGGTTCGACGTCTAGTGGTCCGCCTATTCACGGTCGGTTTTACAGTGGTCTCGTTGTGTCTTAAAGAGTCCTTGGCTATGCCGACTCGGGGACGCTTCGTATGTCATGTGCACTGCCTTGTACATGATGGTGCTGTACGATCGAGCCCGTGTAGGCCCCACCACGAAAACTTCGGACGAAATCTCTATCATATGTTTGTTCCGGCTTATTCTGCAAGCCAATCCTTTGTTTTTGTTTGGAGTTGTGGTATTCGAGTTGCTTCAATGTCAAGTGTTGATTCCATACCTTCCCCAAATGGTGTTCTCATATTCCTATGTGAATACTAGTCCTTCTCGATCATCAAGTTTGTCATGTCAATTCTTTTCAACCGGTGTGCTTCTCTTCTAGTGGATCCGAACATTTCAACATCCGCAAGATCCAATCTTAGCTTTCTCAACGGTGTCGTTTTCTTCCATCCCAAGTTGCCTTTGTTTTCCCACCCACCCACCCTTTTTCTTCGAGGTCTCGGATTTCTTTATCAAATATCCATTTTATTATGGAAGTCTCTCCATTCTTCTCCCTTCATGTTCTTATCCGGTGATTCTCGTGAAGATACTAACGAAGTTTCTAGTTCATCATTCTCCATTCTTTCCTTTTCCGGTGGATCCAATTCAAGATTTCGATGTCGATCATATTCTTTTCTGTATTTCAAATGCTTTTCTCGTGCCGGTGCACCTCATAACCATTCATTTCTCGCTATTCATTTGTTCCGGAGTGCTCAAGATATCTCAGAAGGATCGTCTTGTCATTCAAGATCCGTTAATCCTATTTTGAGGATGTTTATCTCATTCAAGCTATTTAACTCAACCGGTGCAATCTCTCCTTCTAATCATTTCAACGGTGTTTTCTTTTGAGTGGGCCCTAACCCACATGTCTCTTCCCAGGATCTTACCAGACTCTTCTAATTTCTACCGGAGTTATTCTCAAATCCATTTCGAAGTTTGACGTAAGAATGAAGTTTTCATCAGTCAAATGTTTTCTCCAAGATCTGTCGAATTCTTTTCATCATTGGTTCAACTTGCCTATTCTTCTTTATTCCAGAGTTTCTCAACAATTCACGGTGGTGTTTCTTGTCGTCTTCCTCATCATTTGAAGACCGAAGAAGATTTTGCCTCCATATCTTATCCGCTCTCTTCAAGATTCGTGATTCTAGCTTGTTGCCATCCTCTCGTAATTGTTTTGATCGTGAGAATTCTTTTCACCTATCCGGAGTAATTCAAGAGTCTTCTCAGTTTGCTATCCGGAGTCCATCAATTCAGATTTATTCATTCTCAGCTGTCAGTTATCATTCTCCAATCTTACCGGTCCTTAGTTCTAGTGATCTTCAATCAGCTCGTGATCTCTTTGTTCTCTTGTATCTAAATTCTCTCAAGTTCTTCATTCATTTGCTAATTCTTACCCGGTGTTTCTTTATCTTCTCATCGTTCTTTTCAATTCTTACGGTGGTTGCTCAAGTGTTCTCTTCCTTCTTCATCATATCAATTCATTCCTTGTTTCAATCCTACCGGTGGTCCATTAAGTTTGTGCTATATCTATCTTAATCCTTTCTACGAGTATAAGTAGTATGCCAAATCCATTGTTTATCATCAATTTAATTGGTGAAGGACAAGCATAACATAATTCTTATTCTTGTTCATCCAAGTGATTAATTCCTTATTCCGGAGTGGTTCATCATACATATTTTTGGTTTCAAGTGCTCATCTTTCTTTCCCAGAGTTCCAAGCTCTAATTATCACGGAGATCCATATAAATCATTACAAGGTTTCACATTGTGTTTCCAACTTCTCTTTCTTTTCGTTATCCTTTTGTTTACCGGAGTACTTCATCAAAGTGCTACATGATGGTTCATCAAGGAAATAATTCCTTCTTCAAGTGTTCATTGAGATTCTTTTCAAAGGAGCTCAAGTATTCTTTATCTTGCATTTTAAAGTGCAATTCTTTCAACCGTATCATTCGAGGTGGTGTTATGTCATTCTTGATAATTTGAGTTTTGGTTTCATGATTCAAATGTTGTTAAGAATGAGATATTTTAAATCCATCAACTTCTTCGTTGGAGGTATCTTGGGTTATTTTTCACCTAAAGCCTTCCCTAAGGATTGTTGCTAATTATGGTGCTTATATAGGACCCAAGTTCTTCTTTATCCTCCCAGTGAAATAGTTTCTCCTCTCTTTGTTCTTATCCAATCTTGTTCCCATTAGTGGCGAGTTGTCACCTCATAATTTTGAGATGTCTTCTATAAGTCCATATCAAGCTTTTCCTTTCATTGTTGGTTTTCCAACAACTCCACTCGACCCTTCTCCTAAAGATGCCTTTTCAAGCTTTTTTGTGGTAGATGTTGGCATTTTCTTCTCCATTCTCCTATTTCAATTATCTATCTTCTATTTCTTTCGTTCCAGAAGCTTGGTGATGTTGCCCTTCTCAACCCATCATCCCATTCATCAAAGGTCAGGTTCTTTTCATGATTATCCATTTAACCGGAGTGTCGTGCCCTCTTTTCAAGTTCTATCACCTTATCAAGTTCTTATTCAATTCCTTTCTTTTAATCGGAGTGCTTCCCAAAGTTGTTCTTCCTCGTTCCTCTTTTCTAACGGAGTGTTTTCAACCTCGTTCATCTTTGTTGTATTCTTTATTTCAATTTGTTCAACCTCTCAAGGTTCTTTGGTTTCATTCGTTTGTCAAAGAAGCAACTTAGTTTTACCTCTTCCTTTTCTCTTCCGTTGTCCCTCCGGTGCCATTCTAGATCTCGGGACGAGATCCTTTCGTAGTGGTGGAGTGTTGTAACGCCCCGTGACCGATGTGCCAGGTGTCGTCCAGTTATTCGCTGTTGTTGCCTTGTCATTGCTTGCGTGTCATGCATTGCATATCATGTCATCATGTGCATTTCATTTGCATACGTGTTCGTCTCATGCATCCGAGCATTTTCCCCGTTGTCTGTTTTGCAATCCGGCGCTCCGTTCTCCTCCGGTGGTCATTTCTACCTTCTTCTCGTGTGTGGGATTAAACATTTCCGGATTGGACGCGAGACTTGCCAAGCGGCCTTGGTTTACTACCGGTAGACCGCCTGTCAAGTTTCGTACCATTTGGACTTCGTTTGATACTCCAACGGTTAACCGAGGGACCGAAAAGGCCTCGTGTGTGTTGCAGCCCAACACCCCTCCAAAGTGGCCCAAAACCACCTAAACCTTCTCCATCATCTCGGTCGTTCGATCACAATCGCGTGGCCGAAAACCGCACCTCATTTGGACTCTCCTAGCTCCCTCTACCTATGAATATGTGATCCCCTCCGAAATATTCGCGGTACAAACCCTAACCTTCGTTCTCCTTGCGCCGCCGGACACGTCCGCCCGGCGGCCGGACATGTCCACCCCGCCCCGCCACCTCACTCCGACCAATGGGGAGCCGCCATGTCGCCGCCGCCACCACCCTCACCCAATCGGACGCCGCCACCTCGCCCGCGCCTCTCTCTCCTCCGCTGCGGCCCGTGGGGCCCGAGTCAGGCCCGCCCGGGTCCGGAGGCGCCCGCCGCCGCTCTTGCGCGCCCAGGCCGCGCCGGACCTCATCGCCGGGCCGCGCCCGACGCCGCTGCTCGCCGCTGTATGCCTCGCCGCCGCCGCCATTCTCGCCGGCGTCCTGCCCCGCCGCCTCGGTCGCCGGACCACCCCGCGCCACCTCGCCCCGCGCGCCTCGCCGGAGCGTGCGCCACCGCCGCCCTTGCCGTGGATCCGGTCGGGCCGGACCGGATCCGGCCGTCCCCGAGGGCCCCGGCCATCCTCCGGTGCCGTCCCGCCGCCCCATCGCCGGAGAGGCCACCGGCATCGTCGTTGACCTCGGAACCCTAGATCTAGATCTGGAGGTGATATTTCCCTAAGTCCCAAATTTCCTGATTCAGATGCTCTTGTTTGCCTTT